>NC_064638.1:38137500-38737500 GCF_023864345.2 Schistocerca serialis cubense | reverse complement strand
AATATGAAAATACAAAATGGCTCCCGTATTTACGGTTTGCGAATTTGAAGCAAGCAGATTGCATGTGGTGTATCCCCTCAGGAGTTACCTGAAATCAAAAATGTATAACATCAGTCGATGCTACATTAAATTTATGGAAGTGAATACCTAACCACGATGAAATAACATTAAATTTAACGATTTGGTGCTAACGCGAACTTTGAGTTCGATTTTTGGGGATTTGTTACACTCTTTATGGCTTTACAAAAAATAGTTAATATTAATAAATTTCATTTATTATAGGCATAAGCTCCCCTTTCGGGGGGTCAAAGGTAGAAGTTAATAGGCTGAACCGTTTTTATTTTATATTGCACGCAGGTTTTGAAAAATCGTTTCTCGAGAAAAACCTGTTTAACGTTTAGGGGAAAATTTTGTGTGTATTACTGTATTAGTTCAATATGCATAAAAACTACATGTTATTATACATTTTTGATATCGCTGAAACAAATCTGAAGTGACGTTTTCAAAATTTAAAATGGCTAATCAAATATGGCAGACCAAAACTTATGTTTTGACCAATTTTGACCAAAATTTGACCAAAAATTAGTGTTTTCGTTACTTACGTTTAGTCTGCAATTCCGGGACCTATACCAACCCTTCCTCTAACTCGAATTGTTTCTGGAGAGCAATTCCCTCGTTCTTCTTAATGGGAGAAGCCGATGTGTCTGAGCTGGGTATGCTGCTTTCGGCAGCATGCACACGTTGTTCGTCAGCTTTCTCGGCGAATACGTTTGCATGCATACTGCATAACAGATCATTTTGTGGACGTGCGTCACGGCACGACATGTTTTCTACTTGAGCTGGGCATCTCCGGCTGATTGCGTCCCATGGCGGTCGTGAGGCAGCTTCGAACAATAAGCTGTAAGACTTTTGTGACGCACGGATTAAAATATGTTTTCGTCCCAACATTCTAGACACAAATACCTTTCGAAAAATGCAATAAAAAATCGAATATTCGATCATTTTGAACGAGAACGTGGCCCTAATAGTCGCTGACAATTATCAAGCCCTCTTATGGCAAAGGATAATATCAACTTAAGTGGATCTTTTTGTCATTCATGTAATAAAGTCAAGTAATATTATATATGTTGTAGTTAAGATAAACCATCTCCCAGAGCAAACAAAGAACCCGCAGTTATAGCCGTATGATCGCAGTTTCGTCTGGTCATAACACTACTCTCCACAAAGCGTCGTGATTAAACTGGGTTCACTTTGTTGGGCACTTGGAACCGACTTATTGCAGTGGAATGTCGTGAGGAGCCTCGCTGGCTTCCATGTGATGTGCGTTCGTTGGAGCTGAGCTCAGTGCAGCTGTGCAGTTTCTAGTCGTGGCTCCTGGCTGGACATACTGCTACAAGATTCACAAAAATACCTCTACATGGTGAACGTTAATATAACCGACAAACTGCAGGGACAGGTTCCTGATTGGATATGGAGGAAAAAAGGTCCTATGTACGTCTATCCGGAAATGGATAGTTGCCACGTTAGATGGCGCTGGCGAATAACAGTTCCTCTGACCACTTGTCGTGGGTTCCTTGTGTGTTGCAGACTGTGTGACTGAAATAGCTTACTGGAAGAAGCAGTGAGCCATGCTTGGCTCACGATTGTGACCTGTCCTTCCTGCAATTCTGAAACGGGAGAATATTTTTTTAATTTTCTGTTAATATCTTCTGGCGCCACTATCCTTGCTCACCTTCGCTGACCGTGACTGGCAGCACCAACATTATCGATAGTAGGTTCGTGTTACTATCTGTGGAGCGACCGCGAGTATTTCTGGGTTCTGCTCTGACAGGAACGAGGCGGTGTGACGGAGTCGATGGAGTGAGTCGGTGCAGTGAGTTGGCAGAGTGGCTCGGAAGGCAGACTGTCGAATGTTAGTCAGTCGGCTCTGAGTCCCCTTTGGGTTGTGGACTGAGCCGGCTCGTCGTTACCCTGCTGTTGGACGAGTTGGCAGTCAGTAGCAGGCAGATCCGCACAGCGCAAGTACACGCCGGCATCCTGGTCAACGCAGACGGAAGGCCGTTGGTTGGTCGGTCGGCCGGCTGGTCGTTGGGTGGCGACATGTGGTCTGCTGAGCAGACACCAATATCAATCGGGGAAGAGTTGGCAGCCAGCAACGGTCGGATCCGCATGGTATTAGCATTCGCCGGGACCGCTGTTGGAGAAAGTGGGCTGCCGTTTGTCGTTTGCTCGGCCGGTCGTCTGTCTCGACAATGTCTTGGATCCTCAGGACGGACACCATTTTCCGAGTTGGGATGTGGTTGGACCTTGTTGGTTAGTTGGAACTCAGTAGCGACGTAGTGTCCACAGCGTGAAGCCAGAAGGGGGCTTTTGGCGGCGGGCACGCGCTGTTGCATTTGGAGGCGCTAGCTATGTGAGCGACTTTTAGTTTTCCTCCGAAGCAGGATCCTCAAGTTGAGTAATTAGTTGCCTGTTCTTAAAACTCGACTGTTACGATTTCTTCGCTTTTGTGGATTGTTCTTTCCTCAGCCGTTGACGCGTGTGATAACAAGTGGTGTATGTTGTTGCCTAGAACCCGCAGCCTTCTTCCGTAGTGATTTGACAGTTGTGACTTCTGTTTTCTGTATTCTTTTAACCCTAGGATGCATATACAGGGCCTCTGAGGCCCTTGTCTGTCTTCATTTTTAAAAAAATTATGTAATTTTTTGTTTGATTTCAAACTGCTTTCCAGGACTCTTTCACTAACACTGTGACATTCCTCCTATCAAGTCTGAACGAGATACCTTTTTAAGTTTTTTGTATAATTCAATATGTTTACCCATACACCGTGAATGCATAAGCAGGGCTTCAGAAGCCCTCACACATTTATAAATGTTGTTTAGCCTATATTGTCTTCAACATTTGTTTGGGAGCAGTTATTAATTCAGCAATAACTGTAGTGGTATCTCCAGCAACAGAAGTGCCAACAGCAGCAGTAGCAGTAGTAGTAATAGCATAACAAAAAGTAATACACACTATTTTCACATATTGGCGATGTCGGTATATTATTGATCTTTTTGCTATCAGATGTTTTATTATTGCATAGTATTACAGTATTTTTATGCTGTGCTGGTCTTGTCAGCCTCATTGTTACTGTAGTTTGTTTGTTGCTGCAAGGCCCATATTGTCACGAGTATGACTCGTTTAGTGCTGCACAAGCTGCTGTCCCTATTAGAGAATTATTCTTGGATGAAAAGGCAAATCCTACATATAAGGCCACCATGTCAGTAAATAGATTCGAGGATATAAGGAGACTGATTAGATTTGATGACAGGCGTACCTGTGAAGCCCGATCTGCAGATGACAAACTTGTAGCTGTTCGCTATGTATGGGAACTATTTCTTGACAAGTGTCGAAATAGAATGATTCCCAGTGTTTTGCTCACAGTTTACGAACAGCTAGTCCCATTCCGTGGAAGATGCGGCTTCACCCAGTATATGCCCTCTAAACCAGCCAAGTATGGCATGAAAATATTTTGGTTACGTGATGCTACATCTGCATATGCGTTAGACGGAATTGTTTACACGGGAAGGAAGCCCCCACGAACCTATTCAGAAAAATCTTGGATTGAATGTGGTGAAAGATCCTGCTAAAAGCACTGAAGGATCGTCAAAAAATATTACTGTTGACAACTTCTTTACTACTGTGCAACTGGCAGAAGAGATGCTGTGGAAGCAAATTACAGTGGTGGGAACAATCAAACAAAATAAACCAGAAATTCCTAATGAGATGAAACCATCTGGCTCAAGAGCGATTCATTCCTCTTTGTTTGCATTTAGAGGTGACATTACAATGGTGAGTTATGTTCCCAAAAAGAAAAAGTCTGTAGTTCTCATTAGCACAATGCAACATGACAGAAACATTGATGAAACTCATGAAAAAAAGAAACCAGATATAATAAAGTTCTATAACTCTGCGAACGGTGGAGTAGACCAAATGGACCAGAAAATTCGTTATTACACTTGCAATAGACAAACAAGAAGATGGCCATTTGGATTATGGATGAATATGATGGACGTCGCTGCAATGAACAGTGAAATTTTATTTTCCGCCCAACATCTGACATACCATAGTGGAAGAAATGATAAAAGGAGTTTGTTCCTAAGAGATTTAGCAGAGGAAATGGTAAGACCACTAACGGAACTTCGTATTTAGATCCCTAATCTGCCAAAGAAAATCGTTGATGCCATGCAAAGATGTGGTGTTCAAAAAGATGTCATATTGCCAAACCATCTACCTGTTTCAGGAAAAAGAAGAAGATGCAACTATTGTCCATAAATAAACACAGGAAAAGTGCTATGACATGCATTAAGTGTAAAACCAACATTTGTAAGGAACGTAGTGGCGTTCTTTGTGCTTCTTGTCACATGTTGAAAACTAAGAAAAATGCAATTTTATGTGAACAATGAATAAAGATTTTTTGTGAAAATATTGCCTATATACATAATATTGTGAATAATGAGTATGTTTTAATTGAAGAAATTGGTTGTAATAAATGTTATAAAATGTAAACTGCAAATTATAACTAAATTAATAAAATTATTTGTATATGTTGTATGTAAATGGATGTAACTAATAAAAATTCACACTCAGTTTTTTAAAAAATTAATAAAATGTTAATCAGGCCCACCAGATCCTGTTACTGTATCTTAGGAATCTTTCAATATGACAAAAAATTTGACAAAAATAAATTTAACTCCAAATAATGATAATATGAAGGGAGGAAAAATTTAAATTAAGGCGGGGCATTGGAGGCCCTGCATATGCATTCATGTGTGTTTTCGGCACCATGCATCCTAGGGTTAAACTTGTCTTGAGTGATGTTTGATGCCTTGATCTCGGTGAGGTCGTGTCCAAAGTTACAGGTATCTTGGTTTACTCGTCATCGGCCGATATTTTCTATTATTTGTGCAGTTGGATGTGACGGCTGGAAATCGGTCAGATTGTCGGTCGGTCGTGAACCGTCCCTAGGTTGTCCTGCCTTCTCTTAAGCCTTGCCTGCCTGTCCCACTTCACTACATCCTCAAGGGACCTTCTCAGGCCGATCCTGCAGTGTTTTCTGAACACCACTTGTCATTGTTTTAATTTATGTTTTCCCCTTTTTTTTAATTCTCTGAGTACTGTGCTTAGCCTTCTCTAGTGTATTAATAGTGTTTTAACTGATTGAAATTAGGCCTTCAGCCGAGTTTGTTTTGAAATTTGCGGCTTTGAGCCGTAATGTGTAAAATCCTGTCTGTAAGGTTTCTCTTTAATTATCTTGAATTCTTAATATGGACTTCAGCCGTACTCTGTAAGTGCTCATCTTAAGGTTTGTCTATACTAAGCAAATTCAGAAGGATTTAGGTTGCAGTTAGTACTGGGAGATGAAGCTTGCACAGGATAGAGTAGCATGGAGAGCTGCATAAAACCAGTCTCAGGACTGAAGACTACAACAACAAGGTTTGTCTTTAATTATTTTGAATAATTGTTTGGGTCTTCACCCGTCAATATATTTCAAGTTTCTTAACATGATTTTCTGTTGTACTGTGTAAATCCTTGTCTTTAAAGGTTGTCATTTATTATGTTCAAATATTATTGGGCTTTCAGCCGAGGAATTGATTTACATTTTCCTTAATATGGCTTTTAGCCAGAATTGGTAAATGCTTGCCTTTTAAAGAATTTCCTTTGTTGATCTAAAATATTATTTGGGACTTAAGCCGAGTAGATATTTTAGTTTTACTTAGGTAAGGCCTTCAGCCGTTTCTCTAAATCTTTGTGTTTTAAAAGGAATTATTTAAACCTTATTATTGAGAAGTTAGTTGGGTTTGTTATTTTAAAGAGAAAACTGTGCATTGTGTTTTCGAGGAATAAAGTTGTGTGTTCTTGTGTAACTAACAGCAACTGATGTTAGCTCCTTTCCGCAACCTGATCCGCTCTGTCCTGCGATAGCAGATTTCAAGCAGAATGGTCCGGTGTTCATGTCGAGTACAAGGCGAGATCGTGACTGTTTCCGGCCGGTTAGATGGAAACGGTCGACAGGAAGCGTGGCTAAACCAAAACTAGTACCCCCGCAGACACCAACCGCATCACACAACATTTGAAGCCCTTTTCGATCACGGGTCCTCTCAGAGAGACGAACGTGCAGGGAGGCGGCGGACTGTGCGTGCACTGAATTTGGGGGACCAGCTTCTACAGGATTTTAAGACGGACCCTAGTAGAAGCTCCAGGAAAGGGGCCCGCCAACATTGTGTGTATCCTCCATGACAGCCGCAACTATATCACTATCACCAGTAATCCCACGTAGGCTACTTTTGAATGTCTGTTGCGACGAGGATGCAATACATCTCTGTAATGTGTTCCGGGAAGATTTGTTGTCGCTGTATGCTTACCGTCCATTTCCGTTCATAGGAACGTTTTCCTCCATTTCCTGTCAGGAATCCTTCCCAGCAGTCTGTCGATTTTATTTATGTTCACCCTGTATATCTGTTTCATTTTGCTTCTGTTGTGGGCTTCGTCGAATAATGGAACTTTGGGCTAATACAAATACATTCATTGAAACATCACTTGTTTGAATCGCCATTTCTCGTATGTGCCACGGTAATCGTCCTACTTTTTCCTATGTGATTTCTTCAGTTTTGGCGTCAGCACAAATTTAAAAGCAGTGAATAACGTTGTGGAAATCGTGTACTGCAACTGAGGCCAGCTCTCAGGTTGTCCTAGACGGTGAAATCATTAAGAATAAACCCAGCTTCTACGGACCAGACATACTTTCACACACTGAGTTAGACAGGACGAACGGATGTCAAGTGTTACGTTGGTGAGTCTCCTGGGGCTAGAAGACGAAGCGTTGCTGGTGCGTCTAATCTATTTGCGAAGTTGCCAAATTCCTCCTAAGCATACTCTAGAGGGTAAAATTTTTCTCTGTTGATAGTTTGCAATTATTGATGACCTTTCTTTGGTTGTCGGTGCAGCTACAGAGAGAAGGAAAGCCCTTAACATCGAGTGCGAGGCTATTCTCCAAATTTTGTACCCGCTGTGTAGGGGGTCATTAACAGGGATTGTTAGCGGTGTCTCATCTGAATAGGGGACGCTATGTGCATTGACCAAAAAGGTGAGAAGTGAAAGAATATCGGTTAGAAGGAAAAGTGACTTGCAGAACAGGTATTTCTTTAGAGTGCAGAGAGTACACAAGTCGCTGCTTATTATAATTGCATACGCCTCCGCGGCCAGTCAGTCGACATAAAAGTTTTCTGGGTATGGTACCGCGTCATAATGCATAAAACTACTGCTGCTGGAGAAAAACCAACGTTTGGTTTTTCTCCAGCAGCAGTAATTTTATACATTATGACGCGGTACCATACCCAGAAAACTTTTATGTCGTGTCGTTGGTTGATTACATATATGTAAATACACGGCTGCAGTAGCACTCAATGTTCGAATGCCAGAAATCGAAGTAATGTATAATATTTTACGAGGAATGAAATCTGACTATCCTTCGCGAATGTTATTTTGCGAGAGGTCGCGAACGTCTAGTGCGCTTCATCATATAGTTTCATCGGCGTCCGAAAAACCCATCAACCAATTACTGATAGCTATTAGATTTTGTAGCGTTGACTGCCGTTGGTTACATGGCCACTATTTGCCGTGGAGAGGCGTTATGACGGTGGAGTCGACCACCGAAACCTGTCGCAATTTAAAAAATAGTAAATACAGGCACACAGTTGTCGGTTCACATATATTTATCAGCTGCTGTCCCACTATCCATTTTATGATAGATATATGAACAAACTTTGTAATTTTGTCGGAGACTGCAAAGGACTTGGAAGATTAGTTGAACGTAATGGAGACAGCCCTGAAAAGAGATTGTAAGATCAGTATCAACAGCTGTAAAACGAGGGTAATGGAATGTGGTCGAATCAGGTTATGAAGAGAGACACTACAAGTAGGGTAAGATGTCCTATTGTCGAATGGTGGCCTATTTCCGGATAGGCAGATGTTTGCTCCCTGGACAAATAGTAAACTTTGACCCTTCATAGGTCTATCGTGTGGATGAAACCGGCATACATGTAGTACAGGGAACTCAGTCTGAAGTACTGAGAGTGGAAGATAAAACACAAGTTCCTACGCTATTGTCAGCAGACAGGGACTCCTTGATTTCAGTTGTTACCTGTAACAATGCTGTAGGGACACTTGTTCCACCACTTATCGTATTTATTCGAGTGAGAATAAAGGCAGAACTTTTGAAAGCCATATCAGCAGGGACACTAATGGCCTGCCTTTCATCTGGGTGGATACAGGGTCACATCTTCACACAGTGGTTGCAGCATTTCATGGGAACTTTGAAACCATCCTGCCAGGATCCAGCTGTGCTCATGTTAGATGGACACTACTCGCATGCAAGGAATCTGGACATTGTTCAATTAGGAAGACGGCACAGAGTAATACTGGTGTGCCTGTCACCCTGAGCTAGAGCCACTAGTCAGCTGCATGGGGCCATTCGGAAGGGTTTACTCACAGACAATTGATCTCCGGCTTGACAACCATCCATTTCAAGCTGTGACTCCATTTCAAGCTGTGACTATGACTGAAGTTGGAGAAATATTTAGGAGAGCCTGCGTGCTAGCCGCAAATATGCAGACAGCCATAAATTCCATTCAACCCAAACATTTTTGACAATGCATGTTTCCTCCCACAGGAAGCCAATGCAGAAAAAAATACAGATGAAGGTGACTGCTGCGAAAATGTAGAAAATTATTCTGCTGCCTTTGTTTCGCTATTTCAAATGCTCTGACCGCCGCTCTTATCTCAGTCTTCTACAAAGGGGAAAGCCAACGTGTTCACATCCTCAACATATCAGGAATAGCGTGCTATGGAAAGTCCGCAACCTTCAGCTGAAAAGAAGCTAAAATGCAAGAGGACAATTTTCGAGAACTAGGGGAACCTTCCAAAAATGGAAAACATCAAAGTACCCAAAAGGCCAGTCAGAAAACACAAAGGTGGCTAAAATAAGTAGGCGACAAAGAAAATCGACTTGTGAGTTATCTGCTGAGGATTCTGAAAGTTTGTTTCCTTGTCCCGACAAATGATGTACACAGAAGATTAGATAAGGTGTTTAGGATGTTTGTGTTGGGTAGATGAACAGTGTGCAGGGACTGAGAAACATTGCGAGACGAATAAATGTGAAAACTGAAAATGATAGCCTCATTGTAGTTATAAGTGTATACATGTACCATTATTGCAATCAAACTGGAATGTCTCAACATTACTTTTTGTAATTTTTGTATTACAACAATATGTCTACAGGTATGAAATCTTGAATTTTCCATATGAAATAACCCTATCCATAAGTAGAAGTCACAACATCTGAAAATGTGCACACTTTTAGTACACATTCCTATATGCACAAGTTTCTTTGACATAAATTATGTAATGTAATCTGTTGACTTTCGCTATAAAAGGTTGTGTATAACCAAAATCTATTGTGTTATATATTCATTCATTTTCGAGAGCTTTCAGCTGATTTTTAACCAACCGTATCCTTACATTTCCTTAGCTATCCGAAAATAGAGCACCTTACAGGAGTATATGAGTTCTATCATTTGGGCAGCAAAATAATTGACGATGGTTGCAGTAGGGTGGACATAAAATGCAGACTGGCAATAGTAAGAAAAACATTTCTGGAAAAAAGAAATTTGTTAACATCTAGTGCAAATTTAAATGTTGGGAAGTTCTGTTTGGAAATATTTTAATCTGGAGAGTAGCGTTGTACGAAAGTGAAACGTGGACGATAAGGAGTTTCGACAAAGAGAGAATGTAAGCATTTAAAATTTGCTCCTGTAGAAGAATTCTGAGGGTTCGTTAGGTATATCAGGCGGCACTAAATCGAATTAAGGAAAAAGAAATTTAGGGACCAATTTGTGGGGCACGTCAAGGAATCGTCGAGGGAAGTGTGCGAGACATAAATTGTAGAGGGAGAGTTAGACTTCGATACAGTACACGGGTTCGAAAGAAATTAGGATGGAATAGTTTGAGACGAAGGGACAACATAGTACAGTCTAGTGTGGGGAGCTGCCTGAAACCAGTCTATAGACTTAAAAAAACCTCAGCCAACCCATGACGTGAAAGTATACTTGTTGATGAATGTTTAAAGAGAATTAATTGACATAGAAACGCATAAAGTATATCTATATAGTCCATTCCTTCTTTCTTCCTATATGAACCGTGCTGATACTCCGTCTCAAACAACGTTCACCTTGAGACATTTCCTTTCGATTCATGTACTGCGTAATACTTTTCCAGGTAATCGCAGTTGCGAAACAGCTTACTACAGGCATATCTGCAAGACCTTCTTCGATGACTTGTGTTTTCTATGTTTCCATGGACGGCTGTCGGCTTTAACGTACATCCAATGGGCTGGAGAGCTGTACAACGTGTGTACTGTGTAGCGAGAACCTGTGCATAGGCTCTCCAACGTGTAGCGTACCGCCGCGACATCTATGAGTAACAGACAGAAGCAGCGCTGCGACGCCGCCTATGTTTGTGGCTGGCAAACACTTATTGGTGCCACGGGTGCACTATGGACGCCCCTCTCAAGGTTCCGCACACGATCAGTCTTTATTGACAATACTAGGTTGCCAGATCTTCAGTATATTTAAGCAATGCTCACATCATCAATAACATTCTCAGTTGGAATCACACTTTTACAAAATTAAGATGCCCAACAGCCAAAAGAAAGCGCGAGCCGATATAATTTGCAAGAGGCAACAGAAAACAAGGAAACAGAGAAAATGAATCCGAGAATGACTGAAAAAAGGAGATACTTGTTGTCTGTCAATTTACTGACTGAAATCAGGGTATGTACTCGAAAGGTTTCATAAACTATTTTCGGATGAGTGCATCATACAACAAATTATAAATGCTGATACGACATAAAACAGAGAAAAGAAATGTATTAATGAGAGGCAGCCGCAGTCGACGACAGATTGGGAATTACTTGAGATTTCTGGCAACAGGTAGCTCATTCGGATGCTTGTGTTTTAGAGCTGCAATACCAATAAAAACAATTAAAAAATTGATATGGTAATACGTAAGGCAATATACCTTCCCTGCAAGGATATAGACAGGTTCAAAACTGGTTCAAATGGCTCTGAGCACTATGGGACTTAACTTCTGAGGTCATCAGTCCCATAGAACTATTTAAACCTAACTAACCTAAGGACATCACACACATCCATGCCCAAGGCAGGATTCGAGCCTGCGACCGTAGCGGTTGCGCTGTTCCAGACTGTAGCGCCTAGAATCGCTCGTCCGGCTTAGACAGGTAATTAACGTAAAACATTTTTTACACTCGTAATAAGTTGGTAATAAAGAAAGCATTGCCCTAGAGAATCCATCGACCATTCTACAGGAAGAAATGCAATGGTTACCGCTGCATAGGCCTGTTAAAACTTAGAACAGTGCATACCAAACACGTGTGGCTGGTTCATGAAGCTGTATCAGGATCTGAACGACGAATGCTGCAAACCATCGATACTCGACCTCAAAACTCTCAGCACTTACTGACTGTACATCAGTACGCATCCTCAAACGGTAAATATATCAATGGTTTGATAATATTATTCACCGTGTGTGAGCCCCTTAAGACTAAAACACCGAAACTAGGTTTCCCAGAATGACAGTACGCAAATTGGGATGCGTAGTTTGCCACAAGGTCACTGCACATAACTTTTTCAACTATCGTGATAGCGAAGTGACGAGATCCGTACGTAAATGGACTATAGTCGTCGTTTCACAGCCTTCTAGAATCCTTTAAAAAATATTATGTAGCTTCGGAAAGTTCGTAGTCAAAACTGACCCAGACGTAGTGATAAGTGTGCTAAGAAGACTGCCAGCACAGCACGCTTTCTTCCCGTTGCCTGATTTTGCAGAGCAGATCAGAAGAAATCATCTGTATCTGCTATTTCGGTCTACAAGCGCAGTATACCCTTCGGTCCTTTTTGCGAAAAATTTTGCCGGATATTACCTAAAACAGTTATAAAGATTCGTTTTACAGTTATTAAAGATATGTAAACCTGTTCCTTGCAACTCCTAGTGGTTGTACAGACAAATTTAAATACTTTTAATAACTGTAAAGATATACCGCATGTTTCAAAATGAATATTGGGGTTTTAAGGCTTTGCAGTATTTATTACATTCAGCTTATAAATAATACATCAAAAGAAAGAGCAACCCAAACAGTTTTGCCGGCCGGAGTGGCTGTGCGGTTCTAGGCGCTACAGTCTGGAACCGAGCGACCGCCACGGTCGCAGGTTCGAATCCTGCCTCGGGCATGGATGTGTGTGATGTCCTTAGCTAGGTTTAATTAGTTCTAAGTTCTAGGCGACTGATGACTTAACTTCTAAGTCGCATAGCGCTCAGAGCCATTTGAACCATTTGAACCCAAACAGTTTTGTTTGTATACCTGTGCACATGCGATTTGCAAAGGGAAGAGTATGAGACCAGCATGTGTGACTGAAGAACGTGTTGAACGGAGTCTTTCATGCTTAGCCCCAAGAAATCAGGTCGGAGGGCTACTGTTGAACGAGGAGTTCCAGTGACGTCTGTATGGAGAGTTTTGAGGAGACTCCTACAACCTCTAAAGCCTACAGATTACGTTTTACGTGCGAACTTTGCAAACGGAAAGTTGCTACATGACGATGATTTTCTGGATCGTGTCCTCTTCAGTTCACATAATTGGAAGCAAGGAGACTATCCTAAAGTGAATGTTTTTCGTGTCATATCCCGGTGGAAAGTTTATGAGCCTTTCTACTTCGGTGGAGCAAGTGTTACTGGGGTTTCTTATGTTGATGCACTAGAACTATAGCTCTTTTTGAATTTGAAGAAGCTGAATCACAGAACTTCATCTTTCAGCTCGATGATGAGCCTCCTCTGTGGCATAATTCACTGCGCGATTGGTTTAACGACGTTGTTACCGATAAGACGCCATGCGATTTTTACCTTTGTTGGCTCTTGAAAAATCAAGTTCAAAAATGGTTCAAATGGCTCTGAGCACTATGGGACTTAACATCTGAGGTCATCAGTCCCCTAGAACTTAGAACTACCTAAACCTAACTAACCTAAGGACATCACACACATCCATGCCCGAGGAAGGATTCGAACCTGCGACCGTAGCAGTCGCGCGGTTCCGGACTGAAGCGCATAGAACCGCTCGGCCACCAGCGGCCGGCTGCTGTATGTCAGTTTACGAGAGCGGAGCCGCTACTTCTCAATCAAGTATCTTCTCAGTTTGCCTCACGAGGGCTGAGTGCACCCCGCTTGCCAACAGCGCCCGGCAGACCGGATGGTCACCCATCCAAGTGCAAGCCCAGCCCGACAGCGCTTAACTTCGATGATCTGACGGGAACCGGTGTCTTACCACTGTGGCAAGGTCGTTGGCCAAAGGCTGTTAGTTGCACTAAATTTAGCATCCAGACACTTATGGATGACACAGGAACTGAAACTGAGGGTAGCAAATCAAAAGTAGAAATGCTAAACACCGTTTCCAGATGTTCCTTTACAAACGAACACAGGATTACAGTTCCGGTTTAATTCTCTCATCCTGTTAGTGGTGATACTAGTCCTGTGGCTTTGAGAAACAGCTGAAATTGCTAAAATCGAATAAAGTCACAGGGACAGGTGTGACTCCTGTCAGATTCTTTACAGCGTTTACAACTGAGTAATAATGTACCGCACAACCCTCTTAAGAAAGGTTTGTTGCATGGGAAAAGGTGTGCAAGTTTACTAGTGACCAATGTCGTTGACATCTGTTTGTTGTAGAAACTTCGAACATATTCTGAGCTCGAACGTAATGAGCTACTCGAACGGAAAGAATTTCTCCATGCAAATCATGGTGCATTCCGAAAACACCGAAGTGCAAAACACGCGTGACATCCTGAATTCTGTGGATCGAGGCGAACAAGCAGATGCAGTATTTCTTGATTCCAGCGCTGTTTTGACTCTGGGCCACACCAATGTTTATTAACGAAAGTACATTCATAACGGCGCATCAAACGAAATTTGTGACTGGATTAAGCCTTTTCTTTCGTAAGGAAGATCACGAATAAATGCAAAAGTAACTTCAGGAGTGCACCAGGAAAATGTACCCTTAGTGTTCATGTTGTGCCTCATGTTGTGCCCCACTAGAAAAAAAAGACTGTACAGACATTTAGTCATCTCTTGATAACATTTGAAAGTGGTACAAATATTGACAGCTTGACATACAGGTTGTTTCACAATTAATGTTACACATTTCTAGATGTTGCAGAGGGGACTGAGTAGATCAAATTTTACATAGAAACTCATGTCCGGAAACGTTATCAAACGTCGCTACAGAATGTCAAAGTTACAGGCCGCGGCACCTGTAAATGTATGTATATACAGGCTGAGCCCGTCATGATGTTACGAAATTCTTAGGATGATGGAGAAGGATAAATGTATCAATTTGAGGAAAGGGTCCCTGTATCGGAAACTAACATGTCGATAGTTATAAGCGAAAATCGTTCTGATAGCTCATATAGTGGAATAATGTACCGGTGCTGTTGTTGCTAACTTTCAGAGATGGTAATATGGATCAAAACAAGATAAAACTGTTCCGTAAACATGGATTCTAGAATGCATACCTTAAGGGTTATAAGCACTTGTTAACAGAGGAGATGTATTTCACACTAGCGAAAATGAACAAGTACTCATAGCTCCTCAGGTAGAGTCCATTAGAACGAGACATCTTTCCTTGACTTGCTCTGTACTATGACCACTGACAGATGCATTCCCTGCAGTCTTAGCAACGACAGTACCGGCACATGAATTCCACTGACAGATGTATCAGAAAGATGTTCGCTTGTAACTTTCAGCTTGTTCGTTTCCGAACCAGGGACTCTTACCACAAATTGATACATTCATCCGTCTCCATCATCCTTACAAGTTCGCAACATCATCACGGTGTCACCATGTATGTACACACATTTACAGGCGCCGGCGCCTGTAGCTTCGAGGCTCTGCAGCGCCGTTGGATGACGTTCCCGTTCATATGTAAAACTTGATCTACAAACTTTAGAAGTGTGTGACATGAATTGTGAAACACCCTGTGTATGTAAGAATGTGCACTTCACAAAACGAAAATAACTTGGTATCCCATGACTATAATATCAACGAGTCACAGCTGGACTCGGTCATCTCATACGAAGATGTAACGATCTGTGGGGGTATGAAATGGAATTATCAAGTTGTCCCAAACGATGGTAGAGCAGATGGCATAAAATGGTTCAAATGGCTGTGAGCACTATGGGACTTAACTTCTGAGGTCATCAGTCCCCTAGAACTTAGAACTACTTAAACCTAACTAACCTAAGGACATCACACACATCCATGCCCGAGGCAGGATTCGAACCTGCGACCTTAGCGGTCGCGCGGTTCCAGACTGAAACGCCTAGAACCGCTTTTTTTTTTCTCCTCGATTAATCTCATTTTGGTGGACGTCGCAAGACACCCGTTTCAGTTCGTCGTTGATCCATTAACTCAGTTTTTTTTTTTTATTATTACTGAGGGCAGCTAACCCTTCTGACCGAACATGCTGAGTTACCGCGCCACTCCGGCCGGCGCAGATGGCATACTTCGGTTCACTGTTTTCTATTTATTTGGCCTACAGCTATCGGAAACACATCGTTAAAATGTACACTTAACTGTATGAGACAAATACGTAAACTCATATTTATAGATATGAGTTCAAAATCTTACAGTTTTGTCCACCATAAATCGATAACAAAGAGATTTAGAAGTAAATTATACAGGTGTGGTTCATTACGGAAATTTCATCACAAGCACAAACACATACCATTACAAACTACAGATTTTTCCAGTACTTGTAAGGAAAGTGTCAATTACTTTACAAATGCGAATGTCCTTACTAAATAAAAGAGAAGAAGTTGCTTGAGGAAGGTGATATCCCACACTCCGCAATGTTTTCAAATGTCCCACCTTTCACAGTCAGATTTGGGACACGAAAACAATACGTGGTTTAAATTGGATTCCGACTGAGAATCACACTTACATTCAGGAGAATTTTTAATGTTGATCCGGCGTAGTTGGAGAGGAACAGAGACCTGGATGAAGAGGAGCCAAAACTTCGGTCCATTGGTAAGGAACTGAGAAAATGCAGTTAGTCTAAAAAGGGGACTGCTCACAAATCATTTGTGAGATCCAATATTGCTCATGTTGTGTGCCATCCACACCAAACATGACTAACAGGAGAATACTGAACACATACAATGCATACATAGACGTAAAGAATCCCACGAATCGTTTCCATAACCAGTATTTAATGAGGAATCTTGAAATATATTAATGCCCCCTACGTATCGCTCCCACAAGTACTGCAAAGATGAGGCTGAAGTAATTACAACAGCGCCCACAGAGATGTTCAAACATTCTTTCTTCCCGCGATGCATACGGCAATGGAACGGAAAGAAACCCCACTGTGTGGTACAATGAGCCTTACACTCTGCTGTGCACTTCAGAGTCGTTTGCAGAGTATAAATGTACACGTGATGGACAAAAATCTTGAAACAGCAAGAACACAACACATCAACATGTCTAATACTGTACCACATAAGCGGCTTGTAGTGAAATTGCGTGCTTATGGAATATCGTCTCAGTTATATGACTGGATTCGTGATTTACTGCCAGAGTAATAATTCGTAGTAATTCACGAAAGTCGAGTAAAACGGAAATGATTTCTGGCGTTCCACGAGGTAGTGTTATGGGTATTCTTCTGTGGCTTAACTATATAAACGATATAGGAGACAATCTGAGCAGCCATCTTAGGTTGTTTGCAGATGACGCTGTCGTTTATTGTCTAGTAAAATCGTCAGAAGATAAAAAAAATTCAAAACGATTTAGAAAAGATATCTGTACGGTGCGAAAAGTAGCAGTTGACCCTAAATAACGAAAAGTGTGAGGTCATCCACATGAGTGTTAAAAGGAATCCGTTAAACTTGTGTTAGTCGATGAATCAGTCAAATCTAAAGGCAGTAAATTCATCTAAATACCTAGGAATTAGAATTACCTACAGTTTAAACTAAAAAGAACACACCGAAAATATTGTGGGGAAGGAAATCCAAACACTGCGTTTTATTGGCACACTTAGAAAATGTAACAGAGCTACTAAAGAGACTGCCTACACTACACTTGTCCGTCCTCTTTTGGATTACTGCTCCGCGGTCTGGGATCCGTACCAGATAGGATTAACGGAGTACATCGACAAAGTTAAAACAAGAGCAGCACGTTTTGTATTATCGCGAAAGAGAGGAGAGAATGTCACTGACGTGATACTGGATTTAGGGTAGTCATAATTAAAAGATAGGCGTTTTACGTTGCGGCGGAATCTTCTCACGAAATTTCAGTCACCAACTATCTCCTCCGAATGCGAAAATACACTACTGGCCATTAAAATTGCTACACCACGAAGATGACGTGCTACAGACGCGAAATTTAGCCGACAGGAAGAAGATGCTGTGATATGCAAATGATTAGCTTTTCGGAGCATTCTATTAGGTTGGCGCCGGTGGCGACACCTACAACGTGCTGACATGAGGGAAGTTTCCAACTGATTTCTCATACACAAATAGCAGTTGACCGGTGTTGCCCGGTAAAACGTTGTTGTGATGCCCCGTGTAAGGAGAAGAAATGCGTACCATCGCGTTTCCGACTTTGATAAAGGTCGGACTGGAGCCTATTGCGATTACGGTTTATCATATCGCGACATTACTGCTCGCGATGGTCGAGATGCAATGACCGTTAGTAGAATATGGAATCGCTGGGTTGAGCAGGGTAATACGGAATGCTGTGCTGGATCCCAATGGCCTCCTATCACTAGCAGTCGAGATGACAGGCATCTTATCCGCATGGCTGTAACGGATCGTGCAGCCACGTCTCGATCCACGAGTCAACAGATGGGGACTTTGCAACACAACAACCATCTGCAGGAACAGTTCGCCGACGTTTGCAGCAGCGTGGACTATCAGCTCGGAGACCATGACTGCGGTTACCCTTGACGCTGCATCACAGACAGGAGCGCCTGCGATGGTGTACTCAACGACGAACCGGGGTGCACGAATGGCAAAACGTCATTTTTTTCGGATAAATCCAGGTTCTGTTTACAGCATGATGATGGTCGCATCCGTGTTTGGCGACATCGCGGTGAACGCGCATTGGAAGCGTGCATTCGTCATCGCCATACTGGCGTATCACCCGGCGTGGTGGTATGGGGTGGTTACACGTCTCGGTCACCTCTCGTTTGCATTGACGACACTTTGAACAGTGGACGTTACATTTCAGATGTGTTACGACCCGTGGCTCTTCCCCTCATTCGATCCCTGCGAAACCATACATTTGAGGAGAATAATGCACGACCGCATGTTGCAGGTCCTGTACGAGCCTTTCTGGATACAGAAAATGTTCGACTGCTGCCCTGGCCAGCACATTCTCCAGATCTCTCACCAATTGAAAACGTCTGGTCAATGGTGGCCGAGCAACTGGCTCGTCACAATACGCCAGCCACTACTCTTGATGAACTGTGGTATCGTGTTGAAGCTGCATGGGCAGGTGTACCTGTACACGCCATCCAAGCTCTGTTTGACTCAATGCCCAGGCGTATCAAGGCCGTCATTACGGCCAGAGGTGGTTGTTCTGGGTACTGATTTCTCAGGATCTATGCGCCCAAACTGCGTGAAAATGTAATCACATGTCAGTTCTAGTATAATATATTTGTCCAATGAATACCCGTCTATCATCTGCATTTCTTCTTGGTGTAGCAATTTTAATGGCCAGTAGAGTATTTTGTTGAGCTACATAGGGAGAACGATCAACATAATAAAATAAGAGAAAGTTCGCGCTGTTCGAGATTGGAGTAATAGAGAATTATTGCGTATGTGGTTCGCTGAACCTTCTGCTAGGTACTTAAATGTGATTTGTTGTGTATCCATGTAGATGTAGATGAATAAGTTGTAGGAAACATGCTGTTATTCAAAACACCTTGCAGTCGTCTCGGAATGGATAAATACAGATGCTGTATGATTTTCAAGGGAATCTTTCACCATTCTTCCTGCAAAATAGTGGAAATTTCAGGTAACATTGATGGAGGTGGATAGCGATCAGTTACCCCTTTCACCAAAGTAGATCACAAAGACTCAAAAACATAGAGATGTTCTGACTGTGATGGCCAGGAGAGATGCTACGATTCATCCCGGTGTTCACAAAACCAGTCTTCGACGATGCGAGATGTGAGAACAGGGACCCTGCCGTCTCCGAACACAGCACCACCACTGGGGAACAAACGTTGTACCGTAGGATGGACCTGATCATCCAAAATGGTCACATAATCCTTGGCAGTAATGCGACGTTGCAGTGTAACCACGGGCCCCGTGCAGTACCATGACATTGCTGCCCAAATCATCACCGAATCTCCGCCATATCTCAATCTTGGGACGTAAACACGGCGAGAAATTGGAAACAGTGTGAAACGAGACAACCGACTAAAAGACTTTCCTCCGTTGCTCCACTGTCCGGGTTTTATGGCTTCTGCGCCACGTTTTCGCGCTACGAGGAGTTGCGTCACTGACGAGTGGTTTTGGAATTCCAACGCGCCCCACATTTCCCAAACGGAGCTCCCCTCGTGTTGTTTTGGTGCTTACAGAGTTCGCGAGTGCGACATTCAGTTCTGCAGTGGCTTTCGCAGCTGTCGTCCTCTTATTTTTTGTCACAGTCCTCTTCAGTGACCTTGTGTCACGATGACTCAACACATACTTACGTCCGCCTTGTGACTTTGCGGATGATGTTTCTCCGTTTTCCCCGTGTGCAGTAACATTCTTCAAACCGGTGCCTCTTGGAACACCAAACACTTCAGTTGTTATAGCACTCGCCCCAGTTGTACGAGGAGATTGCTAGCGACCATACGAAAGAAGCCTTCCTCTCATTTGCCGAGAGCCAGTTAGAATAGCCTTCTGCTAAGTCCATGGCTACGACCTAGCAAGGCGCCATTAGCCTTACCTACTTTGAGAGTTATAGTATAAATGTCTCAAGAAGAATGCTGTAGTCATCAAATAATAAAGTTAAGTATAAAGCAGCTACGTACTTTTCTTACTACCATTCAATAGTTATCCTGTTCCAGAATTGACGCCCGTCGGCGTGAGTGTGTACGCGTGCCTTTCTATCGGCTACCCGTCACTGTGGACTGGCTGCCTTGTCAGTCCACTTCAGAACCACCCACCATACGAGCACCAACGATTTTCCCACATTCTGAACCGCTCAGCTCCGACATAACGCACTCGCAGCTATACACGACACTGTTGTGAGTACGACACAGTTGAAATGTGTTGAGGTCGTCAAATACAACGGCACAACCTGCAGGGATCCCTAGCAGTTGCATTTTTAATGGGCAGTCAAATGAAAACGAGACAGATTGAGAAAAGGAAATAAACTGTTTATTATTACAAGTGCAATCAGCATGACTGTTAGTATATTTGTCCCACTGAGAGACAAGACTATCAGGCTTTTATTGAAAAATGTTTGCGGTCGACTACGGAAATATGATTTTATCCATCTGTGCAACTCTTCATCTACGCTGCAGAAGTTTCTCTGGGAAGCTCTTACGCATGGTCGATACAGTTCCGATCCCTCCCCCACGCCATTTCCATGTTTCTCGTGACCTGCAGAAAGATGTTCGTGGACATCGATTTATTTCGAACGAAGAGGTATACGCCTGGTCACTGTTCCGTAGGCAACCGCAACTATTTTTCCATGAAGGTAATGACCGACTTATATCACAGTGATTATGGCGATTACTTTAGAAATGGTAAACAGTTTATTTATTTTCTTCCCACCTGTCTCGTTTTCATTTGAGTGCCCCTTGTATGTTCACGCAGGGGTCTCATTCGGTATTTCCGTATTTTTGTCCATTCCCTGTGTATGTAGAAATAGGAAGATCGCTTGATGGGGGTGCATCTTTATGATCATGGTAGGTACCAGATAATGCATATACCGTAGAATTAGTAAACCACTCACACACGGGAAACTGATACCACCGGAGAAGACTTTAAGAGGAATAAGAAGGGACGAAGCTGTTTAATGTCCGGCTGAATCGAGTGTGGCCTTGTTGATGAACTGTCACAGTGAACTAGGTAAACCACGTAGGCTAGTCAGTGTTTCAATGTCCACGCCTCGTAAAAGCGCAGAATGAATTGAGTAGGTCCTTGTCATTTGCGAATGTATAAGCTTTCACTCTCTGCCACCTAGAAATGATGAGAGCTGCAGATCCGAAGCCAACCAAGTGGCTTACTTGGTCGGCACCAGGATTTGATCTCCCCTAGATACATGTTGTGAAGTCTACTCAAACGAAATAAATTGCCATTGGCTACAGAAGGAAAACACACACCCCCAATGTTAAATGCTGACCCCTTTCACCATACTTCAGTTTTCGGTTTAATCCACCGTGTTCATAAATTTTTGCTTTTTTTTGACTGAACATAAAGGAAAGGTGTCTCAAAAATGCATGTTTTGATGTATAATTTGTGGTCATAGCATTTAGGAAAATAGCTCAGTTACCTTGTACCCAGATACAAATTTCAATTTTTTTACGAGTTTTTACTTGATGTTACATATTTGATTTTTTAAGAACTAATGAGATTCATTATTATAAATTGTTGATAATCATTTATTGTAAATTTAATTTCCTTCACTTACACAGATTTTGTACAATATATTGGCAATGATTACACAGCATGTTGTTATCAATGGAGAGACGTCTACAGACGTTAAAGTAACCTCTGGCGTGCCTCAGGGGAGTGTTATGGGACCATTTCTTTTCACAATATACTATATATAAATGACCTAGTAGATAGTGTCGGAAGTTCCATGCGGCTTTTCGCGGATGATGCTGTAATATACAGAGAAGTTGCAGCATCACAAAATTGCAGCGAAATGCAGGAAGATCTGCAGCGGATAGGCACTTAACATAGACAAATCTAATGTATTGCGAATACATAGAAAGAAGGATCCTTTATTGTATGATTATATGATAGTGGAACAAACACTGGTAGCAGTTACTTTTGTAAAATATCTGGGAGTATGCGTACGGATCGATTTGAAGTGGAATGATCATATAAAATTAACTGTTGGTAAGGCGGGTACCAGGCTGAGATTCATTGGGAGAGTCCTTAGAAAATGTAGTCCATCAACAAAGGAGGTGGCTTACAAAACACTTGTTCGACCTATACTTGAGTATTGCTCATCAGTGTGGAATCCGTACCAGGTTGGGTTGACAGAGGAGATAGAGAAGATCCAAAGAAGGGTGACACGTTTCGTCACAGGGTTATTTGGTAAGCGTGATAGCGTTACGGAGATATTTAGCAAACTCAAGTGGCAGACTCTGGAAGAGAGGCGCCCTGCATCGTGGTGTAGCTTGCTGTTCAGGTTTCGAGAGGGTGCATTTCTGGATGAGGTATCGATTATATTGCTTCTCCCTACTTATACCTCCCGAGGAGATCACGAATGTAAAATTAGAGAGATTCGAGCGCGCACGGAGGCTTTCCAGCAGTCGTTCTTCCCGCGAACTATACGTGACTGGAACAGGAAAGGGAGGTAATGACACTGGCACGTAAAGTGCCCTCCGCCACACACCATTGGGTGGCTTGCGGAGTATAAATGCAGATGTAGATGTAAACCAATGTGGCGATTCGCTCAGTAGTCGTAGACATAACAAAATATGGTCAGCTAGTTGCCACAAAAAAAAAAAAAGGTTCAAATGGCTCTAAGCACTATGGGACTTAACATCTGAGGTTATCAGTCCCACAGACTTAGAAGTACTTAAACCTAAGTAACCTAAGGACATCACACACATCCATGCCCGAGGCAGGATTCGAACCTGCGACTGTAGCAGTAGCGCGGTTCCGGACTGAAGCGCCTAGAACCGCTCTGCCATAGTTGTGACAACTGAAGTAAGAAGTAACACATGTCTTACGCAGAAGTGGCTTCAACAAAAAAGTGGAAGTCTGCAGGACTGAGGAAAAGAGAGGACGAGAATCCACATACAGTAGTGTGTAGAGTAGGCTGTGCGTAGGGGCTGGTGTTCACAGAGCCGCTGACAGCATTTCTTTGTCACGGCGTCGTCTGGTATTTACATGTTTACGCTTCAAAGCGCAGGTATATCGTAGCCAAGGGTTCAGCGAAGTTCCGTTGCTACGGGCTGCGAATAGAAGCTGAGAGCAAAAAATGGTTTGAGGGACGCGGCTGCTTACCTGTCTCACAATGGGTCTCTCTCGCAGCAAAGGAAGAGGTTATACGAGCTGCGACCAGGGAGAAGGCACTGCACACGGGAAAGCGTTTATCTGGTGTTTGTGCGGTGAAGGCCTTCCATACAGCATATGCCTCACCACAGAGGCAATATTTTACGACAGCTGACGCCAGCAGCGGGGGCTAGTACTGTGCACAGAACAGTTACGGGGAAGTCCTGCGCACCCATTCTTTCCCAGTAAAATTATCTCTATTTATGCAATCCCGGGTGAACAGGATCGATCAGTGTTGCGCTCTACGGGCTAGTAGCTATAATGACAAAGATTTATGAGGCTTTAGTATGAGGGGGGATCTTTCACACGGGTATGCATTATCTCACAGCAAACAATCACAGACATTAAAAAAAAAAAACTCATACAAACTTCACAGCGACGTAAAATATTGTTCTCGCACAACATGTCTGTAGGTAACGGCAGAAACAGAAACGTTTTTGGAGAGTACAGTAAACGCAATGAAGTCTGATTCAGGACTACATGATCCATTACAAGATAAAACCTTTTCAAAAGATCGGTTTTGCATTCTTCTGTAAGTAGGTCGTACCAATATTTGGAAACCATAACTTTTTAAACTGTTAGTTCGGTAATTCTCGGCTCCCAGTAGCTGCCTTCTTTGACAATGCATTCTTCTTGGAGTCTGAGAGCATTTTGCCTGACTTACATATAGGATGACAATTATTAAACTATAAGAAATAAAATCGTCATAACTTCTGAGCATTTTGCGTTGTGTTGTTGTTGTGGTCTTCAGTCCTGAGACTGGTTTGATGCAGCTCTCCATGCTACTCTATCCTGTGCAAGCTTTTTCATCTCCCAGTACCTACTGCAACCTACATCCTTCTGAATCTGCTTAGTGTATTCATCTCTTGGTCTCCCTCTACGATTTTTACCCTCCACGCTGCCCTCCAATACTAAATTGGTGATCCCTTGATGCCTCAGAACATGTCCTACCAACCGATCCCTTCTTCTGGTCAAGTTGTGCCACAAACTTCTCTTCTCCCCAATCCTATTCAATACTTCCTCATTAGTTATGTGATCTACCCATCTAATCTTTAGCATTCTTCTGTAGCACCACATTTCGAAAGCTTCTATTCTCTTCCTGTCCAAACTGGTTATCGCCCATGTTTCACTTCCATACATGGCTACACTCCATACGAATACTTTCAGAAATGACTTCCTGACACTTAAATCAATACTGGATGTTAACAAATTTCTCTTCTTCAGAAACGCTTTCCTTGCCATTGCCAGCCTACATTTTATATCCTCTCTACTTCGACCATCATCAGTTATTTTGCTCCCCAAATAGCAAAACTCCTTTACTACTTTAAGTGCCTCATTTCCTAATCTAATTCCCTCAGCATCACCCGACTTAATTAGACTACATTCCATTATCCTTGTTTTGCTTTTGTTGATGTTCATCTTATATCCTCCTTTCAAGACACTGTCCATTCCATTCAACTGCTCTTCCAAGTCCTTTGCTGTCTCTGACAGAATTACAATATCATCAGCGAACCTCAAAGTTTTTATTTCTTCTCCATGAATTTTAATACCTATTCCGAATTTTTCTTTTGTTTCCTTTACTGCTTGCTCAATATACAGATTGAACAACATCGGGGAGAGGCTACAACCCTGTCTTACTCCCTTCCCAACCACTGCTTCCCTTTCATGCCCCTCGACTCTTATAACTGCCATCTGGTTTCTGTACAAATTGTAAATAGCCTTTCGCTCCCTGTATTTTACCCCTGTCACCTTTAGAATTTGAAAGAGAGTATTCCAGTCAACATTGTCAAAAGCTTTCTCTAAGTCTACAAATGCTAGAAACGTAGGTTTGCCTTTCCTTAATCTTTCTTCTAAGATAAGTCGTAAGGTCAGTATTGCCTCACGTGTTCCAGTGTTTCTACGGAATCCAAACTGATCTTCCCCGAGGTTGGTTTCTACTAGTTTTTCCATTCGTCTGTAAAGAATTCGTGTTAGTATTTTGCAGCTGTGACTTATTAAGCTGATAGTTCGGTAATTTTCACATCTGTCAACACCTGCTTTCTTTGGGATTGGAATTATTATATTCTTCTTGAAGTCTGAGGGTATTTCGCCTGTTTCATACATCTTGCTCACCAGATGGTAGAGTTTTGTCAGGACTGGCTCTCCCACGGCCGTCAGTAGTTCCAATGGAATATTGTCTACTCCGGGGGCCTTGTTTCGACTCAGGTCTTTCATTGCTCTGTCAAACTCTTCACGCAGTATCATATCTCCCATTTCATCTTCATCTACATCCTCTTCCATTTCCATAATATTGTCCTCAAGTACATCGCCCTTGTATAGACCCTCTATATACTCCTTCCACCTTTCTGCTTTCCCTTCTTTGCTCAGAACTGGGTTTCCATCTGAGCTCTTGATATTCATACAAGTCGTTCTCTTATCTCCAAAGGTCTCTTTAATTTTCCTGTAGGCGGTATCTATCTTACCCCTAGTGATATAGGCCTCTACATCCTTACATTTGTCCTCTAGCCATCCCTGCTTAGCCATTTTGCACTTCCTGTCGATCTCATTTTTGAGACGTTTGTATTCCTTTTTGCCTGTTTCACTTACTGCATTTTTATATTTTCTCCTTTCATCAATTAAATTCAATATTTCTTCTGTTACCCAAGGATTTCTACTAGCCCTTGTCTTTTTACCTACTTGATCCTCTGCTGCTGTCACTACTTCATCCCTCAAAGCTACCCATTCTTCTTCTACTGTATTTAATTCCCCCATTCCTGTCAATTGCTCCCTTATGCTCTCCCTGAATCTCTGTACAACCTCTGGTTCTTTTAGTTTATCCAGGTCCCATCTCCTTAAATTCCCACCTTTTTGCAGTTTCTTCAGTTTTAATCTACAGGTCATAACCAATAGATTGTGGTCAGAGTCCACATCTGCCCCTGGAAATGTCTTACAATTTAAAACCTGGTTCCTAAATCTCTGTCTTACCATTATATAATCTATCTGATACCTTTTAGTATCTCCAGGGTTCTTCCATGTATACAACCTTCTTTCATGATTCTTAAACCAAGTGTTAGCTATGATTATGTTGTGCTCTGTGCAAAATTCTACCAGGCGGCTTCCTCTTTCATTTCTGTCCCCCAATCCATATTCACCTACTATGTTTCCTTCTCTCCCTTTTCCTACACTCGAATTCCAGTCACCCATGACTATTAAATTTTCGTCTCCCTTCACAATCTGAATAATTTCTTTTATTTCATCATACATTTCTTCAATTTCTTCGTCATCTGCAGAGCTAGTTGGCATATAAACTTGTACTACTGTAGTAGGTGTGGGCTTCGTATCTATCTTGGCCACAATAATGCGTTCACTATGCTGTTTGTAGTAGCTTACCCGCATTCCTATTTTCCTATTCATTATTAAACCTACTCCTGCATTACCCCTATTTGATTTTGTGTTTATAACCCTGTAGTCACCTGACCAGAAGTCTTGTTCCTCCTGCCACCGAACTTCACTAATTCCCACTATATCTAACTTCAACCTATCCATTTCCCTTTTTAAATTTTCTAACCTACCTGCCCGATTAAGGGATCTGACATTCCACGCTCCGATCCGTAGAACGCCAGTTTTCTTTCTCCTGATAACGACATCCTCTTGAGTAGTCCCCGCCCGGAGATCCGAATGGGGGACTATTTTACCTCCGGAATATTTTACCCAAGAGGACGCCATCATCATGTAATCATACAGTAAAGCTGCATGCCCTCGGGAAAAATTACGGCTGTAGTTTCCCCTTGCTTTCAGCCGTTCGCAGTACCAGCACAGCATGGCCGTTTTGGTTATTGTTACAAGGCCAGATCAGTCAATCATCCAGACTGTTGCCCTTGCAACTACTGAAAAGGCTGCTGCCCCTCTTCAGGAACCACACGTTTGTCTGGCCTCTCAACAGATACCCCTCCGTTGTGGTTGCACCTACGGTACGGCTATCTGTATCGCTGAGGCACGCAAGCCTCCCCACCAACGGCAAGGTCCATGGTTCATGGGGGGGCATTTTGCGTTAGGATGTCCAAACTGCACGGTTGATTGCGGGCCATGATGGGAATTAGTGTACGCATGGACGGTTTGGTTTAGTGACGAAGCCCATTTTCATTCGGATGGATTCGTGAATAAGCAAAATTGTTGTATTTGGGGGACTGAGAATCCCAATTTTGCGATCTAGAAGTCTCTTCACCCTGAACAGGTGACTGTGTGGTGTGCAACGTCCTTGATGCCACGGTGACTACAGAAAGGTACGTGACGGTTTTGGAAGATGATTTCATCCCCTTAATCCAAAGTGACCCTGATTTCGACAACATGTAGTTCATGCAAGACGGAGCTCGACCCCATCAAAGCAGGAGAGTGTTTGACGTTCTGGAGCAGCACTTTGCGGACCGCATTCTCGCTACGTGGTACCCGGAGACCACTGGCATGAGCCTTGATTGGCCGCCATATTTTCTGGATCTGAGAGCTGAAAACAGTCATTCAGGAGGTCATCGACAGCATCGATGTTCCGACACTTCTGTGGGTCATAAAGAATTTCGCTATTCGTCTGCTTCACATCATCTCCAATAATGGCAGATATAACCTAAACCCGAATATCTGTAGAGTTTACATGTTGAATAAAGTGTGTGCACGCCATAGTTCGTAACTAATTTACGCTTTTTTTTCATACAGTCCAATAATTCTCACCCTGCACCTTAAATATCAGAGATAATAGTTTTGTCCTGGGTGGCTCTCCGAAGGAGCTCAATAATTCTGAGGGATGTCGCCTCCTTCTGCTGCCTTGTTCCGACCAGTGTTATACAGCGTGTTTGTTTTAACTTCAGACAACTAAATAGCTCGAAAACGACGCATCGTACGAAAAAATGTTCTACGTGAAAAGTTGTCATTACTAAAGGGGACATCGGTCTGTGCACCAACTGGCCATTTCTTAACCATCCCTCCTGCGTGGGCGGCGTCAGCTTTGCATTTCCAAAAGCGAAACCCCATTTTTGTTGCATATTCCGATTCTATGCCAAAAAATACGTGCGATTTACTCAAATCATTTTTTTTCACTCCTGGTAGATGGCGCTGTAATTGGCAAATATAAAATGTGCCTGTTTTTGCAATTAAGATCCGATGCATTTGATTCTACATTTCATTTACGATGTCAATGTAAACCTTTATTCACTAATGGCTGATATTTCTGATCAAAATTTACTTCAGCGTTGCAAATTTGATTGTACAGCGCAATATGGGTAGCCATTCCAATGTCTGATTAGGAACTACGTTTAGCGTGTTCTAGGTACAACGACATGGATGCAATAGTTTTCTGTAAATGGCGCTGTAATTGGCAAATATAAAATGTGCCTGTTTTTGTAATTAAGATCCGACGCATTTGATTCTACATTTCATTTACGATGTCAATGTAAACCTTTATTCACTAATGGCTGATATTTCTGATCAAAATTTACTTCAGCGTTGCAAATTTGATTGTACAGCACAATATGGATAGCCATTCCAATGTCTGATTAGGAACTACGTTTAGCGTGTTCCAGGTACAACGACATGGATGCAATAGTTTTCTGTTCCCATCATGGTGCTTGACATCGGCTCTGTTTGCGATATCGGTGAGTCCCCTTGCGTCTCACCATTGGAGTGCTTGATTTCGGTGAGGCCATTTACCTCTCACCACTGTGACGCTGAATTTCGGTAAGTATCTGTGGCAGTTCGCTTCATGGACAGCTTACCTTATCAGAATGGTTGTGGTTCGTATTCCGCCGGTAGCAGCTTAGCGATCAACCCGAGGATTACGGCTTTGGATGAAAACACACGATGCGATCAGTAACCCTGCTGGAGGAGTTCGAAGGCGGCCACCGAAATCACGCATTCAAATGGTTTGGGGGTTCACCACAATCAACCCTGTAGGGATCAGGAAACTACGTTATCATACAAGGAGCTTATTTGTCAGAAATGTCAGTCTGTAGCCATATTATTTGTACTGTACAATCGCAACACTCAAGTACCGCTTGAACTCGACTGTTACAACACAAAGGTTTACATTTACATCGTAAATGAAATGTATAATCGAATGTATCGATTCTTAATTGCAAAAAGTACCACATTTGACACTTGTCGATTACAACACCATCTACTGTGAATGGAAAAAATGGTTTGAGTAAACCGTACCCATTTTTTGGCGTAGAATCAGAATATGCACTAAAATGGAGAGCTCACATTTGAAAATACAAAGTTGACCCTGCCCTGGCGGGAGGGGTGGTTAGGAAGCCGCCAGCTGTAGCACAGACACTTGTCCCCTTTACTGATATTCACTTTTGAACTAGAACATTTCTTTTCGTACGATGCGTCGTTTTCGAGTTATTTAGCTGGTTGAGGTTAAAACAAACACCCTGTATAACACTGGTCGGAACAAGGCAGCAGAAGGAGGCGACAGCCCTCAGAAGAGAGCCAGCCAGGACAAAACTGTTCTACCTGATATGCAAGATATATGAGTCAGGCAAAAATGCCTTCAGACTCCAAGAAGAATGTAATAACTCCATTGTCAAAGTAGGCAGGTACAGACAGCCGAGAATTACGGAAATATCAATTTAATAAATCATGGTTTCACGCAAATATTGACACCAGTTATTTACAGGAGAATAGAAAAGCTGGTAAATAGCCGACCTTGGGGAAGATCAGCTTGGGTTCCAGTGAAATGTAGGAACGTGCGAAGCAATACTGACCTTACGACTTATCGTAGTCGGTACATTGATAAACAGCGAACCTACGTTAGTAGCATTTTCATATTTACAGAAAGTTTTTGACAATGTTGAGTGGAATACAGCGTTTCAAATTCTGAAGGTAACACGTATAAAATGCAGGGAGCTACAACTGTACAGAAACCACAGTGCAGATAAAAGTGTTGACGGAACTCAAAATGAAGCAGTAGTTGGGAAGGTAGTAAAGCGGGGTTGTAGCCTGTTCCCAATGTTATTCAGCCTGTACTGCAGTAAGGGAAACTTTTGAAATGAAATCAAACAAAGTTCGGGGAGAACAAATAAAAAGTTTGCGGTTTGGTGAAGACACTGTAACTCTGTTAAAGATGGTAAGAGACTTGGAAGAGCAGTTGAATTAAACGGCTAGCCTCTTGCAAAGAGGTTATAAGATTAATACCAACAAAAATCAAACAGGGGCGACGGAATGTAGTCGAATTAAATCAGGCGAGGCGATGCTGAGGGAGTTAGGATAGGATATGAGAAACGGAAAGTAGTAGATGGAAGCTGAACTAAAGAGGATATAAAATGCAGACAGGAAGTGCCATCTAAAATAAATTTAAGTGTTTGGAAGTATTCTCTAAAGGCATTTGCCTGTAATGCGGCCTTATACGGAAGTGATGTGTGGACGATAAACAGTTCAGACGAGATGAGGTTAGAAGCTTCTTAAAAGTGATGCTACAGAAGAATGCCGAAGATTATAGTGGAAGGTTAGATAACTAATGAGATACTGAATCCAACGGGGTGGAAAGAAATTCGTGGCACAACTTCACTGAGAGAAAGAGTCAGATTATAGTGTACAACCTAAGGCATGAAGATATCATCGAGGGGTGGGGGGAGGGGGAGGAGGGGAAGGAGGAGGAGATCGTCGAGGTAAACCAATGGTCGAATACAGTAAGAAGGTTGAAATGGATGTCTGTTATAGTGCTTGTTACAGTGGTCAGGAGCAAATGAAGTTGGTCGCACAGGATAGAATAGCATGGAGAGATGCAAAGACCATAACAACAATGTATCGTGCTCATCGCAACCTGCTGGGGCATGTAAGCTGCGTCTAGCTGAAGTTTGAAAAAAAAATTTCTTGTTGTTATTGCAAGAATTTTTCGTGCTTCAGATATCACAGCGGCAATTTCACGTGTTGTCATGTGACGTTTGCTTGTTACATTTGCAGTACTAAATTTCTCATTTAAAGTGCTGAAAATGCCATTCGCCAACGCCACGCCACATCTTCTGAAATTCACGGACATAATGACAATGTAATATCTGAAGCATGTTTAATGTGCTCTTCATTGTGACTCAGTGGTTTCCTCTAGAACACAACGTGCTGAATCTAATTCTGACTGGGGCCGCCTTCCTTACAAGTCATGCCACTTTCTAACGTGAACTGTACACATTCTCCTGAAGTGAAATATGTCTCATAACTCTGTCCCATCATTAGGTCGGTCTATGACTGGGACGAGCACGATCTCGTGTCATTTCTGCAAAATAAACGAAGTACAATTTATGATATATCTCATATGCATTGCAGTATCCGTTTGCAGAAAAAGAATTATAAGACCGAGAACTGAACTGCAAACAGGGTTTGCAGATTTTAGAATTTTAGTAAACTAATTTTCTGTACGTTCTTTGATTTTTTCCTCAAATATCGAAACAATGACTGATAAAAAAGAAATCGAGGTAACTGAGATTCAGTAGGATTCAGAAGCAAAATTTTATGAAGCCGAGATGCCTAGATTTTACAAATATTTGCCTAAATCCATGCGTGGAAGCATCGGTGTGAACGGCTATTCAGATTCGTGAAGAGAAATTGGGTAAATCTGGAAGGTAATCACAGCAAACAAAATTTCTCACAGGGTAGGAAAGATAGTTCCAGAGAGGTGGTACGAAGCGTCAGGAGGCAAACATTAATTTCACCGTTGGTCTTCCCCTTTTGTTCACTGTATATTCAATTAAAGTTCCATTTTTTCTGTAGACCAGTCAAAACTACTCCTCGTTTATTTGGCCGGCGTTTGCCTTTGAATCTGACATGCTTGCTCTAAGCATTCTGGTTTAACAGTGAGCACTAATCTCTGAACAAATAGAGATTTATAATGATGTTTTTGCACATCAGGTTTCAGAATTACGTGAAATGATGCTCTGCTGATGGCAGTCTCTTCAAGACCTCGGCTAACCGATTGTTTAAAACAGTTTGCTTCTGACAGGTTATCAGTCTGAATATTCTAAGGAGCGCGAGCTGTTTATGGTCATCCGGGTAGCCGACGGGTATTAACGTTGCCCGCAAACGAAGTCTGGCTACACACGTTTTGATGACAGGCTTTTGACGTCACAACGAGGGTGCTGAATCTTCGTTTGAATGCCCTCTAACTTTCACATCGCTGTGGATGGATATGAAAATTTGGTTACCATAATGATCACATCCTAGACCACTTATCCGAATCTCCCACAACATTCATCAGTTTGCCACAGAAACGAATGAAAAATACTTACATATGTTTCACAAGCGTTTATTACTGCTGGAACACGTTTCAGAATATCAGACTGACCCTTGATGGCAGGAGGCAGTTTCATAAATATTAATTATCGACGAGACCCAGATTTTCAACCATTTTTTAAAAATATTGCTCTTTATTGACACATGTTTTACTGGCTAAATATGTTGCCTTAAATCTGTCCGTGAGGCAGACACAGTCAATTTAGTTAAGGCAGAACAGCTAGTTTCGAAAAATTATGGCAGTTCTTCGTTTCACATCACTCAGTTTTCGTCGGATAGTCAAATCGTAATACATAGTAAATAAATTGAGTTAAATTCATGGTTACTACGCCCCGTCGCAGGTCTTCAGAGTAGTATAGCTTGCTCTGTGAAGATGGGAAACTTCGCTGAAAAAAATTACCTTTGAACGGCGATATTTTGTAGAAGTCGTTGGTCTTCACTGACTAATTATAAGAATTACATGTGTGATGACACGACATGCAATGCCTGGGAACAATGAAGAAAGGAAGTACGGAATGACAATTCACACCTCCAGGTAGAGAACAACTTACGGACAATGTGTTCGGTGATGGGTGTTTTGACGCATCTATCCCACCAAAATCTTCAGTAACAGTGAATACTGAAATTAAACTGTAAGTGCATAAGATACCAGAACACTACACGCAATGTATGTGGAAAGGAAGGTAAACATTTGTGTGTATCTTCCTTTCCTCAGGTCCAGGGTTCAAAAAATGGCTCTGAGCACTATGGGACTTAACATCTGAGATCATCAGTCCCCTAGAACTCAGAACTACTTAAACCTAACTAAACTAAGGACATCACACACATCCAAGCCCGAGACAGGATTCGAACCTGCGACCGTAGCGGTCGCGTGGTTCCAGGCTGTAGCGCCTAGAACCGCTCGGCCATGGCTACCGGCCAGGTCCACGGTTTTACGTATGATTAACAAGGCATAAAACTGATCCATTCCCATTTATTTTTCGCACACGAAAGACTCCTCTGCATCAATTACAGTAGCATAATGACCAACTTTGACTAAAACTAAACAACAAAAAAAGCCATGTAGTCACGCCCGTGAGATTATTGATAATCCTTGAACAATTACTCAAAATACTTCATTATTATGAACTCAATTACAATTGCGTTTATTACAAACGAACAATTTTACGAAAGATTTTTGTGATAAATTATGTAATCTGGCCATCATTAGTTGATGATGTAGAATCTTTTACGAAAATAATAATCTTTTTTGTATAAAAAGGTGAAACTACAGTAGACTGGTGTTACATTATTTCGATCATTATCTGAGCCTTCGACAATTACCTGCAATTATCCTAGTATTGATTTTTAGGTATATTATAGTGTACAATCTTGTAGTTCCCAATAACAGAAATTGCAAAATAGGCAAAAACTTCTCAGATATATTCGAATAAAAACGTTACCCCAGTGCTCAACAACACATTAAAATACTAAACTTACCGACGGCACAAGCTTTTAACTATGAAATAAGTACGTATCATGTACTTCACTAGTCCAATGTATTGTGGTATTGTAAACTTTATTAGTTCCTTGTTGAGAACACACTTCAATGTGATCGAGATACTATTCAACACAATGGAGATTATGTGGCAGAAAGAAAACAAAAGTCGATTGGGTTTTGACGTCCTGAGGACGACGAGGTCATTAGAGAAGGGAATTGCACAAAGATGGCGCTGGAAACTGACCGTGACCTTTTCAAAGGTACCACTCAACAGTTTGTCTTAAACTATTCAGGAAAACCTGTATCTGCATGGCCGGGATGGGGTTCGAACTCCTTTTCCCCGGAACGTGAGTTCATTGACTTAATCATAGCCTTATCTCGATCGAAGAGTGAAAGAAAATTAGAAAAATTTAAGTAATCTAAGGGCCACATCTTGAGAGTGAGGCAGAACTCAAATGTAAAAGATTGGAACAAAAATATACGACATGTTTTCAAAATACTTCAAAAAACACTACAGTTGTTTTCCTCCAGCCACCAGGATCCAAGGAATGAGAATTGAAAGAAAAACAGCCCTCGGTCGCTATTTTTAACGAATTAACCGTGATTCAACACTGCTAGGAGTGTCTTCCTCAGAATTTAAATCAAAGAATGGTCTATATTCTGTAACATGGTCACAGAATTATGACTCAAAACGTATGATAGAGTATAAGTACGGAATCATCGTGAAAGACTGGCAGTACTTATACGTCATTTATAAAATAATAAATATGCCAAAAGGGCATTAGTCACAAAGATATTTAAGATAAAGAAAACTGTGATGGCGAGCCACTAAGGGCTGCTCGTTACTTGCGTGGTGCAGGTTGCAAAACGGACTCTTAGCCCTTACTGGCTCGCCATCACAGTTTTCTTTATCTTAAATATTCTTTGTGACTAATGCCCTTTTGGCATATTTATTATTTTATAAATGACGTATAAGTACTGCCAGTCTTTCACGATGATTCCGTACTTGTACTCTATCATACGTTTTTAGTCATAATTCTGTGACCATGTTACAGAATATAGACCATTCTTTGATTTAAATTCTGAGGAAGACACTTCTAGCAGTGTCGAATCCCGGTTAATTCGTTAAAAATAGTGACCGAGGGCTGTATTTCTTTCAATTGTAACTATTCACGGTCTCTGAACGTGCAGCCATGTACACAATTTTGCGATTCAAGGAATGGTTTCATGCAACAGAGACTCTGATTTTGCCGGCTTTCTGTCTGGGTTTTGTCATCAGTCTTCTGCTGACACAAACCACCGACGCCAAATATCACTACAGTGTTACTATCTCCTTGACTTCCGTAGGTTCCTCCTCTGTGTAGAACGCAAGGTTTTGTGTTAAAGCTACGTTTCTTCTCAATCATCGGTGGTTTCGGTTGTTACGCAATATGATTGGCCTCTACGTTGCCTGTCGTGGGCGATGCCTGCAAGAACACCCTGTAGCTTCTTGAGACTGCTAAGCAAGTGATATCGTATTTGCGGACAACTTACGAAGTGGAGTGTCCCACCCTAGCTATCATTCACCATTGACACTGCCATTATTAAATCTTATCTGTTACAAGACGTTTCACAACCCACACAAGAGTGAGACTGTGAGAACCGATAACACTCCGCTACTTATACCCCCATTACGCAATGCGGACAGGACATAACTATTTCTTGGATCGTCATCCTAGTTGCTGTTTGGAACCGTGGCAATAAGATGTGCGAGAAATTGTGCAGTCCTGTAAGGGGACCACAATCGAATACAGTGCTAGAAACATCATGTGAGTTGTGCAACATGAAATTGGAAATATTCAGTTCGGTTTTGAATCTGGTTTCTTCATATTACGTATTGGCCACCAGCACCAAGTCATTGCACCATCTTATACAGAATATTTGCAACACTAGAATCTAATCAGCAGGGGGACAGGAGTTTTCTGTCTTCCGTGTCTCAAGGATTTGTTGTATAGGGACATTAAGATCGACCAGCCACCTTGGTGCTATTTGAGAGGATAAGCTGTGTACCTGTGTCAGATTTCAGCCAGCCTCTTCTCTGTCATCGTTGTCAACCACACAGACCCGTCTCTTTATTTGGGAAATACTTATCTCGGTCACTTTTAATGGACGGTCACTTTTAACTGGCAAGGGAAGACTGGTACAGCAGATTGATGAAGGTGCAGGGGGTGGATCTCGGCCCATGCGTGGTCAAACACGTGTTGTAGTGGATAGGAGCAACGTCTGTTTATTAGGATAAATTCGGATAACACCTTCGTCTGTCCAAACAATTTCACCATCGTTTTAAAAACCTCTTCAGTAAATACTCAGAGGGTACATTCCGTTATTCCAAAAGGCACACTTACTAGAGCTCATTAACAAAAAGAAATCATTGGGGCAGGCTACATTGGACATTGCACGTGCTTGAGAATCGGTCATCAAAACATGCAACCAAAATAAAATATTACTTCTCGTAAGGCTGCTAGACAGCCTCTATAAATTGTTCAAATGACGTCATCTTCTGCATTTTGCTACAACTGTTTTTAGTGTTCTATTACAATTTCGATTTATGTGTCATTGTGAAGCATCTACAAAGATATAATACAATGTACTAACAGACTTATAACATGAGACAAACCGTATGTACAACAAATCTGCAGTCTGTTAACAGTCACATACTTGCAAGATTCGATGTCATATTACGCCATAGACGCAGATTTACAGTCGCTGCGAAAACAGGATAGCTCCTTGCAGAGAACGTGAATGAAAAACACAAGGAATTTTACAATTGAGCACTACGCAAAAAAGTGACGGTGAAGGTGAAAAACAAATGCAGTGAATTGCAGGTTCAATAGGAAAAGCGACACTGTTAAACTAAATGCAGATGGAACCTCTATAGGTTGCGTAAGAAACACAAAATTTCTAGGAATGAATATTTATTCTCGGGTGAAGTGGTGTGTGTACACATAAAGATGCTTGCTAACAGAACGACATCAGCAAGTCACGGCCTTTTTGTAGAGTCCTTTCATGAGTGTGTAATATGCGGTGTATTTTAGTTAGATGCTATTCACACATACGTTCAGTTCCTAGCTATGGAATTACTTTCCAGGGAGCAAATGCACAAAATATGAAAACAGTTTTCAAACTCCGGAAAGCGCCATAGAATGAGAGGGCCCCTTAGCAAAAATATTAGTCGCGCACATTGTAAATATCTGTTTAAAACACTGGAGATTTTTAACTACACCATGTCAATATCTATATCTCTAACGTCGATCAGCTGTAGAATTTTGGAACACGTATTATGTTCGAGTATAATGACTTTTCTGGAGACTAGAAATCTACTACGTAGGAATCAACATGGGTTCCGAAAAAGACGATCGCGTGAAACCCAGCTCGCGCTATTCGTCCACGAGACTCAGAGGGCCATAGACACGGTTCCCAGGTAGATGCCGTGTTTCTTGACTTCCGCAAGGCGTTTGATACAGTTCCCCACAGTCGTTTAATGAACAAAGTAAGAGCATATGGAGTATCAGACCAATTGTGTGATTGGATTGAAATGTTCCTAGATAACAGAACGCAGCATGTCATTCTCAACGGAGAGAAGCTTTCCGAAGTGATTTCAGGTGTGCCGCAGGGGAGTGTCGTAGGACCGTTGCTATTCACAATATACATAAATGACCTTGTGAATAACATCGGAAGTTCACTGAGGCTTTTTGCGGATGATGCTCTAGTATATCGAGAGGTTGTAACAATGGAAAATTGTACTGAAATGCAGGAGGATCTGCAACGAATTGACGCATGGCGCAGGGAATGGCAATTGAATCTCAATGTAGACAAGTGTAATGTGCTGCGAATACATAGAAAGAAAGATCCTTTATCATTTAGCTACAATATAGCAGGTCAACAACTAGAAGCGCAGTTAATTCCATAAATTATCTGGGAGTACGCATTAGGAGTGATTTAAAATGGAATGACCATATAAAATTAATCGTCGGCAAAGCAGATGCCAGACACAGATTCATTGGAAGAATCCTAAGGAAATGCAGTCCGAAAACAAAGGAAGTAGGTTACAGTACACTTATTCGCCCACTGCTTGAATACTGCTCAGCAGTGTGGGATCCGTACCAGATAGGGTTGATAGAAGAGACAGAGAAGATCCAACGGAGAGCAGCGCGCTTCGTTGCAAGATCATTTAGTAATCGCGAAAGCGTTACGGAGATGATAGATAAACTCCAGTGGAAGACTGCAGGAGAGACGCTCAGTAGCTTGGTACGGGCTTTTTCGAGATCATACCTTCACCGAAGAGTCAAGCAGTATATTGCTCCCTCCTACGTATATCTCGCGAAGAGACCATGACGATAAAATCAGAGAGATTAGAACGCACACAGAGGCATACCGACAATCTTTATTTCCACGAACAATACAAGACTGGAATAGAAAGGAGAACCGACTGAAAGTGCCCTCCGCCACACACCGTCAGGTGGCTTGCGGAGTATGGATGTAGATGTAGATGTAGAATACATTTGTCAGTCAGGTGTAGATATCAGAATAACGTTGATAACTACTGCTCAAACTGCTGAGATTATCACTAGACTGAACTTATGTTTAGCAAGAGAGAATAAACGTTACACTCAAAACAGAATTTTCTACCAAGAAATAAGACAGTATAATAAATTTCCCAAAGAGATTCAAAGAGATAGTAAAATAAATTTATTTATGAAAGAAGTTACAAAGTATCTGTTAAGCAGTACATGTACATTTAAGGATTCCTTAGATAACAGAGTAGAGGTTGCGAGGTGCCGGGGCTAGCAGTGTTTTTAACACTAATTTCTTCTAGAATCTTCATACGGAAATGATGCTCTAAGCCCCCCTTTTCTAATTCCGACTTTTGCTGTTGCACACGGATTAAGAAGAAACGTGAACTGACTGCAATCGACCCTGCAAGTGGAGTAGAAAAGAGTTTGGCACCCGCAATAATTTAATTTGATAGAAATTAATTAAATAAAGGAAAGTTTCATTAACGTAGTGAGAAATGAAAGGGTTGCTTTACCGATCCACAGAATGAAAGTTCTCTTCAAAATAATTATTTGATTTATTATGACTAAACTCAAGATAATAAACAAAACACATGAAACATTTACAATACGTCAAATTGGATACTCAAATAAATGCTGTGAAGGTGAAGTTGTCCATAAACTAGCTTGTGAAGTTTATGACCAAGTGGTATGTGGACTCAATTCCTTGCAACTCAAATCTTAAGAGAAACACCCAGCCAACCCAACATTAATTGCTGCTACAGTAGTCAGAACTCAGACAATGAACATCCAAGACAGAACCACGTAGGAAAAGACGAGAACAGGCGCACTCTGCTGAGCTCTGATTATCACAGAGCAAAATTCCCTAATCTGCCGGTGCTGCGGACATACATTACCAAACTGTCTTCTTAAGTGCAGGGACACGATCTGGCGTACCGGAAGCGATGGCTGGTTGCTTCGACGTCCAGTCTTGGTGATGATAATATCGCGAGTATAGCCCGAAACAGATTATCCTGGTCTGGTTGTTCCAGACTAAAGACTTCCTATCAATACAATTGCGCCTCTGAGGGAGACGAAGAAGGCTCGCCACACAATCACTGACAGTACAGTGATTGATTTTAACAAGCGAAGTCACACAGTAACTCCGATACAGTCAACTTTAGCTAAAACTGCTCAAAACGGACAACATAGGCCGCTTGTGCGCAGAACGCTCAATTGCCAGCTGTACTCGGAAAGTTACGTTGAAGTCGAAACTTGAGCAACTTCATCAAACAGTTACAATTAAATGAAAGTATATTAGACAGCCAACAGAGGGGAGGCTGTCCAGAGCAGAGAGAGCTCAGTCTTGTAACCTACCATGACCAAAAGGCGAGAGCCGACCTCTCAAGAGCACCCGTACAAACCGAACACAGAACATTCCCGCCCCCATGACAGTGGTCGTGGTTAAATGTTCCAATCAGAAACTAGAAAACCGGCGGAAAATTCCACTCTATTGCTGATGCACTACTATTCCACCAATGGAGATACTTGCTGCCAATTTCTGCGCCGATTTTGCTACGTCACGGAGCTATCTCCTGAGCAAGCCAATCACAGTTATGATTTTGCAGAAAACGCGGGAATTTGCCCGCCAAGACTGCCTGGGAACACACATCATTCCCACGCCTCGCTGGTAGCCCGCCAGAAAATGTTTTCACTAAGTTTCTGCAAAGTAACGGAATCTCTAGCCCACCCGCTCCGTCAGGGCCCTGTGCCCGTTTCGCCCCCGCTATTATGACAATGTCGGCGTCTGGAAAGCATCCACTTGAATCCCTCACAACCGTCGGCTTAACCCTATCAAGATCTGCAGAACCCGCCTGTCACCGGACCACCCGGGTGATGAGAGACGCTGCGTGGGAAGTCCATGTGTGAAGGAATAGCAACTTTTCACTGAATGCAATTAGAGAGGAAAATCGAATTACTCAGAGTAAGATAGAAATATGAGAGGGGGCTCATGCCACCTCTCAAGGTTTGGGAAAAATGCAGCACATTTAAAAATGACAATAGTAAAACATATATAATTTCAGATACGACTTTCACAGTATTTTTTCTTTCTTCATTTTCTTTTCTGTAAGCCCTTACTCCTAAAGCTATACAGTAGTTGGCTGATTCGGGAGAGGGCAACGAGCAGTGAGGCCAGAGATCCCAGCTATGCAATGTATAACAATATTACGCCCTTGGATAATATCCTCAGTAGACCCTGAAATTTAGTCCAAGTTCTAGCGGGGCAACTCCCAGAAGCTGAGCCACCTGTGTGAGTGACCAGCAGACTGCCAGCTACGGGGGGAAATACTGAGCGAGTTGCGATAAATGTGGAACTTTAGCAGCACCGGGCGCCCAAGTCTACAAGAGAAGCATAATGTTGTCGTGGCAGCCAAGAGACGCCTTATACTAGTGGCAAAGCAAAGTGTAATAAGGAAGGCTTACGCACAGTAAGTATTCAGATGCCGAATGAGCAGAAAATAGCCTCTGAACAGTGCAGTTCTTAAAGCCTAAAACCACTAGGAGAGCTGACAACGACGTTAAACCAGGACTCTTTGTGACATTGCCTTCCCCGCTGCCATAGAGTACATGAAAATCACGAACATAAATATCCAACCCTTCTTAACAAATATCTCATTTGCTGAGTGCTGATTGCTGACTGCCTAGTGCGTAGTCTCAGTCCACATCTCAGTTACAGCTATCTAGGGAGAGGGAAAGCTATAGGAGTCGACCCTTAGTACACGAAGACGTCTGCGATCGTCTATGGAGCGAAAAGTCCCGATGGAAGGGCGCTGCCGCTGCCAGCTGCAGTGCTGACTTCTGAGGCTACGCTGATGGGGCGTGGGGACTGTCATCACCCTGCAGGCGTGCTCGAGGCTTGCTCTGGATGCTGCCTGACGTCTGCCGCTGCTGTTGCTCTTCCTGTTCCTGTGGCAGATATTTATGCTGCCGACTCCAGTCCCCTAAATGGGGACTACGGACTCACCTCTGCATACAGTGAGCTCTCCAGGTGGACCTCGAGGCGTGTCTCCTGAATGCGAATCTTCGCCGTCAGTTGAGCACTTTAGAGATCGATACCTAGAGCTGAAGGCCACTGGCGTCCACAGGCCGACGTCCACCCAGTGACGTGGCCACTGCCACGCGACGCTTTGCAGCACCAGTGGAGCTGCAAGTTGGGCGCATGCTGGGCTGTCCCTGTTGACGAGGCCACCACTCTGTCAGCCCAACTGTGGCATGGGGCCTCAGGAGACAATCCTGCATTACTGCCTAATAAATGTGTTATTGTCAATGGTGTTTTCTTGGTGCTCTCGAGCGTAGCTAGGTCCTCACCACTGCATCCTGTCCATCTCTCTCCTGACGACTGTAGGAGCCTAGGACTGGTCCCGTATAACACTAACACCTTATCCCCTTTCTGTGCTTAAGATCTCACTCATTATTGAGGGATGCTGACTCAGTTTTTTCAGGCTAGCAAATGGGAAGCTATGGTATACAAAATGAGAACAGACGTTGTCGCTATGACCCTGACATCAACTGATAGTTTGTGTAGTGTTACGTTATGAAATAAAGTGTGCCTACTGTGTGTAATGTGTGCCGTGATGGGAAGTGAGAAATGGTTTAAATGGCTTTGAGCACTATGGGACTTAACATCTGTGGTCATCAGTCCCCTATAACTTAGAACTACTTAAACCTAACCAACCTAAGGACATCACACACATCCATGCCCGAAGCAGGATTCGAACCTGCGACCGTAGCGGTAACGCGATTCCAGACTGAAGCGCCTAGAACCGCAAGGCCACACCGGCCAGCAAGTGAGAAATGAATTAACAGTGTAGCACTAACCTTTCTATTATTAACTACCTTTTTGTAAAACTGCATTGTAAGAAAAGGAATATTTTCACCGACATAGCTACGAATATGTTACACGTCGCCACGCTACATGCTACAATTCGTAGCCCTCTAGCAGCAGAGGGCTGCAAATACGAGGTGGGACAAATAAAAGTCGTTCGGAGAGCCGAGTTCCAGGCTGCATAGAAACGCAGCAGAGAGAACGAAATACACTACAAATCTGACTATAGCAGATGTCGGAAGTGACCGCAATTCATCTCTTGGCATTTTTGGGCCTGGTGAGCAAGTTACTGAAGGCGGATCAAAGGTGAACTGCTGGAATTGCTACAATTTCAACCACAATGTTGTGCTGCAGTTCTTGAAGACTAAAAGGTTGTTCCGATACGCCTTAGACTCGAGGGCTCCCCCCACAAAGTAATCGCACACTGATCTGGGTGGCCAACTATGGCAGCGACCAAGTTTCAAGACCAGGTGGGGTATTCGTAGCATTATCAACACGATATGCTGGTCTCTTGTGACAGGCGTCCCGATGATCTGGTAGGACTGAAGCATTTTTTGGTGAACTGCAGCCACATTTTCTGGTGAGCAGGTACCTTTCGGCATGTTTCATGACTTGTTATCAACATATCCTGTTTCGCCCCATTTTCGGACTAAGCATTGAATAGCACTCTTCGCTGGCACTTTGACACCATTAAACTTCTCAGCAAACATCTGACCACACCTTTTCCACGACATTGTTGTCATGTAACTTTCCACCACGAACACCTGCTGCTCTACTGTGAATACCTTCATCCCCTTTGCCTTGCTCCATTCACACTGACACCCCATCACTGCACTCTGAATCGGTGTGGATCACTTGATGGGGGTAAATGAGGTGCACACGTCACGGGGTGTGGTTATAGGCATACATTCACGTCCAATCGTATCCACTCTTCTGGGACACTTTTATTTGTCCCACCCTGTTTATAGACGTGAAGAATAAAGATGCAGAATGTTAATAAAATTACTTGTATTTAAAATTCTTTAAGAACTACGGCCATAATTTTTTACCGAGGGCATGCAGCTTTGCTGTATGAACATGGAGAGCTGCATCAAACCAGTCTCTGGACTGAAGACCACAACAACAACAACAAGAGTTTTCACATAAGAAATTCGGCGGTACTATTTTCAGCACGCCCTCGTAAAGTGGCGGTTAAAAATTATCGTTAACATGTACTGCTCAGCTATACATCCCATACAGCGAATGACTGCTTAGATAACACACAGTATGGTTTTGGTAAAAATGTAGCAAAAGTATATAATAATAACACATTTCTCGTCATCTCGTAAGAAACATTGGCACTATAATGTTTTTATTTTATTTTCTAGAAACACCTTACACCAAAGCTGAGCAGTGGATAATTCCATTGTCTCATTCTCTTTCTGAGGGGGGGATGCTGACTCGTTTTTAAGATAAGAAAATGGGTAGTTGAGGTTCACAAAATAGAAACCCTGTCATGGTCACTAGAAGGACAAACTATGTTCTGCCCCTTCTCCATTGTTGCTAAATTTTTTCAAGGTAGTGGACACAAGATGGCGGCCATTTGTATGGCAATGGCGCAATGACGTCATGGCAGGAAGTTCAAATTTTGGCGAGAAGATACGTCAAATGGGCTACCTCCACTAACCAAACCCCCTCCCCTCTCTGAGAAAATGGCAGGAAGTTCTAATTCGAGCAGGACAATGCAACACACCTAGGTTACCTCCACTAACCTAAGAAAATGGTAGAAAATAGATCACTTGGGCTACCTCAACTAATCTAAGTCATCCGGCTGCCAACTCTTCCTAGGAATTGGTGGGGAAAGGACTCAGCCTGTGCTGGGTTGCATGGACATAAGTCTTTATTTAAACAGTTTGAGGCAGTAGCTCCATCCAGTGTGTTCATCATGAGGTCAGCAGTCCAATTGACATAGTACACAGTACTGCCCCCATAGGGCACCATTGTCGCTCCTATGACATAATCCAAGAGGGCGGTCTGGAGGAGAAAAGTGGTGGGGAAAGGACTCAGCCTTCTCTGGTCTGCTGGAGAGAGGAGCAATACAGGGTGGTCCCGAATTCATGGTACAAACTTTAATGGTAGGTGCAGGACATTGTAACAAGGATATATTGTATAGGAATGTATAGTCCCAGGTGACGCGGTGAGGCGTAAACAGGGGAAATAACGGCCGAAAGGAAAACGAAAGATTTTATTGAAATCGTTGTTGACAAGTGTCATGTTTACAGTAAGTGTTCAAAATTGCGTCCACCATGAGCGATACATGCTTGACAGCGTCGGTGCAGCGATTGGCGTACACGTTCAAAGATGCCTGGTATTTCACGCACACCTGCAGCAGCTACAGATATGCGAGCAACGAGATCCTCATCTGAGTCAACTGGAGTCTCATAAACAAGACTCTTAAGATGTCCCCATAAAAAGTAATCGAGGCAAGAGAAATCAGGAGATCGGGGTGGCCAAGGGACTGGTCCACCACGCCCAATCCATCTAGCACCAAACGTGGCATTCAGGTAATTCCGTACAGCAGTGCTGAAGTGTGCTGGCGCTCCATCGTGCTGAAACCACATGCGGTTACGAATGGCGAGCGGAACATCTTGCAGCAGTTCTGGTAACACTTCTTGCAGAAAAATAAGATAGCTTTCGCCACAGAGTCGCGTGGGTAGTAAGTATGGCCCAATCAAAAAGTCGTTCACAATACCAGCCCACACATTAATACCGAAACGTTGTTGATACGCATGTGGACGCGTTGCATGTGGATTATCTGTTGCCCACACATGGGAATTGTGCGCATTAAAGACACCCTCGCGTGAAAATGTCGCTTCATCTGTAAATAGCACATGACCTACGAAATCCGGCTGCAACGCACATTGCTGCAACAACCACTGGCAGAAGTTCACGCGAAGAGGATAATCTGCCGGATTCAATGCTTGTACTTTTTGAAAATGGAAGGGGTGTAAGCGATTTTCATTTAACACTCTGCATACAGTCTGATGACTCACATGTACGTCACGCGCAACAGTTCTTGTGCTTGACTCGGGTCTATCAGCCACTATGTTCAAGATGCGTTCTTCCAGTCTTGGAGTGCGTACAGCTCTTAATCGACCAGCGTCATGTCTGTTGACGTCGAACGTACCTGTTTCACAAAGTTGACGATGTAACCGTTGAAAAATTCTATGATCCGGCATTCGTCGATTAGGATACTCCGCGCGATACATTCGTAACGCAGCTCTGGCGTTACCATTTGCACGGCCGTACATGTAATGCATGTCTGCTTTTTCTGCATACGTAAAGTCACCCATCGTCTACGGCAGCACAATTGTGAATGGCGCTTGTCCCTACTGCGATACATCATGTTCATCTACTGCCCTCTACCGGCAGTGACACCAACCGATCACTCCATTTCTCTTTCCCCTGTTTACGCCTCACCGCGTCACCTGCGACTATACATTCCTATACAATAAATCCTTGTTACAATGTCCTGTACCTACCATTAAAGTTTGTACCATGAATTCGGGACCACCCTGTATATTTAGGGACGGATTTGACATAGTATACAAAACACTTGCTCTGACATGCTTGACGTCACAATACACAGTTTACAGACCAGAAAACTACTTAAAAATAATGCAGTACAGTGATGTGCAGACACCCTCACTAATTATTAACTCTTGAAATAATGCATACAATTTATTTAGGGACTGATTTCACGTAGTTTATTTATTACACTGGTACAAAACACTCACCCTTGTCTGTCTACAGATCTGCAAATTACTCGTAAATCACTGAAATAATGCAGTACACTGATGTGCAGAGAAGCAAACAACCCTAAATTGTCGAAATAATGTATGTATAAGGCTCTCCAAACACACATGCTAATTGTCAACTGTCAAAATCATGCATTGCACAGACTGCACACCTGTTCGCAAAATAAAGCAACACACACGAAAACAACTCGAAAATTGTCAAAAAATAATGCGTGCATAACGCTAGTCAAACCCTTAAACACCTGAAAATAACGTAGTGCACAAACACTCAGTGCACATAAAAAATCCAACGTATCAGCAAACTGTTCCAGTGTGCACATGCACTTTGCAGGGCCAGCCGGATGCAAGCCAGTGCCAGAGCGTGAGCCACTGCTAACACGCTGCTGCTGACGGCAGGTGAGAGTAGCGCCTATTTTTGGGTATACACATAGAGTTCTTCGAGTGTTATACTGACGTCACATGTCTACGTAAATAAGCGAGAAGTCACCTTCTGGATCACGCGTACGTGTTCACCATTGCTGGTGTGAGCCCTCTCTCTACCTGCGATCCAGCGAAAACCTAATTGCCAAGCGACTCACCCTCTCAGATGCTGCAGAAATCTGTTCCATACCTTCCCAGAATAACAAAGGCTACATTCTTCCTAGCGATCCTAACAGGACATGCAAGCTGTGTCTAGCCATGCACGCATTTACCAGCCAAGCACGGCTGACACATTACCGCGAAATGCTTGTGTAGCTACACACCATCGCAAGAGCATCTGCAAGAGCATCTAAAGGGTTTCAATGTTATACTGATGTCACATGGCTATGTAAAATAAGAGCCAAGTTGTCCTTCCAGAAATTGTATAGTGTCCCAGAAATAGTTAACAGTCGCTTTTGTAGATTTCGTGAAGTCTCAGCTTGTTGGCATGGAAATTCTTGTCTTAACAGAACCTGTTTACGAAAATAGCGCAGTATAACGCCGAATGTATTCCTCCTGATGGTCCTAACGTGGCACTCCATGTCTGGTAGCGCGCGCCGCGGAATTTGAATCCCCGCCAGACGTCATGGACGTCGAAGACCCCTAGAGATCTCTGCACCATCGCGCCGTAAGCTGTGACGGCGTGCGCATCATGGCCCACATTTAGTGAGAGGGCGCCGCAGTGGAACACGTGGTTTCAGCGGCCAATAACAGCATCCCCGATAGAGTACTTAAGCAGCTACCTGTCGCTCAGCCTGCCAGTGTAAGCTTGCATACATCTCAGGACATATCGCTTCAGCTTAGACAGCGTATTTACTTTCAGGTTTTATTTACGGGTGGATGTGGTTGGCTTCAAATGGCTCTGAGCACTATGGGACTTAACTGCTGTGGTCATGAGTCCCCTAGAACTTAGAACTACTTAAACCTAACTAACCTAAGGACATCACACACATCCATGCCCGAGGCAGTATTCGAACCTGCAACCGTAGCAGTCCCACGGTTCCGGACTGCAGCACCTAGAACAGTACGGCCACCGCAGCTGGTGGACGTGGTAGTCTAGTTAGGTTTTCTTGACTCTGTTGTTTCATTCTTGTTGTTGTCGTAAGGTCCTTCATTGGTTGTGTCCGTCTTCTCCCGTTGTGTTGTTTTTCGCGGGCAGCTCCACGGGTCCCGCCACGTTTTCCACCACTTCAACCCTGTGACTGTCCTGGTTGCCGTTACAACACCATCCATCACATGTTACCCATCCTGGAAATCGTTAAGTCCTGCTTTCAACAAACATCTCCAAAACACAAGCGTTCTCGCCACTATGTAGAGGCTGCTACGTCCTGGCACAAAGGATGGCTTATGAATGAAAGGAGCTTTATGATTCGCTCTTATTGAATTTAGATGATGAATTATTGACGCCACTGGTGTTGAAGCACTGTCCACATTTCTTTTTTCTTTCTGCAGATGAGACTTTCAGCAGCAGAAAACTATTTATTACAGATCACCATATTGCACTGACAATTAAACCCTGCAAAGTGGCCTTGCAGGTCGTCAAATATGGAAAGATTCTTATTAAATTACACCATTCTGTCACTGAGGGTGGGAGCTTGAATATTAGAGCATGAAATCGATCTCCAACCCAGCAATTTATCACTGCATACCTTGTCAATGTAGTAAACATACAATTCCTATCCTGCACCATACATAATCACCCCTTTTATGTCATTGATACAGCTATCGACCACCAAGCAATAGTACATATACCGCAAATACAGAAAGCATAAGCGCATGCACCGTAGATATACTCCTCACTGCATTAGATATTTGCCACTAGGTCAGGCAGTCATCCACCACCAACACGTGACTAGAGCATCCTTAGTGAACCGATATCACTCTCAGAACTGTTCCACAATTTCGGGGTCAGCTCCACTTGGCAAAAATGCGCTACTGTTTCTGGTCCCGACCTCCTTGCTTGCTTGTTTTTCTACACCCATCTACAGACTCTGGGAGTACAAGAACGTAATTTCGCATAGTTTGCACGGAAATTGAGAAATTTATACCAAATAAATTAACAAACGACGGAGCTGATCCTCATTGGTACACAAAAAGGGTTAGAACACTGTTGCAGAAACAATGAAACGAACACAAACAGACACAAAATCCCCAAGATTGGCGATCTTTTACAGAAGCCCTAAATTTAGCAGTGAATTCAATAGGAGATGCTTATAACAGTTTCCACAATGAAACTTTGTCTCGAAACTTGGCAGAAAATCCAAAGAGATTCTGGTCATATTTGAAGTATGTTAGCAACAAGAAACAATCAATGCCTACTCTGCGTGATAGCAATGGAGATACTATCGAAGACAGTGCTGCCAAAGCAGAGTTACTAAACACAGCCTTCCGAAATGCCTTCACGAAGGAAGATGAAGTAAATATTCCAGAATTCGAATCGAGAACAGCTGCCAACATGAGTAAAGTAGAAGTAAACAACCTCGGTGTAGTGAAGCAACTTAAATAACTTAATAAAAGCAAGTATTCTGGTCCAGACTGTATACCAATTAGGTTCCTTTCGGATTATGCTGATGCATTAGCTCCATACTTAACAATCATATACAACCGTTCGCTCGACGAAAGATCCGTACCCAAAGACTGGAAAGTTATACAGGTCACAACACGGGTTTAGAAAACATCGTTCCCGTGAAACACAACTAGCTCTTTATTCACATGAAGTGTTGAGAGCTATTGACAAGGGATTTCAGATGGATTCCGTATTTCTGGATTTCCGGAAGGCTTTTGACACTGTACCACACAAGCGGCTTGTAGTGAAATTGCGTGCTTATGGAATGTCGTCTCAGTTGTGTGACTGGATTTGTGATTTCCTGTCAGAGAGGTCACAGTTCGTAGTAATTGACGGAAAGTCATCGAGTAAAACAGAAGTGATTTCTGGCGTTCCCCAAGGTAGTGTTATAGGCCCTTTGCTGCTCTTTATCTATATAAACGATTTGGGAGACAATCTGAGCAACAATTAGGTTGTCTGCAGATGACGCTGTCGTTTATCGACTAATAAAGTCATCAGAAGATCAAAACAAATTGCAAAACGATTTAGAAAAGATATCTGAATCGTGCGAAAATTTCAGTTGACCCCAAACAACGAAAAGTGTGAGGCCATCCACAGGAGTGCTAAAAGGATTCTGTTAAACTTCGGTTACACGATAAATCAGTCTAATCTAAAAGCCGTAAATTCAACTGAATACCTAGGTATTACAATTACGAACAACTTAAATTGGAAGGTGTTGTGGGGAAGGCTAACAAAAGATTGCGTTTTATTGGCAGGACACTTGGAAAATGTAACAGACCTACTAAGGAGACTACCTACACTACGCTTGTCCGTCTTCTTTTAGAATACTGCGGCGCGGTGTGGGATACTTACCAGATAGGAATGACTGAGTAAATCGAAAAAGTTCATTAAAAGAAAGGCGTTTTTCGTTGCGACGGAATATTCTCACGAAATTGCAGTCACCAACTTTCTCCTCCAAAAGCGAAAATATTTTGTTGACACCGACCTACATAGGGATGAACGACCACCACGATAAAATAAGGGAAATCAGAGCTCGTACGGAAATATATAGGTGTTCATTCTTTCCGCGCGCTATACGAGATTGGAATAATAGGGAATTGTGAAGGTGGTTCGATGAACTCTCTGCCAGGTACTTAAATGTGATTTGCAGAGTATCCATGTCGATGTAGATGTGGAGGAAGTGAGCCCCTCTGGTAGTTTCCGTTGCACCATGAGCTGCGGAAAGCTCGGTGAAGAACGGGTACTGTTGCCTAAGATAAATTTCGTTGAAACGCTTAAGTTCTTCAGCTTAACTGAAGTGTCGTGATTTCACTGTCAGTTTGTGCTACGAATTTTCAGTATAGGGTAATGACTACGTTCGATAGTTATACTGATAGTACCTTCCTTTGTTCCTTTGGAACCACGTGGTGGGCAGGATCCACCACAAGCATGATTAGATTGATCTAGCGAACCTGTCTGTAGTGTGAATGTGAGTGTAACTAAATCTTGGTATGGATGTGATTTTATTTTTCTGTTCTTTTGCGATTTTTCGAACCTATCTTTCGTGTGCTTTAATCTTCAGGTTGTAATTTGTACCTGCGATCAAAGAGCCCCTCATTATACCAGTGCACCGTAATGCGTCTTCTTTCTTGCTCATTTAATTTGTTTTCTGCGCGCTATATTTGTAGAGTTACCCGAGCTTAGCGATTCAAACGGCAACTTTTGTAACGGTTTAGTTCGGTGGATGCCACGTGTGCCTTGGATGATCGGAGGCCCATAGCCTTGGTGATTTAATTCTAAATTGTTCTGTTTCATTTGCTATTGTGATTTTGACTAGGAATTTCGCCTACTATGTAGCTTGAGAAATCTTTCTTTTCTTTCATTGGACTCGCGCGTAATCGATTTCACCACGTGGTCACTGAGTTTCTGTGCACGCTGGCTACATGATTGGCCATTGCGAGTATTTACTGCTTAGAATTCCACAAACAGCATAAAATTTTCTCACAGTAGCTCATGTCAGGAATGGTAGTGTTTTGTTCTTCTCAGTCTTTAATTTTATGTTGTATGAATCCAGTGTGAAAGATAGAGTGTACGCTTTCCACATTCGTTCCAGATTTTTTTTCGTTCATTCCATATTAAATTATCTTGCGATATCTCACTGATGCAAGACACAGTAATTTAATTTGATGATCAGGCACCTGTTAGTTAAATGATTTCCTCACTTAATATAAGTGTGAACAGAAATTGTTTCGGAAATGATAACATTGTGCCTCCCAACGTTATTTATCGCATTCTAATTTAGTACCTTGCTTATTACATTTTTAAAAGTTAATATTTGACGCCCTGATTCATTAAAAAGTTAACTGGGTCTGGGAGTCTCCTTAAGGACAGTAAAGGGGCTAATTTTTTCATTCTTAAATAATTATTCTCGCATTTAGTCTTTAAAAAACTTAATCCTCAAAATTTTCCCCTTCACTTTTTTTAAACTTGAGGAAGGGCTTAGGCTGGTAGCGACAGTGAAATTAATAGGAACGTTATGTCCAGATGCTTTCCAGCTCTCGGTTAGGACATCTTACAACGGCTCATTTTACTTTCGCCTCTGAGGACGTCTCCTGATTCTCGCATTTAGTCTTTAAAAAACTTAATCCTCAAAATTTTCCCCTTCACTTTTTTTAAACTTGAGGAAGGGCTTAGGCTGGTAGCGACAGTGAAATTAATAGGAACGTTATGTCCAGATGCTTTCAAGCTCTCGGTTAGGACATCTTACAACGGCTCATTTTACTTTCGCCTCTGAGGACGTCTCCTGATTCGGGATGACTCACAAAGTCCTGTCTGATAGGAAAACGTGACTCCAGTCGCGTGTTCAGTATAACATTCCACACTTTCCGGGATTCAGAACGAATCGCCCGCATGATCTGCTGGACTTTACGAAAAATGTGGTAACTGGAAATACGTTTAACGATCGGCGCTCCCTGAACCACTTAAGAATGCACTCAGATTTTGTGGTAGGTTTTATAATCACTGTGTGGCCATCATAAATTATCGCACACGTGAGTTTAAATCAGGCTCTTGTTTTTAAGAAGTTTACATATCTGAGCAGTACGATCGTCATTATTGACCTTTCCGTGCAGGTCTTCGCTGTCGGGTTGCTATGCCACAACGGGAAGAAAACGCCCTTTTCGGTCCGTTGCACGGCCGGGGTCGCTCCCGGAGCCGGGCGACGTGACTCGGCTCGTGGCGGCACGGCGCCTGACCCCTGCTGTTCGTCACCGTGACCTGCCGGAGCGGCGGCGCGCGGCGCCGAGCGCCTAGCAACCGCAGCCTATCTGCCGCGTTCTCCAGTGACGTCACCGCCGCAGCCGCCGGGGGGTCCACGCGCGTTCGTTGAGCAACCGCGCGCTTGTCGCACCGCCGCTATTTCACGGTATGAGCGAAGCAAGTGACAGTATTTTTTGCTTTGTTTTTTTGTTCTAGAGTCAAAGCTGATGCCATCTAACGTCCCTTCCGTCCTACATCAGTGATACCTACATGTATTTCCTTCTGGTACTTGTAACGTCTTTTCAGATCTTCGGTCTTGGCTAACACTCAGAGCAATGAGATTGTTATTTCTTATGTATCGGTATCGACGTTACAAACAGAACATTGATGAACTGAACTCGCGACTTGTACGTCGTAATTAAATCGTTTATAATCGATGGTTTGTCAGTTGCTATTTAAATATTAATAATAAGTTCAAATTAGTTCCAGCGACACCAAATTCCCTATAGACTGGTTGTAATCTCAAATCTTTAATCAGTCGTAGCAGTGTTATTAATTCCTAACGTCAAGGAGTTTCTATATAAGCGCCGAGCGCTTCAATCAAATAATATCGCAGCACGTTATCTCCATAAATAATATTGTAAAATGCTTGAATTGACACGATATGCTGGTTTATTACACAATATTAGTCACTTCCTAACAGAGCCGTGAGGAAGAAGCTTTCCCAGGTGTTGGGGGAATTATAAATTATATGCTTCGTAACTATCGCCAAGTTCTACAGTCCGTTAGTTATTACGAATGAAATTGTCTATCTGTGTGCACTTCCTAAATAGTGTTAACTGCAGGTTATCTAATCAAGTCACTTCTGTCTAATATATGCAAGTCCTCTATCTGAATCCTAAATAACGTAATATTTGAAGTCAAAGTATCGTTTCACTGCGTCATAGTAGATCGCAATAATCTATTCTGAGAAAACAATGTAATTGCGCCTACATACACGAGCATTCAAAAGTACGACCTGCTTCGGCTAACTCTCGTAACGTAGTGACAATGGATTCATTTATCCTTAGCCATTACTCACGAATCTCAAAGAGTACTCACACGGAGTATTCTTTGGGAACGTTGATTTTAATTTGCGAATTTTAACTATGATTTTGCGATTTACTATGATTTTGAATTTTGAGCTTGATTTTACTGACATTCTATCTTTCTTTCGTATGTTAATAAATTACTAAGTATTAGATTCCTGATTCAGTTACTGGTTAATATCCAAATAATAGTGTTAACTGGAAATTTGTTTGCTTGTTCATTTTTCATGGAATCTGGAATTTGTTTTGGGGAAATATTTGGGAATTTTGGAGCTAATTTTTTATTTTCATTTCTCGTCCGTGGAAGTGGCATTACATACTCCCTTTGGGACGAATTAACTTGCCGAGTGCACTTTAGACCGGTGCTGGCTTTTAAAAAGGGGGATTAGACGACAATGAAACAAAGAAATAATCCTAATAAACATAGGGCAGCAAAGCAACGGTTTCGCCGATACGTTGTACACTGAAGAGCCAAAGAAACTGGTACAGCTGCCTAATATCGTGCAGGGCACCAGCTAACACGCAGAAATGCCGCAGATTGACGTGGCATGGACTCGACTAATGTCTGAAGCAGTGCTGGTTGAAACTGACATCATGAATCCTGCAGGGCTGTCCATAAATGCGTAACTGTACGAGGAGATGGAGATCTCTTCCGAACAACACGTTGCAAGGCACCCCAAATATGTTCAATAATGTTCATATCAGGAGAGTTTAGTGGCCAGCGAAGTGTTTAAGATCAGAGGACTCTTCCAGGAGCCACGCTGTAGCAATTCTGGACTTGTGGGGTGTCGCCTTGTCCTGCTGGAATTGTCCAAGTCCGCTGGAATGCACAATGGACATGAATGGATGCAGGTGATCAGACAGTATGCTTACGTACGTGTCACCTGTCAGAGTCGTATCTAGACGTATCAGGGGTCCCATAACCCTCCAACTGCACACACCCCCCACCATTACAGAACCTCCACCAGCTTCAACAATGCCCTGCTGCTATGCAGGGTTCATGGATTCATGAGGTTGTCTCCACACTCGTACACGTACATCCCGTTGATACAATTTGAAACAATACTCGTCCAATCGGGCAACATGTTTCCAGTCATCAGCAGTCCTATGTCGGTTTGACGGTCCCAGGTGAGGTGTAAAGCTTTGCGTCGTGCAGTCGTCAATGGTTCACGAGTGGGCCTTCGGCTCCGAAAGCCAATATCGACGATGTTTCGTTGAATTGTTCGCATGTTGACACTTGTTGATTGCTCAGCATTGAAATCTACAGCAATTTGCGGGAGGGATGCACTTCTCTTCAGTCATCGTTGGTTCGTTCTTGGAGGATCTTTTTCCGGCCGTAGCGATGTCGGAATTTGATGTTTTACCGAATTCCTGATATCCAGCGTACACTCGCGAAACGGTCGCGAGGGAAAATCCCCTCTTCATCACTACCTTGGGGATGCTGTGTCCCATCGCTCATGCGCCGACTATAACACCACGTTCAAACTCACATAAACCTTGATAACGTGCAATTGTAGCAGCAGTAACCGATTTAACAACTGCGCCAGACACTTGTTGTCGAATATAGGCGTTGCCGACCGCAGCGCCGTGTTCTGCCTGTTTGCATATCTCTGTATTTGAATGCGCATGCCTATACCAGTTTCTTTGGCGCTTCAGTATATTACGACGGAGTACATTTACATATTTCGGTCTGCAAGGATCCAAATTGCACTTTTGCACTTGAGGACGAATACACTGCAAGTGTTCCAAATGGTCAACGTGGTTGTGAAGGTAGTCTTCAGCATGACTACTCAGCGATACCTGTACACGTTCGAAAACCTCACGCGTGTCACAAATGCATTGACAACCACGCACACCGCGTTTTCAGTGTTCATCAGCGCTATCAGTGAGGGTTGGAATACATCAAAGCTTTTAAATATCACCACACGAAAAATCCGACGGGTTGCAGTCGCCATGATACTGGCGAGTCACGACCAACATACTTGTTCTCGAAATTTCGTACTGCATATTCCCGAACAGCCACACGAAAATGTGCCAGTGCACAATCAAGCGCGTACATTCTTTTAACATAAGGACCTTCATCCAGAATGTAGCCCTGACATGAACATTGTTGTAGCCCTGGCGTGACTGTAGTTGTGCATAAGTCATAAAGGGGGAAACACTGGATTTGGGACCTATGTTTTTTGCGATTATTTGCCTGTTTCATTGTCCTGTACCTGTCCATTTGGCTTGTACTTAGATGGTCAACTACCCTATGCAGCTGTCTTATTAAAGCTAAGACCACATTCCAACTTTTACAAAGGTTCTAATAAAAGCACTCCAGTACTTCACCAAATATTTTGTAGAAGGTCGTTTCTAAAATACGTCTGACAAAGTTATTTTGCAGTGCAATTTGCGCATAGTGCCGGTCCACCCGAAATTTCTAGCCTTCACATTCCCGGGGACTACTTTTTTCGTCTGCTTTGCCGGTTACCTCTTCATTTCTGAATAAAAGCCCAGGTTTTGCGCGTGTTTTTAGGTTTGGTGGCGATTCAGTAGATGCGACATGGAGTTGGAAATTGAGAAAACTGTCTTTCAGCAGTTACACTATGCGTAGGTTGTTTAGCGGCGTTAATGATAATCATAATAAGAAAAAAATGCGACACAATGCAACGTTTGTGACAATTTATCGTGATATAAATATCTAAGTGATTGACGACATCGGAGCTACAGACCAAAATAAGAAAAAAATAAGAGATCTAAGAGTCATGACGATACCTTCCAGCATTTGGAAACTTCTAGAGGAGCTCCTGGTTCAATAAGAAGCCGTTCTGAAGAGACTGACTTTACCTAAAGCACATGTCTGCAACTGCTGAACTTACCCAAACAATACAATGTTCAGCTAACTGTACAAATAGAAAACTTAATATGCTCAAACCGAAAAGTTCAGTGTCAGAAGTCGAAAACAGGAAGCTCCGCAAATAGGTAGCATCACAAATATGTGGAACAAAACTTGACAACTGTAGTTTTTGGAACACGACGTAACGAGGAATAAAAATATCCTCTTCTCTCTAAAAAAAAAAAAAAACAAAAAAAAACGGTGTGTGCAATCCAGTTTCAATTCCGAATTTTCATGCATTAGTGTATCTTCGTTCCTTAAGCATCTTTAGCTGTGTTAAGATCCTTGAATTGGTCTGACTTCATTCTTAGGTGGTTGAAGCTGCTTCTGGAGTAAGCTGCTTCGTCTCTAGCCACCCGACCTGACGTCTTCTGTTTACCCAGTCACGAAATTAAACATGTTTGTTCCTTTTCTTTTGTACTTATTTCAAGTAGACAAGCCTGAACATGGTATCTTCTGATGTTATTGCCACAAGTTTCATTTCAGAGTTGAAACTGCTGCTTCGGTACTCATAGAATGTTGAAACAGATGGCGCCGTGTACATAGCCATTTGCGAAACTAGTTACGCAACTGTAGTTTGTGAAGCGAGTTTCGCAACTGAGTGTCTCCGTATAGACGAGACTTTAGGGTTTAACGTCCCATCGACGGCAGTGAGGTCAGTAGAAACGCAGAATTTGAGAAGGAAAGGGAAGGAAATCTGCCGGAATTTGCGTTGAGCCATTTGGTGAACCCACAGGTGTCCGTATGGGGATTTGAACCGCGGTCCCTCCCGGATAGAACTAACATGTCTTACCAGTGTACACTTCGCTCGATCGGAAGCCTTGCTGCACATTCAAGTGACCTTCCAACCAATGAAATAAAGTGCGCCTACCAAGAGTTACAACGAAACCCTTGCCGTTGTTCACCGTGAAGGCAGTAGTAAGGATATAATTTAGAATTGTTAACAAGTGTTTACTCTCACACGCTTTGTTCATTTATCCATCCTGTACGGCAGAACTTTATCACATTTTCCAAAGGATGCATCTCATATTTATCTGTGTGTTGTTCTGATGACTGCTACTCTTCACTACTTTTCTGTTTATTTTATTAATTGTTGCTCCGAAATATGTGTTCATCAGCCTGCCCATTGAATTTAATAGTTAATTCTTTCTTACTCACAGGCAGCCGGTTTCCACTGCCTCCTTCAGGACGGCTTAGCTGTCGATCGGCCTACAGCACCGGACTACAATTGTGCTCTCTCCCCCGCACTTGCCCGTGCTACTCCAGCTCTTCGAAGGGGGGAGGGGTGTTACGCTATCGCCAAGGTAGCCCCTGTGGGCCGGCAACACATCTAAGATGATACAGGTCCGAGGTTGCCTATGCCCAAAGGCGTAAGCAATGGTAAACATCAGCTGTTTTGGAAACAGACATTCCGTGCACTATTTACAGCACAGGTAGTTCGAGATGGCCTGCAGAAAGTATTACTTCACCAACATCTGATTGGCTGACCAATACTATTTAAAGGCTAGAATCAGCACCGAACATCAGTTCATGCCAAATACCGACCTCAGTGATGTCTCCATGGAAGACTACATCTTCGCCATCGGAATAGGACTTGGAATTTAAGTGTCTGTGTGTATTGCAACGGACTCTTATGGGAAACTTAGAAGTTATCTTTTGTTGCCTCTAGTAGCAAATTCTTACTGGCTTTGTGATTGTGACTTTTCGTTGTTATTCAGTCATTTCCATGTAGACTCACGTAAATAAAAGTTGTGTTGTAAAAACGTTCGAATTGTTAGTTACAGCACTGATGTTGACTTGCCCAGGAGAGGTGTAAAGCTTTGTGTCGTGAATTCATCAAGTGTACACGAATGGGTCTTCAGCTTCAAAGGACCATATGGATGATGTTTCATTGAATGGTTCGCATGCTGACACTTGCTGATGGCGTAGCAGTGAAATCTGCAGTAGCGAGCGGAAGGGTTGCACTTCTGTCACATTGAACGATGCTCTTCAGTCGTCAGTCCTGTTCTTGCAGCATCTTCTTCTGGCCGCAGCGATACGGAGATTTGATGTGTTACCGGATTCCTGAAATTCATGGTACACTCGTGAAATGGTCGTAAGGGAAAATCCGCACTTCATCGCTACGTCGCAGATACTGTGTCTCATCATTCGTGCGCCGACAATAACACCACGTTCAGATTCGCATAAATCTTGATAACCTGCCACTGTAGCAGCAGTAACCGAGCTATCAACTGTGCCAGACACTTGTCTCGTATAGGTGTTGCCGACTGCAGCGCCATATTCTGCCTCTGTATTTGAATACGCGTGCCTATACATTTCTTTGGTACTTCAATGTATAAGAGCTGGAGATATAAAAATCGTTCCTCTCTTTGGTCAGATATTGTAATAGGTGAATTCTGTAAATAAATTTTAATTTTTTTAAATTTGATCTATAATGGATGAGTAGAAGACGGGGAAGTGATTTATTGTGACTACAAAAGCTCACAGTTCAAGGATATTAATTTTTGTAATAAGCTGGTGCAGTTGTTCTGTAAGATGGCAAGAACTATGCCCCTTACATGAAGTCATTAAAGATCACCTAACTCACGTTGAGCAAACAGTAGGGCTGAACAAAAATGACTGACAAGGCACAATGCATATTGTAGAGGGTATAGTATGGGCGTATTGGAATAATTAATGTCGGGTGATGGTTTTAAAGTAATTCACGCTACATGAAAACTTTGTGGAAATTCATTCACTGGAGGCATCCATTCACTGGAGGCTAGTTTATCCCAGGGAAGTATTCAAGTTGACCACCATGGCCGGTGGGGGAGCAGCGAAGGGAAGTGACAATAGGCGGCTTAGGGAGGCTTAAGCTCTGAGAAAGCGGTAATGGGATATGGCATCCAGCTGCCTTAAGATGAGTGACAGTGAGTCGGTGGTTGACCCCATGCTGGTGTACCGGGAAGCAGACAGAGAACGTGTATGCCTGTTGATAAATGTCCGTCATCCTGTTTTCAGTGAAACATATGACAAAGCCGCGCAAAGCTATGGTGGAGCGGTCAACAGAGGTCAAAATATGCATATTTGTGACTATAGCAACTTCGCGCTGAATTCACGGTCTGCAGAGTCTGAAGTAAATCAGGTGAAGAGCGACAGAATGAAATACGCCGGCCTCCGATGGGAACATAGGACCGAGGAATTTGAAGTACTCTCCTGGGAGTCAGAATTCCGGAAAAATTGGTGTTCGTGCAGGCGCTAACCTTGATGGGTGGCCTGGGAGGAGCTAAATAGCAGAAGTTGAGAGGAAGGGAAATTTTGTGGGAATTTGTTCACTTCCCAGAGCAGGCATTGGTCAGCACTGGGAAGCGACGCATAATTAACATGACTTGTGCTGCAATTGGCGTAAGTGATTTTGCTGGAGGGGAAACCGAGGCAAAGAGTGGACTGGGAGAAGTCTCCGTAGGGGTCTTCCGTTCCCAGCTTGCCTAGAGTGCGGACGTGGCGTTCTTTACTCAGCTTGTCTGAGAAAGAGTGAGCATCTCTGCAGTTTAGGACATAGCAAATGGAACGATTGAGCTTGGAGATAGGAAGTTTTGGTTCAGCTATGTGCTTAGCAAGATAGCTAGGAGTGAATAGACGAGCGCAGCCTTGCAGCACCACGAGGTCGGCCGACATCTGCACAACGACGCCGCCGCTCCGCCACGCTGTATTTGGTGATATTGCACCTGCTCCGGTCACTGATTAATTTGTTGGATCACGTCGGCAAAGTTACCTCGAGGGTTTCATGGGCCGTGTATTGTAGATTTCTTTTCGCACTTCGCATTATGCCTGGGTCAGTCGATAGGAATTACTTTTGAGTTATCGCGCTTTACTGCGTGTAAACGCAATTTATTACCACTGCCCGATAGGAGAGTCTTGTAATGTGATGATTGAAGGTCGGGAGTTAAAATAAATTTGTGCTAATCGACTGCATCTGTTTTCAATCAAGTAGTTGAAATCCCAAGTCACTTTCTTAATTAATTTTATGTTCAACATTTGCATCTGGTGTTCAATAGCTGAATACAACATCAATGTGCACCCCTTTTTAATTAAAAGTGATCAATTCTGAATCAATTAATGTCAACACTGCCACCGCAGTTCAATTAGGAGTCACAGGGCCTTATTAGTTTTTTTGCGTTATCCGATATTGCGGCAGTTTTGCACTCTCAAAAAATGGTTCAAATGGCTCTGAGCACTATGGGACTCAACTGCTGAGGTCATTAGTCCCCTAGAACTTAGAACTAGTTAAACCTAACTAACCTAAGGACATCACAAACATCCTTGCCCGAGGCAGGATTCGAACCTGCGACCGTAGCGGTCTGGCGGTTCCAGACTGCAGCGCCTTTAACCGCACGGCCACTTTGGCCGGCTTTTGCACTCTCTGTTGATCTGTTAGTCAATTAGATGGGGCGAACACACGCCAAAACCAGATAAGTGACGGGTGGGGTGTTACAGTTCTTTAAGACTGTTACTACAATATTTATGTATCTACCATGTTTTTCGATACTGTATGGTCTGTAAAATGTAATTCTGTGAAAAGTGCATGGAAATATCCTTATTTGGTAGGAAGGGATGGTTTTGGGTACAATTTTTCTTTTTATCTAGAGAGTAGCTTTGAATACACTTCTATTCCTTAAGACATTGCAGAGTTATTTTACGCAGTTCTGTCCTTTCGGTTTACCCCTTTGGTAACTGGTGCTTAATGGGGCTGTAATGGCCTGTGGAATATGTTTTATGCATATAATAATTGCATTGTATAATGAAGGTAAGTTTCTATATAACAGTATTTTGCTATTCTCTTATTGTTAGATAGGAAATAACTTTCACCACGCGGTCTAGGGCGTCTTGTCACGGTCCGCACGGCTTTCCCCATTGGAGGTTCGAGTCGTCCCTCGGGCGTGTGTTGTCCTTAGCGTAAATTAGTTTAAGTTAGATGAAGTAGTGTGTAAGTTTAGGGACCGATGACCTCAGCAATTTCGTCCTATAGGAAATTAAAATTAAACAACTTTCGGGGAGCAAGTTTTGTAAGGTTGAGTTACTATTTGGATCTACATACGATTTTGTGATGTTATTCTTGCGTATGTGTCGTCCTGGAATTGTAGTTAGTTGACTTGCATACTTCATGATGCTGGAGTTCGGTGTTTTCGAGTACGTGTCAACTGAACACTTCACCTTCAGAGCGTGTTGGTTGTGTATCGATATTGTCGTCCATACGCCTTGAAAGTTATCTAAATTAATAAAAATGTGGACAGAAGTACTCTGTTTCTGATTGTAAACTCTGAGCTGGGATAATAAATGAACTGAATTAATGAAACTTGTACTGCCGTAGTGTGAAATACAATACAAGCTGCACTGTAAAAGTAATTAATTGTCGTAATGAAAAGGGAATTCTTTCATACTGTAAAAGTTAGCAATCTGGCTGCAAGAATTTTGAACAGTATAAATTTCCTGAATAATTAACTTGGACATGAAATCTAGAGTCATTAGTTTTGCAAAATTTGATCCAAAAACTGTCTCTGAATAACATAAGTTGCCCCTGATTGAATAAATAAAAAACTCATAATCTTTTCTCCTTATCTTTATTCTGCGCAAATCTGTCGTTCTGCTCTGTCTTGCGCGCCGCTATGCTAAAGCTGCAAATTACTGTATTTCTGTATTACTGAGACACTCGAGAAGTGCTATGAGTTCTCTGTTTATTACAAATCGAACTGTTTATCGAACATACTTGGTTGGATAATCCATTAAGAAGAATTGTAAGAGAAAGATTGATAAGAAAATGAAATATGCGCAAAAATGACAACATTATGTTTGGTTTTTTTTTTTTTTTTTTTTTTTGTATATTGAGAAAAAGAGCTCAAGGCAGATTTTAAATTTAATGAACTTCTCAACATCCCAAACAATATACTTTCCTACCTCTCAAATCTAACAACTTTCAGTACAATAACCAAGTTAGTTCTATGGCGCAGCAATAGTGAAAAAAAAGTAACATCGTTATTGTATTTACCTGACATTCCATTAGATTTCTTCCTTCACAAATCAGTTTCATAATCATGTCGATTGAACAAAATGATAAACTGAGACATTAAATTTGAATCATAATATTCCCACAGCTTCCTCACTAACACTGGTTAATATTATCATCCTTACTCTAACACAGTTGAACTTCGGCACCTTGTCTCCACCAAAGCTAAACGGAGTCTGCTCCACTGCGTCCTCGCGCAGCTCAAAGATACTTAGATTCTGCGATACAGCGATTCATATACCAAAAATTCATATACCAAAATTACACATGACACATATCACACTTATCTACTTCAGTCCTTAGGTGCCCGTTCCACTTCATATTGCTCTGCAACGTTGCCTCTAGAAATTTGATCGACACGATTGTGTCAAGCAGCACACGACTAATGCTGTACCCGTACATTAAAGGTCTGTTTTTCTCTTCGTCTCCTTCAAGTTAATTTCTTCTACGTTTAGAGAAAGCTGCCAGTCATCACACCGAACAGAAATTCTGTGTAAGTCATTCTGCGCCCTTCTAGAGTCATTCAACGGCGACACGTTTCTGTACGCTGCAGCGTCATCAGCAAACAGCCGCAGACTGGTTTCACACTGTCAGTCAGCTCGTCTATGTACACAGAGAACAAGAGCCGTCCTGTCCCTGACGATAACACTCGCCGTGCAGAACGACACGTCCCCACGATCGTGTTGCTTATCTTAATTACTTACTTATGCAAAGTAGTAATTTGGCTCCTTAACAGACGAAGTACGATTGTACGCTTTTACTCTGATTGCGGAGTACGTAACGACGCAAGATATACCTTACGTAATGACAATGATAGTAAATTAGAGGAAATCGCGTTTACACCTCGGAAAACAGACAAATTTCCTTCCCTTGCGTGATTCTATAATGGAACAGAAAATGAGGAAATAGTAATGGTATTCTAAGTGCCGTCAGCCACACACTCTCTGTGGACAGGGGAATACGGACCTGGATATTGTGGTCCCCTTCAGCCTTGAGAGTTGGGGAGCAGCTCATTATGAAAGATCTCCAGGCAGCTACGACGCGCGCCTCCCCTAGTACAACTGCAGGTTTTTGTAAGCAGCGGTTGCCGTCCCGTAGGACGCAGGTAGTGGCGTTATCGCAACCCCTTTTTTACGTCATTTTTCTCGGCCCGGTAGATGGCTACCCCCAAGTAACGATTTCTCCGTGGGACCCACGAATTTTCCGCCACTCTTTCCTTGGTGGTAGGGGTGTAGCGTGTATCGTCACGGCTTAGAGTCACTGCATAGCAAAGCGGGGGTCGCTCGTTCAAGTCCTGCGTCGGGCACTTTAAATGTTCCGTTATTGTGTGCGTCCTACGTATGTGAAGAAAATGCGAGAATGTGTGTGGTAAATGAGGACCAACGAGAAAATATTACTATGATGACTGCACACTAATTAGAAAAAATCATCAAATAAAGTGCAACATACCTCGCATTTAAACCTCAGGTATCAAATGTGGTTGAAAGGACGATGTCCGCAGGCCTTATTCTGAAAATAATTAATTTCAAACGTTATGTAAACAGCTCCGTTATTACGAATATGGTGACACTTCAATAATTTTGTGACTAAATATCTAAAGCGCATTACGCTAACGAATAGTGACGGAAGAATCTACAAAAAATAGTTGAAAAACCAACAACTTTAAAGAACAATGTGAGCTACGTACAATGAAGACAAAGTGTAGTCTCAAAACATTAAAACCTAATAAGATAATCTATTAAAATAATAATGAACATCAAATTATTATTGGTTACCAGTCGAATTACCCGTTTTCCTGGAGAGTCGTGGAACAGATGCACTCGACTATAAGGGGCTATCAAAAAGTTTCCGTTACGGGCGTTGCTGCAGCTTCTACGACAGCCAGCGCGACGCCTATGCGGGTATATAGACACAGACGTGTAGGCAAGGGGTCAGTGTCGCCTTCCAACAGAAACTTTTCGATCACCTCTTCTACGTATATCACTGATTTCAGTCAGTTGTGTAATTTCTGAACACGTTTATGATCGCGTGTTATAACCTTTCTGAGGACCGAAAATCTCCTCTGCAAGAATCAATATGTATTCCCCAAACAACAGTCGTGTGAGGCCCAGCTCACTCTGTTCGTCCTCGAGACGCATAATGCAGTAGATGCCGGCGCCTAGATTGATTGACGGTTATTCCTTGACTTTCAGAAAGCATTCGATACCGTTTCGCATCGTCACCTACTTTTTTCTTTTCTTTTTTTTTTAAAAAAAAAGAAAACGAAAAAAGGTGAGAGCGCGAAATATGAGACCAGCATTGTCATTGGACGAAGAGCTCTTCGCAAACAGAATACTGGATGTAAATTTTTGTTGAAGAGAAATCTTTAAACCCGAAGACTCTTACAGGATCACTGCTGTCGAAATTATACATAATTGTTATTAGATGCGATGGTATGCTATCGGATTACGAAAGCTACTATGTTTCAATCTTCAGGGCTTCGAAGTAGCTCTCATTTTTCATTTTTCTTCCTCCATTTTCGTCCTGGTCTGGTAGTGACTTAATTCTCTGGCAATATTTCCCAATTGCTAAATTTTGGTCTGCATAACTTTCTGCCGAGAAAGTGAAATTATACATATGGCTTTTCTAGATGCTTTTTGATGTGGTGTATCCAGGGTACGGTTTTGAGTTTTTTTATCTACGTCGCAATTTTGTGAGTGAGTCTTGTTGACGGGAGTCTGTGAATATGCCCATGAAATTTCAGTTTCCTCTTTCTGGCATCTGCCGCGACATTCGATAGTTTTTCGTTTTTTTTAGAACTGTAGTTTATATCCATGTTCTGTTCTTTTGGGACCAATTGTCCTGGAATTTTGGATTCTTCTTTAAGGATATCTTCCAGATCATCTTTTCTGTGTAGTGAAAGCGTTGCTGACATAGCTGGTCTCCAAATATCGTTCGAAATACCAAATACATCCGTTGGAAACGCACTACTCAAAGACACTTCACAAAATATGGAGTCGAGAGAGCTCCATACTTCAGTATTAGGGCAAAATCCTTGAACCAACAGGGGGAGAGAAAATGGCACAGATAATTCGGATGCTAAAAGAAGAACTTACGGTAAAATCTGCAATGTCCATACTCACGAAAATCGGGCATCGCAAAACAGTTATCAAGCGTGCTTGTGCACAAGCGATACACTTATACTTCACAGGAAAGGTGGTCTGGAATATATCCCATAATAAGAACACTAAATTCTGAGAAAGCCACCCAGCCCCAAATTCTACTGGGTGTGAGGGGAGTAAGTGCAGATGTTTTTACTGGTGTCTGAGAATAGTCTGCTGAACGGCGTAACATCAGTAAATATATCATTTGCGGACTAATAATCATAGCTATTGTGGAAAGTGTGTTTTCAGCTCGGTTAGTACCTCCAAGTACATGTGGTAAGAGCAAGCCATTAATATTTATATGCCCCTGGGAAGAGGTCAGGTGTTGAAGTGTGGGCACAAAACAATTAGCCTATACTGCAAGGTGTAGTCCACTTAAGGGTGCAGTTACGACCGTGCGGAAAACATCAAGTAGTAAATTAGATAATGTGTTTGTGGAAAGACTGTTCGAGGCAGAGAAAAAAACAAACAACGCATTAATGTGTGTACATAATGCGGTAAGAGCTGTTGTTTGACTACTCAGTTGCTGACCAAATGAAAGAGACAGTCACATCAATCAAAACTGGGTATGTGCGTAAGCAACGTTTTAGAATGAAACGATCACATAAAACTTATCATAGAATAAGAAGATACCAAAATGAGATTCATAGAAATAATCCTTAGACAGTGTATAAACCACTATAGTCCACCCATGAATAAGATAGCTTAGAAATTCTTCCTTCGACCGCTACTTGAGTTTTGCTTCTCATTATGAGACAGTTACTAGGCAGTATTGATAGAGGAAATAGAGAGAATTCAAAGACGAGCAGCGTGTTAAGTGACTGGATTCTTTACTAAAGCTGTCCTCACACGGGACGAGGCATCAAAAAATTGATGTGGACGCAGATAGGAAATCGAATCTCACGGGAGACAGCACCCGTATCACACGGAACGAGCTGGTCAACGTGATTTCCGAATATAGCGCTCTCCAGCGGTAGTTCTCCGCTGTATCTGGCTCACCGATAAATGGACCCCCGTAAAATTCTCACGTATGCTTCATTAGAATGCACAGTTCTTCCTTTGTCCGTATGCTAGTCGTGTTATTGTTCTGTCTGTAGTATACATAAATAAAAATTTCGATATCCGTGAAAATGTTATACACTACTGGCCATTAAAATTGCTACACCACGAAGATGACGTGCTACAGACGCGAAATTTAACCGACAGGAAGAAGATGCTGTGATATGCAAATGATTAGCTTTTCAGAGCATTCACACAAGGTTGGCGCCGGTGGCGACACCTACAACGTGTTGACATGAGGAAAGTTTCCAACCGATTTCTCATACACAAACAGCAGTTGACCGGCGTTGCCCGGTGAAACGTTGTTGTGATGCCTCGTGTAAGGAGGAGAAATGCGTACCATCACGTTTCCGACTTTGATAAAGGTCGGATTGTAGCCTATCGTGATTGCGGTTTATCGTACCGCGACATTGCTGCGCGCGTTGGTCGAGATCCAATGACTGTTAGCAGAATATGGAATCGGGTTCACGAGGGTAATACGGAACGCCGTGCTGAATCCTAACGGCCTCGTATCACTAGCAGTCGAGATGACAGGCATCTTATCCGCATGGCTGTAAAGGATCGTGCAGCCACGTCTCGATCCTTCAGTCAACAGATGGGGACGTTTGCAAGACAACAACCATATGCACGAACAGTTCGACGACGTTTGCAGCAGCATGGACTATCAGCTCGGAGACCATGGCTGCGGTTACCCTTGACGCTGCATCACAGACAGGGACGCCTGCGATGGTGTACTCAACGACGAACCTAGGTGTACGAATGGCAAAACGTCATTTTTTTCGGATGAATCCAGGTTCTGTTTACAGCGTCATGATGGTCACATCCGTGTTTGGCGACATCGCGGTGAACGCACATTGGAAGCGTGTATTCGTCATCGTCATACTGGCGTACCACCATTGGTGGCACCTGGCGTTCCATTGATTACACGTCTCAGTCATCTCTTGTTCGCATTGACGGCAGTTTGAACAGTGGACGTTACATTTTAGATGTGTTACGACCCGTGGTCCTTCATTCGATCCCTGCGAAACCCTACATTTCAGTAGGATAATGCAGGACCGCATGTTGCAGGTCCTGAACGGGCCTTTCTGGATACAGAAAATGTTCGACTGCCGCCCTGGCCAGCACATTCTCCAGATCGCTCAACAACTGAAAACGACTGGTCAATGGTGGTCGAGCAACTGGCTCGTCACAATACGCCAGTCGCTACTCTTGATGAAGTGTAGTATCGTGTTGAAGCTGCATGGGCAGCTGTACCTGTACACGCCATGCAAGCTCTGATTGACACAATGCCCAGGCGTATAAGGGCTGTTATTACGGCCAGGGATGGTTGCTCCGGTTACTGATTTCTCAGGATCTATGCACCCAAATTGCGTGAAAATGCAAGCGAATGTCAGTTTTAGTATAATATATTTGTCCAATGAATACCTGTTTATCATCTGCATTTCTTCTTGGTGTAGCAATTTCAATGGCCAGTAGAGTATGACGGAAAGTAAACATCCATGTCAAGAAAGTAAGGAAATCAGCTTATAGAACTTCACAAAATCGAACAAACTAATGCCTGCGAGAGGGCACATTTATATTAGGTTGGCGCATAAGTCCGTAGCGTTTTCCATAACTCTAATAAACACAAACGTAAGAGAAATGTTAGTCATCAATAATATACTCCCCTTCATTATTTACAACAATCTGCCAACGCTGGGGAGACTTATCGATTTCGGGACTATAGAAGTCACGTGGTTTTGAGGCGAAGAACTCGTCTAACCATATTCGGAGCGCGTTCTCATCCGAAAAGAAAGTTCCTTGAAGAATGTTTTTTAGAGAGCGGAAACTGTGAAAATATGGGGGCGCAAGATCAGGTGAATAACGTGTGCGGAATGATTTCCCAACTCGACTTCTGTTCAGTGTTTCTTGTCAGTCTAGCAGAATCCGGGCGGGCGTTATGGTGGAGTAGCATCACTTCTTACAGTCTTGTCCTAGGATTGCGTGTGGAAGACGTCTCAGTTCTCGACAATAAATGTCAGCTGTGATTGTTGCACCTCGGGGAAGCAGTTCGTGGTACACCACACCATCGCCGTTCCACCAGATGCATAACGTTATCTTTTGTGGATGAGAGCAGGTCTTTCTTTTCCTTATATTAGCATAAAGACACTATTTCTCGTCACTAGTATCGATACAGGATAGGATGGTCGGTTTGTCCACGAGTCAGTTGATGACGAGCAAGGAAAGATGCACATTTGGCCATCGGCTGATTTTCGCTTAGAGCATGCGGTACCCATACACCCGATTTTTGAACCTTCCCACTGCACACAAATGTCGCACACTGGCGAAATAATCACAGTTCATAACATCTGCCAGTTCTCGAGCACGCTGACGTGGATCATTGTGGATTAATGCGTTGAAACGGTCTCCGTCAAATATCGAAGGTCTTCCTGAACGTGGTGAGTCATTTATGTCAAAATGATCCTTTTTAAAACGAGAAAACCATTTTGTTATCGTGCTCTCTCCAATGGAATTATCCCCATACACGGCGCAAATGTTTCTGGCTGCCCCCGCTACTGTCACCCCTCTACTGAACTCAAACTGAAGAATATGTCCGAAATGTTCCGATTTCTCCACTTGGCACTCCATTTTCTAGCGTCCACGGCTCCACTCACTATGGCCAAATGAGAAAATTACAAATTTTCAGCTCAGATAGCTACTGAGAACTACTAATAAAAAATGACAATCGATAAATAAGTGCATAGCAACCGGATTACCAACATGCAAAACAAAAACACTAACAGCCTTCGGATCACACTAATATTTATATAACATCGAATATAACTGAAAATATTTCTATTAATTTAATAAGAAATTTCCAAAACCTTTCAGAAAACGCAGAGATAAAAGAAAAATAGGATACAAGAGACAAGCCCACTACAAGTTGCTTCGTACCTTAGCGCTTCTACCAAGTATGTTACGTTGACCTTCTACAGCAAATGACCTCGTATTTTATATTACGTTCTTCTGATGTCTTTGGGTTCTTAAAACGACTTATTTTCATAACACGTTAACTATATCAGAAAAATGAATACGAAACTTCTTTAGCCATCGATGTGGTGTCTCCCGTCATTGTTTTACAGCTAATCGCACCAATAACGACGCGTTTTGGAGAAATTCTCACTGTACTGGTGCTTAGAAGCAGTATACAGAGTGGTCCATTGATAGTGACGGGGCCAAATATCTCACGAAATAAGCATCAAACGAAAAAACTACAAAGAACGAAACTCGTCTAACTTTAAGGGGGAAACCAGACGGCTAGCTGGCTCTGTCATAGATCAAACGGATATCAACCGCGTTTTTTTTAAATAGGAACCCCATTATTATTACATATTCGTGTAGTACGTAAAGAAATATGAATGTTGTTGTGTCGGTAGCTGGGCCGACACCGTGAAGTTGAGATGGCTGAAAAGGCACGCTAGACTAACGCTGTAGCCGATAGGGCACGCAAGGCTAACGCAGACGGGCGTGAAGTCTGGAACATGAGAACTTATAAATGAATAAGAAGAAAAGGATGTAGATGCTTATTACTTATCTTTTTATTAGTCCTTGGAATACATCTCTCTTGAATACTCGTAAGCTATAGGCACTGATACAAATGGCGCCTTGCTAGTTCGTAGCCATTAACTTAGCTGATGGCTATTCTGTCTCTCGGCTAATGAGAGAGAAAGGCTTCGTACATCTGGTCGGTAGCTAGGTTCTCGTACAACTGGTCGGTAGCTAGGTTCTCGTACAACTGGTCGGTAGCTAGGTTCTCGTACAACTGGGGCGAGTGCTCTCTCGTATCACGAGACCTGCCTTGGTGGTGGCGCTAGGTCTGCGATTACACAGTGGCGACACGCGGGTCCGACATGTACTAAATGGACCGCGGCCGATTTAAGCTACCACCTAGCAAGTGTGGTGTCTGGCGGTGACACCACATTCCTCCCCCGCAAATCGGCGAACGGTCGTGTGATAAGGCTTCCGCCCGCCGTGGGGAGGACCACATGTTGACGTATGCGATGAGGTGGGGAGCCTAACAACAGGCGAGGCTGTGCCACCCGCACCCGGCCATTCGGTCCGAGGGGAGCTAGGAAACGCCCGAAAAACTAGTCCAGGGTGCACGTCAACATGCGGTGTATGCGCCCGTAAAGAGACAGGAGGGACCGAAGGGTCAACCTCCATTGCGTCGGGGTAGCCGACGCGCGATGACGTCATGTGGTCCGGAGCGGGCGGGAGTTCCATGGCGGAGGACAGCTGGTCACGGGAAGCGATCGGCGGCGCGTGACCCTGGGAGGCGCTTGGCGGCTGCAACGAAGCGTCGAATGCGGGCGGCGCCGGCGGGAGAACAAGCGGCGGCGGCGGCGGCGGCTGCTGCTGCTGCGGCGGCGGCGGCGGCGCGTCGCCATGGGGCAAAATGGAAGGCATCGTCGGTAACACCTGGGGATGAGGCGAGCCAGTAGATGGGTCCCCAGGGCGCTGACCGGAAGGCACCGTCGCTGAAAGCAGACGGGGAGCGGCAGAACCCGAGCGACGACAGAGGCGCAGCTGATTGAGATGCCGACGCAGCTCACCAGAGGCCCCCAAAAACAAATACATCGCGCGGCCGAGGCAGCGAAGAATGCGCCCTGCGAGCCAACGCCGTGAACCTCGATAGTTGCGATAAATTACAACGTCGCCTGGAGCAAAAGCAGGAGTCTGCCGCTGCACAGGAACCTGATGCGGCGGATGCAGCAAAGACATCAAGGTGCGATGAGGACGACCGTGGAACAACTCAGCCGGCGAGCGACCATCTCGGGGCTGAGAGCGATACGAAGACAAAAAGAGCAACAATGCGTCCTCCCGAGAATGCGACTCTTTCAATTTCAACATCTGTGACTTGAAAGTCCGGACCAATCGTTCAGCGGCACCGTTGGACTGAGGCGAAAACGGCGCGGATGTCAGATGTTGAATACCATTGGCCTGGCAGAATGACTGAAATTCTGCGGACATGAATTGTGGGCCATTGTCGGAAACAATAGTCTGCGGAAGACCTTCAATGCAAAAGATAGCAGACAACGCTTGGATGGTGGCGGAGGACGTCGTGGAAGACATCCGGACAACAAAAGGAAAATTACTGAAGGCATCGACCAGAACCAACCATCGAGCATTCCAGAATGGACCAGCAAAATCAATGTGCAAGCGTTGCCAAGGGGAAGTGGCTTTTGGCCACGCAAAGACTTTCCGCGGCGGTGCGGATTGTTGTTCGGCACACGCCGGGCACGAAGAACACATATTCGTAATCGCAGCATCGATTCCGAACCAAGTACAGTGCTGACGAGCAAGTTGTTTCGTTCGCACTATACCCCAATGTCCTTGGTGAAGAAGCCGTAAAACAGAGGACTGTAACGAACGTGGGACCACGACGCTGGACTGATCATTATCAGAACGCAACAACAAAACACCACGTCGAACAAAAAGTCTCTCCTTGTGAGCAAAAAATCGGCGAACCAACGGATCCTCGATCCTAGACTTTGACAAAGGCCATTGCGTAGCAACAAAACGTAAAACAGTAGCAAGGACAGGGTCAGCAGCTGTGGCTGTAGCGACACGACGAAAATCAATCGGAAACGATTCGACCACTTCATCGGTTTCCGAATCAATGAACATGCAAGCAAGTTCGGAAGAATCGAATGCTTTATCCTCAGCAACAGGCAAACGGGACAACGCATCGGCGTTTCCGTGCTTAGCAGTGGACCGATACAAGATATCGTAGCGGTACTGCGAGAGGAAAATAGACCAGCGAATGAATTTCTGCGCTGTACGTGGAGGTACAGGCTTGGTCGGATGAAAAAGCGATGTCAAAGGTTTGTGGTCTGTGATGATGGTAAAGTGACGACCATACAAGAAATCATGGAACTTAGTAACACCAAACACGAGAGCCAAAGCTTCTTTCTCTATCTGTGAATAATTTCTTTGCGCAGACGAGAGCAATTTGGACGCAAAGGCAATAGGGCGATCATGGGAGCCAACTTTGTGCGCAAGCACAGCACCGATCCCGAAATCCGATGCATCTACCATCAACAAAAGGGGTTTCTGGGGATCGAATGGCGTAAGGCAAGTATTAGAAAGCAACGCCGATTTCAACTGGCGAAAAGCGCGTTCACATTCCGTCGTCCAGACGAACGGAACACCTTTACGGCGTAAGCGATGAAGCGGAGCTGAAATGGAAGAGGCATTGCGCACAAATTTATTGTAATAATTAATTTTACCCAACACACTCTGTAGCTGTTTCACATTTTGAGGGGAAGGCAATTCTTGTATGGCACGGAAGTGCTCTGGACTCGGATGTATGCCTTGGGCATTAATGACATGTCCCAGGTATGGTAAGTCACGAGCAAAAAACACACATTTGTCCTTCCTCAAGCGAAGACCATTTTGCCGCAAGACCTGAAATAATGTTCGTAAGTTCGCAAGATGATCTTCTTCTGTCTGTCCGGAGATCACTATATCGTCCAGATAGTTTGCTGCAGTAGGGACCGACGCACAAATAGTTTGTAAATATTGCTGAAACAAGGCAGGGGCGGATGCACACCCGAATGGCAGTCTTTTGAAGCGGTACAATCCAAGATGCGTGTTAACCACCAATACGCGCTGGGATTCGTCGTCCACCGGTATTTGCAAGTACGCATCGGCTAGGTCCAACTTTGAAAAATATTTTCCCGGGCACAGTTTAGCAAAAAGATCTTCCGGGCGGGGCAAAGGAAAAGTAGCAGTCACTAGCTGTGGATTCACTGTGGCCTTGAAGTCCACGCAAAGTCTCAATTTTCCGGAAGGTTTTGGCAAAATTACTAAGGGTGAGGCCCAGAGAGAAGCTTGCACACGTTCAATTACACCCTGTGATTCGAGATCGTGTAACGTTCTTGCGACCTCATCACGCAATGCGTGGGGAACATTGCGCGCCCTGAAAAATTTCGGTTGCGCGTTTACCTTCAGTTCTAAATGTGCTTCATAGTTTTTAGCGCAACCTAAGCCCGGTGCAAAAATGTCTGCAAATTCGTCACACAGCCGAGAAACACCGTCTGAAGGCACAGTCTGATTCACTGATAGGATGATTTACAATAGACATGTTAAACAACTGAAATGAATCTAGACCAAACAAGTTCACAGCAGAAGAAGAACGAAGAACGTAAAATGACACAAGTTTTGTTTGTCCCTTGTATGTTGCAAGAAGGCTGCACTGTCCTAACACAGGAATTTTCTGTCCGGAATATGTAGTTAGCTTAACATTTGCAGAACGCAACGGAGGTTTGCCCAGTTGTTTGTACGTGTCGTGATTGAGCAATGAAACTGCAGCTCCGGTATCGAGCTGGAATGGTATCAGTTCGCCTTCAAAGTCTAAGTCCACAAAAAGTTTATTGTTCTGCTGACGACAAGAGCGACTGTTTTGTGCAATTGGAACAGACACTGGTACAGAATCACTTGCTAATTGACGTGATTTCCGGCGACGTCGACGCACAGTTTTTGTGGGACGATCACAGTCACTGTTAGAGAAAGTGTCACTGGACGAAGTGGAATTAACGACATGAATGTCCATAGGCGAAGGTCCACGAGCCTGAGTGTCCTTGGTTCGATTCCGGCGCGAAGCAAAGGGCCTGGAATGATTGTGATTGTCTGATCTGAGCTTTGTCTGGCAAACACTTTGAACATGTCCTTTCTTATTGCAGAAAAAGCAAATAGCTTGGCGTGACGGGCAATGTTCACGCGAATGTCTAGTAGCACACCGCGGGCATGATTTCACTACAGTTGTGGGCTGGCGCGGCACACGTGGCTTAGCGCGCGGCGGCAGCTGCGTTTGTTTGTGCGATGGCAGTTGTGCGGACGTGCGCGAGGCCCGGTTACCGGGCCGCGCAGCGCGTCCAGCGGGCCGGTTAATGTTACACACGGCTGGCGAAGTTTCAAAAGATTCCTGAGCACAGTCAAGTGTGTCCTGTCTATCCAATATGTCTATCACTTGTTGAAGGGAGGGATTAACTAGTTTCAAAATTTGCTCCCGTATGCGAACATCAGAAACGTTCTGTGCAATTGCATCACGCACCATTGTATCTGAATAAGAAAGACCACAGTCACATTCAAAGGCACAGTCCCTAGTAAGTCCTTGCAATGTTGCTACCCACTCCCTATTAGTTTGACCGGCCGTACGTTTTGTACGAAAGAACGTATACCGTTTGGCAACCACATTAACTGTTTCTTTGAAATAGGCATCTAATGCAGACAAAATTTCCTCGTAGGACAGAGTTGCTACGTCTCGTCGGGGAAACAATTTCACGATCACACGGTATGTGGACACACCGACACAAGAAAGCAAAAACGGCTGCCGCTCATTACCTTGAATTCTGTAGGCAGCAAGGTGGAAGTTGAACTGGCGAGACCACTCTTGCCACGTCTCATCGGCTGCCACGTATGGTCGAAAGGGAGGTGCAACAGCGTTTAGTGGCAGCGGTAGCGAAGAAGCGGCGGCGGCCGCATCGGTTTGAATGGTACGTTGACCCTGGACGAGCTGTCCAAGGGCATCCAGTAACGCCTGCGTCTGCTGATTCTGCAAGCGATAAAATTCGGACAGTACATCTGGAGAATGTGGCGAAGCCATGACACAATTAAATGTAAGCAATCAGAAAGAAAACTTTATCTCGTCGCCAATGTTGTGTCGGTAGCTGGGCCGACACCGTGAAGTTGAGATGGCTGAAAAGGCACGCTAGACTAACGCTGTAGCCGATAGGGCACGCAAGGCTAACGCAGACGGGCGTGAAGTCTGGAACATGAGAACTTATAAATGAATAAGAAGAAAAGGATGTAGATGCTTATTACTTATCTTTTTATTAGTCCTTGGAATACATCTCTCTTGAATACTCGTAAGCTATAGGCACTGATACAAATGGCGCCTTGCTAGTTCGTAGCCATTAACTTAGCTGATGGCTATTCTGTCTCTCGGCTAATGAGAGAGAAAGGCTTCGTACATCTGGTCGGTAGCTAGGTTCTCGTACAACTGGTCGGTAGCTAGGTTCTCGTACAACTGGTCGGTAGCTAGGTTCTCGTACAACTGGGGCGAGTGCTCTCTCGTATCACGAGACCTGCCTTGGTGGTGGCGCTAGGTCTGCGATTACACAGTGGCGACACGCGGGTCCGACATGTACTAAATGGACCGCGGCCGATTTAAGCTACCACCTAGCAAGTGTGGTGTCTGGCGGTGACACCACAAATGTTTTGTTGGACCACTGTTTTCGTTTTGTGATAGATGGCGCTGTAATAGTCACAAATGTATAAGTACGTGGTATCACGTAACATTCCGCCAATGCGGACGGTATTTCCTTCGTGATACATTACCCATGTTAAAATGGCCCGTTTACCAATTGCGGAAAAGGTCGATGTCTTGTTGACGTATGGCTATTGTGATCAAAATGCCCAACGGGCGTGTGCTATGCATGCTGCTCGGTATCCTGGACGACATCATCCCAGTGTCCGGACCGTTCTCCGGACAGTTACGTTATTTAAGGAAACACGAAGTGTTCAGCCACATGTGAAACGTCAACCACGACCTGCAATAAATGATGACGCCCAAGTAGGTGTTTTAGCTGGTGTCGCGGCTAATCCGCACATCAGTAGCAGACAAATTGCGCGAGAATCGGGAATCTCAAACGTCGGTGTTGGGAATGCTACATCAACATCGATTGCACCCGTACCATATTTCTATGCACCAGGAATTGCATGGCGACGACTTTGAACGTCGTGTACAGTTCTACCATTGGGCACAAGAGAAATTACGGGACGATGACAGATTTTTTGCACGCGTATCTATTTAGCGACGAAGCGTCATTCACCAACAGTGGTAACGTAAACCGGCATGATATGCATTACTGGGCAACGGAAGCTCCACGATGGCTGCGATAAGTGGAATATCAGCGACCTTGGCAGATTAATGTATGGTGCGGCATTATGGGAGGAAGGATAATTGGCCCCCATTTTATCGATGGCAATGTAAATGGTGCAATGTATGCTGATTTCCTTCGCAATGTTCTACCGATGTTACTGGTTCAAATGGCTCTGAGAACTATGGGACTCAACTGCTGAGGTCATTAGTCCCGTAGAACTTAGAACTAGGTAAACCTAACTAACCTAAGAACATCACAAACATCCATGCCCGAGGCAGGATTCGAACCTGCGACCGTAGCGGTCTTGCGGTTCCAGACTGCAGCGCCTTTAACCGCGCGGCCACTTCGGCCGGCACCGATGTTACTACAAGATGTTTCACTGCATGACAGAATGGCAATGTACTTCCAACATGATGGATGTCCGGCACATAGCTCGAGTGCTGTTGAAGCGGTATTGAATAGCATATTTCATAGCAGGTGGATTGGTCGTCGAAGCACCATACCATGGCCTGCACGTTCACCGAATCTGACGTCCCCGGATTTCTTTCTGTGGGGAAAGTTGAAGGATATTTACTATCGTGATCCACCGACAACGCCTGACAACATGCGCCAACGCATTGTCAATGCATGTGCGAAGATTACGGAAGGCGAACTACACGCTGTTGAGAGGAATGTCATTAGACGTACTGCCAAATGAATTGAGGTTGACGGACATCATTTTGAGCATTTATTGCATTAATGTGTTATTTACAGATAACCACGCTGTAACAGCGTGCGTTCTCAGAAATGATAAGTTCACAAAGGTACATGTATCACATTGGAACAACCGAAATAAAATGTTCAAACGTACCTACGTTCTGTATTTTAATTTGAAAAACCTACCTGTTACCAACTGTTCGTATAAAATTGTGAGCCATATGTTTGTGACTATTACAGCGCGATCTATCACAAAGTGAAAAAAGTTGTCTAACTAAAACATTCATATTTCTTTACATACTACACGAATATGTAATAAAAAATGAGGTTCCTATTTTTAAAAAACGCAGTTGATATCCGTTTGACCTATGACAGCGCCATGTAGCAGGCGAACCACAGTGCCATCTGGTTTCCCCCTTCAAGCTAGACGAGTTTCGTTCATTGTAGTTTTTTCGTTTGACGCTTATTTCGTGAGATATTTGGCCCTGTCACTATCAGTGGACGAGCCTGTATGTTCATACCATGTAAGTTATAATAAAAAAATAAAAAAATATAGGTTTGAGCCGAAGACGAGGAATACAATATGGCGTCTAGTAAGTACTGCTTGTGGCGCAGAGTGCGTTCTTGCCTCTTATCGTTCAACCGTTTGTAGCACGTTTCCGAAGTACTGCAGAACTTTGTGTTTCAAGTGAGGAAAACGCTCGTCAACGTGAAATAACGGGAAGTGACATCACGAAAGTCGTATAGCTCCACGTCAATGTTAGCTAACTCGTCCCGTGTGATGACAGCCGAGGGGCGAAGGCGACACACAGCTGATCATCATCTCCCGTGACAGGCGCTCCAGAGGAGGCCTTAAGACCAGTATGCGATTTACAGGGGGGGGGGGGGATGGGGGGGGATTTCCCCCCCTTTGCATCAGACCATCCCCTCCTCTGGTGTTAGTTTATGCATCCCAACCTGGGATGTTTATTTCCCATGCACTGGAGTAAAACTTTACTTATAATTTAAATTTGTGGAGCCGAGCACTGAAAGTTTTTAATACAGTCTTACTATTAATACTATTATTATGCTCGGTTATTAATTTTGAAAAAGTGATATGTAGTAGGTAAGCATTTCAAAACACTTAGACCTAAATGACAAGACGACGCACGCCACATTTCCGTAGCATGCCACAATGTTGCAAGACGTCGCCCAAGCGTAAACGAGGCTTTCTAAGCAACGTCTGTATTGCATGGTGGATGTGATGTGTTGCGTACGAAACTAAAACCTGCAATCAGATCCAAACGACGTGGAAAACTGTGAAGAGGTGTCATCCTTCAGCAAGATAACGCTCGCCCACATTCTGCCAAACGGACAGCCGACGCAATAAAGGAGTTGAGATTCGAGGTGCTGGAACACCCATCATACAGTCCAGACCTGGCTCCAAGCGATTTTCACTTGTTTGGACCCTTAACGGAAGCACTACAGGGAAGAAGATTTGAAAGTGATTAAGATGCCATTGCTGCGGTGCAAAATTGGTTACAGATGCAACTGATGAACGTATTTTCTGATGAAATAAAAAAACTCGTAAAACGTCGGGAAAACTGCATTGAAGTCCAGGGAGGTTACGTAGAAAAATAACGCATCTTTCAGTTTTCTATCATCAGAATAAGTACAGCTTTTCACAAATGTGCCTTTACTTTTTGAATTCCCCTCGTATACCTGTATGTCGATGATTTTGTAAATAAGCTTCACCTATAACGTACTTTTAAAGATATAACAAGGGATGGCTTTTCTGATAGTGCATACGCGTGAATAGTGAGTTTCGGCATTAACACCTATTTATAAATATCTGTTTAACCATCGGTAACGGCACGGTCAAAGCTAGTAACGTATATAATGTTATTAACCCCCTAAGACATCCCCCCCCCCCCCCCCCCACTGGTAAAAGTACAAATCGCACACTGCTTAAGACTCATTGTGTGGGTTCCTACTAAAATTTCTGTGGTCGAGCGCTTCTGGGCGCTTCAGTCCGGAACCGCGCTGCTGCTACGGTCGCAGGTTCGAAACCTGCCTCGAGCATGGATGTGTATGATGTCCTTAGGTTAGTGAGGTTTAAGTAGTTCTAAGTTCTAGGGGGCTGATGACCTCAGATGCTAAGTTCCATAGAGCTTAGAGCCATTTGAACCATTTGAACCTACTAAAATTTCGAGAGCGAACGTTTCTGAAAGAGTGATCCAACATACTTAATATTCCTCGATAAATCTTGCTAAAAGACAATGAAGGTAAAATTAGACAGGTTCAAACCCAACCGTTAGCTTTCCAACAATTGTTCTCTCAGCGCTCCATTGGCGACTGGAGCGGGAGATAGTAAGGTTGCGGAGTGACGATGCAGACGTAGATGAACATTAAAGAATATAAATTAGGCACCCGGAACATGTACAAGGATTTTCATTCACATCAACATACGAGGGGTGTTCAATAAGTAATGCAGTACATTTTTTTTCTGAAAGCAGGTTGGTTTTATTCGGGATTCCAGAATACCATGTTATTCCCCACCCTTTGGGCTACAAAATCCTATTTTTCGTCATAATCTCATTTTAATGCGATGGCCGTACGCCACCTTACTGGAAGGGCTTACATGCCCGCCTCTACTGGCTGACGTCGCAGCACACATCTTGCTGCATCACTAACCTCTTGATCGTCCACGTACTGCTTCCCGCGAAATGCATCCTTTATTGGGCCAAAGAGATGGGAGTCGGAAAGTGCCAGATTTGCACTGAAGGCTGGAAGAGGGAAAGCAGCCCAATCACATTTTGAGAGCTCCTTTCTTGTGCGCAGGCTTGTCTGAGGCCTTTCGTTGTCATGGAGAAGGAGAAGTTCGTAGCACAAAACACTTCAGAGTTTATCGTTGTACCGTTAGGGAGGCCTTCAAATACCCTAATCACTTCAACGTCCCAGAAGACCGTCGCAACGACTTTACCGGGTAAGGATGTGGCTTTGAACCTTTGCTTCGGAGGAGAGGTGGCGTAGGCCACTCCGTCGATTGCCATTTTGTTTCCGGTTCAAAGTGATGAACGCATGTTTTATTGCCTGTGCCGATGTTGGACAAAAAATTGTCACGATCAGCCTCCTGACACGCGAGCAGTTCCGCGCAGTCGGTCCTTCGTTGCTCTCTGTGGTCTTCTGTTAGGCGGCGAGGAACCCAGCGGGTGCGTACCTCTGAGTACCCCAGCTGGTGGACGAGCGCGTCAGCACCACCAGCAGAGACGTCCATTTGAGCAGCGGGGTGTTTCCCTGATCCGTCTACCACCTCGAACGAGAGTGTCCGCACGTTACAACACTAAAGGAGTCGCACCTGTGTGCGGCCGGACGGCACGCGAGATGTGGAACAGGTCTGCGCGACCTTGAAGCGATGATGACAGAAGGTTCGCCCACCAACTCACCGTGCTTTTGTTCACCTTCAGGTTTCCGCAGACATTCTGCAAGAGCCTACGAATGTCTACGACGCTCTGGGTTTTGTCCAAAGAAACTCAGTGACAGCTCTCTGCTTGGAATGCACCTCACTCAGCCGGCCGCGGTGGCCGAGCGGTTCTAGGCGCTTCAGTCCGCAACCGCGCGACTGCTACGGTCGCAGGTTCGAATCCTGCCTCGGGCATGGATGTGTGTGATGTCCTTAGGTTAGTTAGGTTTAAGTAGTTCTGAGTTCTAGGGGACTGGTGACCTCAGATGTTAAGTTCCATAGTGCTCAGAGCCATTTGAACGATTTTTTTGCACCTCTCTCACAGACGCCATTTTGAAGGCCACGTATAGCGCCGCCACCTATTTCAGCTTCTTGAAACTATTGTGACTGAAGCGAGAACATTCCACGATGTCCCACAACAAATTCCGATTTTTTTCAAGCGAAATTGCCCGAGAAAAAATTGTGTTGCGTTGTGTATTGAACGTCCCTCGTATTTAAGAACGGGTCTGAAAGGCGCGATACAACCTGATATCTTGCCAACTAGCCAAAGCAAATATGTCAAAAACTGTAATTTGGATAATTCATAAATTTAAGTGAAATGATGCAAGAATGTTTTGTTTCTGTTAGTGTTGATTGTTCTGTCGGGAATTTCGACTTTTTTTCCTTGTTGTTTGTTACCGTTTATAAAGTAACATCATTTGCTACATTTTGTTGAGTGTTTCGACAGTCACATGCGAAGTAATACGAAATGGTAATCAACAGGTTCCCTGAAAAGCCTTACCCTACTGAAATCCACTAATAATTAAATGTAAAAACGCATGTCAATGACGGTACAAATAAGTTTCTCGTACGTGTCGCCGTAGATACGGCAGCATTTCCATTTAAAATGCGATGTCTGCTTCAGTATCTTGGTGGAAAATTGTTGTCAAACAACAAGGTTTGTAGAATTTTGATCACACAATAGTTTGTTGTCACTTTGTTTGCTTTTAGTGGTTGATAAATTCATTTCGTTGTTTTCAACTACTTACGTCTATATCGGTTATAGCCCTTAGTGTTAGGTACAAATGAGTATTATAATGCAGTATGCCGAAATGGATTCCGCCATTTCAGATAACTAATAATAGATGTGAAACCTCTAAGACAAAAGTGTAAGTCTCTCTGAGTTAACTTGTCGCTACTTCTCCGTTGACTTCATAGCCCACAGAGTCTCAAAATAGGGAGTATTTCCATTCGTGTGTACTTCAAAGAGTGACAACTCACTCTCCACTTCGGCTGCAATGTGACCAGCACAGTCATCTATTTTCACACTGCCAACTGATTTCGGTGGTAGTGATAACGCTAAAGCAAATAACTGTGATCATAGTGCAGCCAAGATATAAAATGGAATTATCTTTTAGTATGTCCGTGACTGTGAAACTTTGGAACCATCAAGGTTTATTGGAAGCCACAGTGCTTTAGGATGGGTACAAATGACGCGGCATGTTATCTTTGATGAAGGGTCATTGAGAAATGTGGAAGTAACTTCGGGTGTGCTCAAGCGAAGTGTGTTGGGTCCCTTACTGTTCATGTTATATATTAATGACACTGCATACAAATTGGTAGCAGCCTCAGACTTTTCGCAGATGATGTGTCTATTTATTATGAAGTACAAGCTGAAAAAAACTGCACAAATATTCAGTCGAATCTTAATAAGATTTAAAAATGTTCAAATACAGGTAACGTGCTTCAAAAGTTCATAAATGTGAAACTGTGCACTTCATAAAAGGAGAAAACGTATCATACGGCTCTAATATCAAGAAGTCACAGTTAACATCGGTCAACTCATACAAATACCTGGGTGTAACACTTTGTATGAATGTGAAGATCACATAAGCTCAGTCGTAGGTAAGGTAGGTGGAAGACTTGGGTTTATTGACAAAGTAAGAGCGAAACGCAGACAGTCTGCAAAGAAAATTGCCTACAGAACACTGGTGGAACCCATACGATAGCTCGTGTGTGGGAGATGTACCAAGTAGGTTTAACAGGGAATGTTGAACGTGTACAGAATACATGCAGTACCTGCGAGAAGTGCAACACGGATGGTCATAGATACTGACACTTGAAGGTAGGTGCAAACTATTCCGAGGAAGCCTGCTTACAAAGTATCGAGATTCAGCTTTAAATGACGAATCTAGAAACATACGGCAACACCTTACACGTCTTTCTCGCAGGGATTATTTACGGCGCGCACAGAGATATTTTCGCGCACGGATATATTTTTCCGCGTTCCATACGTGAATGGAACGGGAAGAAGCCTTGATACACCACCAATAGCATGTAAAAGAATTTTTTTGCTGTTTCCATGCTCATGGCGTTTTACCAAACGCTAACATTTCTCGTGTCGGAAAATGAAGAGGAAGAACAGGGAGATTAGTAAATGAATGGCATTGAGCCGAGTTGCGGCTCACGTTGGTGCCGTTGGTAGGTTGGCATCGTGTAATAGGGATGGTGGCGTCGGTTTTCTTCTTGTCTATACACGCGCCATGACGTTTGCTAGCGTTGTCTGTTCTCGAGTGGCGGCAGCAGCGGTTATCGATATCTAGTACGGTGGTACTATCTTTGGAGGGACGTCAAGTGTTTTCCGGGTCGGAGTGTGTCGGGTAGTTTGGTTGGGAGGGAGCAGCAGTGAGGTCCGGCAGAGCAGGGACATGCCGGGACTGCTGAAGGCACGCAGGCGCTGCCGGATTGAGGGATTGTGGCTGCGAGGGCGACAACCTCTTTCCCCACCGTACCCAGGACGTTTTAGTTGAGAAAAATCGCGCGTTGTTGCTCACAAGGTCGCTGAGATGAAGAGTAACGAGTGGGGTGTTTGGAGTTGGCGAAATTAATTAGCCGTCCTCCACCTTTTATTATTAATCATCGAATTCCTTGTGTTTATTGATGAAGTTCAACCAGCGGTATTTTTCTGCCTAGTGGCCGCTAACGCCCCATTTACCTGCGATGGAGGTTAGCGTATTTTCGCGGCAGTGTACCTTTCCTCTCCTTGCCGCTGCTGTCCGGTAAGGCGTGTAGATCGACAGCCTCCTTGATTGTGGTTCGGATATTTCGTCCCTTTGGACTACTTTGGTCGTAGTGCATCCTTCTGCTTCCGGATGTTCTAAACACTGGATTCAGAAGACGAAGTGCTGTCTGCCAGTTCCGCCTTGCCTGGGTTATTCCATCGTTGTGTTGGTCATCAGACGTTAGGTAGATGTTGCAAGAGTGTTGGCCGGCGTTTAAACTGTCACTAGTTTGAGTTGCCATCCAGTTAAGAGGGCTACGTGGGGTTTCCTACCGTGGGGTTTCCTACAAGGGTGCAGCAGGTAGCGAAGCTGTCCCGAGCAACAGGTTCCCTAACGAGGTGTTTGCGAACTGAGCCTCCCCCACTGCTTTTCTACCCCAGTCGCTCACCCTCAGTGCAGGTGTTGTCACCGTTTCTCAGACAGTGTCGTCGTCGATAGCTTTCGTTCCGTGCGTTTCCCTATACGACTTCTGTTCTATGCAGTGTACACGATGGAAGTGATAACAACAACGAAAGGGAGGCTGTGTCTTATCAAGTATGGTCATCGCTGCCGTATTTATAGGAAAAATGAAGAATATACGAACTGAATGTGCGTCAATTATGAACGGAGTAGGTGCAAAGGCCGTTTAAAAATTGCAAATGGTGAAATCGTTGCTCAACAGCAACATTCTTGTCTACCTGACAAAAATGATGTGGAGATAGAGAAAAGACTACATAATTGCAGAAAAGGAGTTTGTGAAGAAAGAACAGTGCCCATAGCCCAAATTTTTAAGCAGGAATTTCAAGATTTGAAAGATAAAGGATTAGAATTCGTGGCATATATCCCGAATTACGACAGTTCCAAGACTCAATTGTGTAAGGCGAGAAGAGGAGCTATTGGGACAACCCAGAACCCTGGCTCTATTTTGGAAATTCACCTTACCGAAGGCCTTTTGAAATTAACGGAAGGTAATAGTTTTTTGAAGATTTATGATGGCTCTGTTCGAGGCAAGAGACTTCTAGTATTTGCTTGTGAAGAAGCAGAGAAAATCCTTTGTGACAATGGAACTGTGATTATGGATGGGACATTTGACAGCTGTTCGAAACAGTTCAAACAATTGAAACAGTTCAAACAATTGTACATAATCCATGTCGACATCGGAAGTACGGAAGAGGCAACTAAGATATTTCCTGTTTTATTTTGTTTGCTGCCAGACAAAAGTCAAAATTCATATGAAAGACTTTTTTCTGGATTGAAATCTAAGATGCCTGGGCAGTCACCAAAAACTGCAGTGCTAGATTTTGAAATGGCTACAATTAAAGCAATGAATTCAGTGTTCCCTGAAACACAACTTTCCGGTTGTAATTTTCACATTAACCAGTGTCTGTGGAAGAAGATACAGGAACTGGGGTTAACGGAAGACTGCAGGGATAGGGAGGAAGTCCGATTGTTTTGTCGCATGTGTGCTGCAGTGGCACATCTTCCACATAACACTGTCGATGAAGTGTGGATTTTAATAATGGAACAAATACCCAGTGGAGAGAAGATCACAGCATTTGCAGACTATATGGTTGATCAGTGGATGGAAAATCCTAATATACCTATTGAAATGTGGAATGTTTTCAACCAACGACACAGAAGGTAAAATTAGAGAGGTTCAAACCCACCTGTTAGCTTTCCAACAATTGTGTCGAAGGTTGGCATAGAAAACTGAACTCCTCAATAAATGTGTACTTTCTGATTCAAAAGCTGAAAGAGGAGGCAGTGAATGCTATTATTGAAATTAAAAAAAGATTCCATTGGCCTACCTCTCCGAAAAAGAAAGAAAAGGTACATAGATCTTGACAAAAGATTGAAAGACATTATGAAAACATATGAAGACTCTGAAGATTTAAAAAGGTGTTTAAAATCTCTAGCCTTTTCACAAAAAATTGAATAAGAAATTACGATTGATAAGAAAAAAGGTTATCAATTTTCTACTGTAATGATGAGCAACAACAGAAACAACAAAAAATAAATAAAATGAAAAAAAATTAAACATGCCTATGTACTACGTGCATAGCCAGTCCTAAGCCTGGATAAAATGTGAAGGGATGTTCCTATTTTCACGTCAGTCGGAAAGTTCACGGTTACGATATTTATTTGTAGTCGGAAACACGAGCGTCACCAAAGAGGGGGTCTAGAGATTCGAAAAGTTGGATGACAAAATATTTACCGTGATGTTCTGTGTGAAAAATTTTGAGATTTGCTTTGGGCCTTAAAAATATTGTTGTTTCAAAACGGTTTGTGTAAATACAGCACACATTTTACCTTAATCAATAATTTCGCAAAGTTAACTTGCCGATTCTGGGTTTCGTCATACATGTCGTACGAAACTAATTATTGTATTTGGCAGATCTCATTCACAAAAGTACGCTTTTAACGGTATTTTTAAAGTTCTAATACACAATCTGCTATTTATTGAATTTTTATACTGAAATTTTACTTGGTAAATTTCTTACATAAAATGGTCACTCGTCCTGTGAAGCTTCCAGAATTTTTGGTGCGGAAGGCAGAATGAGGACTCAGACAGCTGGTTGCCCACTTTTCTGCCAGAGACTTTTAAACACGATCGTATTTGCCTTTATTGTGCTCCAACAGGAGCATTTTTCAGCTGATTATTATGCAGTTCATTTTATAAAGATGAAATTCCAACTAGAGTAACATTCGTGGAGTCATCTACACTCCTGGAAATGGAAAAAAGAACACATTGACACCGGTGTGTCAGACCCACCATACTTGCTCCGGACACTTCGAGAGGGCTGTACAAGCAATGATCACACGCACGGCACAGCGTACACACCAGGAACCACGGTGTTGGCCGTCGAATGGCGCTAGCTGCGCAGCATTTGTGCACCGCCGCCGTCAGTGTCAGCCAGTTTGCCGTGGCATACGGAGCTCCATCGCAGTCTTTAACACTGGTAGCATGCCGCGACAGCGTGGACGTGAACCGTATGTGCAGTTGACGGACTTTGAGCGAGGGCGTATAGTGGGCATGCGGGAGGCCGGGTGGACGTACCGCCGAATTGCTCAACACGTGGGGCGTGAGGTCTCCACAGTACATCGATGTTGTCGCCAGTGGTCGGCGGAAGGTGCACGTGCCCGTCGACCTGGGACCGGACCGCAGCGACGCACGGATGCACGCCAAGACCGTAGGATCCTACGCAGTGCCATAGGGGACCGCACTGCCACTTCCCAGCAAATTAGGGACACTGTTGCTCCTGGGGTATCGGCGAGGACCATTCGCAACCGTCTCCATGAAGCTGGGCTACAGTCCCGCACACCGTTAGGCCGCCTTCCGCTCATGCCCCAACATCGTGCAGCCCGCCTCCAGTGGTGTCGCGACAGGCGTGAATGGAGGGACGAATGGAGACGTGTCGTCTTCAGCGATGAGAGTCGCTTCTTCCTTGGTGCCAATGATGGTCGTATGCGTGTTTGGCGCCGTGCAGGTGAGCGCCACAATCAGGACTGCATACGACCGAGGCACACAGGGCCAACACCCGGCATCATGGTGTGGGGAGCGATCTCCTACACTGGCCATACACCACTGGTGATCGTCGAGGGGACACTGAATAGTGCACGGTACATCCAAACCGTCATCGAACCCATCGTTCTACCATTCCTAGACCGGCAAGGGATCTTGCTGTTCCAACAGGACAATGCACGTCCGCATGTATCCCGTGCCACCCAACGTACTCTAGAAGGTGTAAGTCAACTACCCTGGCCAGCAAGATCTCCGGATCTGTCCCCCATTGAGCATGTTTGGGACCGGATGAAGCGTCGTCTCACGCGGTCTGCACGTCCAGCACGAACGCTGGTCCAACTGAGGCGCCAGGTGGAAATGGCATGGCAAGCCGTTCCACAGGACTACATCCAGCATCTCTACGATCGTCTCCATGGGAGAATAGCAGCCTGCATTGCTGCGAAAGGTGGATATACACTGTACTAGTGCCGACATTGTGCATGCTCTGTTGCCTGTGTCTATGTGCCTGTGGTTCTGTCAGTGTGATCATGTGATGTATCTGACCCCAGGAATGTGTCAATAAAGTTTCCCCTTCCTGGGACAATGAATTCACGGTGTTCTTATTTCAATTTCCAGGAGTGTATATTAAGCAACTAAATTTTATCATCTGTAGACATCAAGAACAACACTCTAGTTATGGAGACTTTATGCGCCGCATCTAACTATAGGGAAATATTCTGTAATTTCTTTGCCGGCCGGTGTGGCCGCGCGGTTCTAGGCGCTTCAGTCTGGAACCGCGTGACCGCTACGGTCGCAGGTTCGAATCCTGCCTCGGGCATGGATGTGTGTGATGTCCTTAGGTTAGTTAGGTTTAAGTAGTTCTAAGTTCTAGGGGACTGATGACCTCAGAAGTTAAGTCCCATAGTGCTCAGAGCCATTTGAACAATTTGTAATTTCTTTCAGATGAACACGCCCATTGTCGCGTAAATCTTTATCTAATTACTAATAGTAAACCCAGCGTTGCCTGGATATTTATTCATCCCAGTTTTATGTCAGTTCATCCCCTCTTCCCTCATCTCTCTTGTCCATTAGTCCTATCTCGTCTCTCCATCCATCTCCTCCTTCCGCTCATCCGTCTCTCTTTCCATCTCCTCCATCTGCCCCCCTCTCTCACAACACTTCATCCTCCTCTCCTTTTCCATCCATCTCTGTCCACCTCCTCCTCCGCTTTTTCTAGCAGTACATCAAATTCTCAATAACACAACTAATTTATGTATTTATTACAGTGTTCCATTAGTCATTCACCACCTTCCCCCTTTCTCTGTTTACCTGCTGCTCCCCCTTTCTTTTAATCTGCTTCTCTGACTTCTCTGGATGCACCTCCTCCCCCCTCCCCGCCCCCATCACATTTTCCTCTCTCCGTATATCTCCTCCTCCGCCTCCGTCATGCCATCTCCTCTGTTGTGGGTTGGCAGGAGAGCCAACACCGGGTACTAGAGGAAGCCGAAAGGCACGCGTTTTAGCTCACGCAGGCTGGCGTGAGGTCTGGAACAGGACAAGGAAATTAGAATTTAGAAAAACGGACGTAGCTGGTGGAATACTTAACTTTAATCCATTAATGATGAGCGTCGCTCTTGACGGTACATGTTTTACAGCATCAATAGTAACTGGTAATGGCGCCTTGCTAGGTCGTAGCAAACGACGTAGCTGAAGGCTATGCTAACTATCGTCTCGGCAAATGAGAGCGTATTTTGTCAGTGAACCATCGCTAGCAAAGTCGGTTGTACAACCGGGGCGAGTGCTAGGAAGTCTCTCTAGACCTGCCGTGTGGCGGCGCTCGGTCTGCAATCACTGATAGTGGCGACACGCGTGTCCGACGCATACTAACGGACCGCGGCCGATTTATAGGCTACCACCCAGCAAGTGTGGTGTCTGGCGGTGACACCACATCCTCTTTCCCCATCAATGAAAAAATACGTATATATGCCAACTTCATTCTCATTGACGAAACGATGTTGAATTTATTTAAAGGTAGGGCAACCCTCAGCTATCCAGCATATATAAATGCCTTCACCACGAAAACATACATACATGAGCCAACTCCCAAGCTGATCAGTCAAACGGTGTGTAATTCTGTTGTAAGATACCCTCCGCACGTAGATGGTGAGGTTCCCCTTGTTTTGAAGATCAAATGTATAAATTTTCAACAAGATCGGAGCAGCACTGTGGATTTTGTTGAAATCCGTAAGTAAAGTACCCTCCACCATGCACTGAACGAGGTTTTATGTAGACAGTGACCTTCCACTTGGTTTGAGAAATAGGGATTCATTTTTATACACCCTGCTCGCTTTACGCCGACTTAGTTGCGAAACATAAATAATAGATTCGAACAACAGAAATCTTGTAATGATTTCTGTCGTATAAGGGGCAACATAGCTATTAAATAATAGCAACGACGAGAGCAGTCACTTTCAGTGTTACGTAAAATAACGTTATACCTTGCAAATTATCACGACACAAAATGAAGATAATAAGCAATGTGGGACTTCCTTCCGTTTGCGTTTGGAACTCCTGTGTGGTGAGGAGGGTGGGAGGGGGCAGCAAGGGGAGCCTCGATTTGTTTTGCCGGCCCGGGCCTCTGACAGGTTTAGTGCGCCCCTGCTCGTAGGAAACCACCCGGTAGGAAACCCCACGACACCGTTAAGTGAATACAACTTGTAACCTCCCCACAAAAATTTTAAAACAAAAAGGACGATACTAATTAGAAATGCTGATCGACATTGCTCTATCCGTAACCTGCCCACAATCAAATGTACTGACAATGGGAACAAAAATGTGAAATTCGCAATCTGACTCAAATATAAATCCTACAAAAAATTAAAGTCCATTCAGTGACAAGAAAATTCAATTAAACCGAAATATCGGTCTTTGGCCCTGTGTAAAACAATCAGAATTAAAGTCTTACCTCAGAATAAATGGATGTCACATATCTGCTCTTGTTGTTGCGCACCGCTTGGAGGAACTGCATTGCAAATAATAATATTCTCTTTTTTTTGTGATTTTACTGGAATTTTTCTTCAAAAGAAGTGCAATGAAATGGGAAGTGCAACGAAATCTTGAGTTCAATAAAAAATTAAATTTTTGAGAAAATGCTTTTGAAATAAAAAATTATTATTGGGAGACTTGTTGGAGAATAATTACAATAAATAAAATTTTTCATTATCTAATGATTATATTAATTAACAGTATACCTTATTCCTCATCTTGACCATTGTTGCCGAGCGCCTACATCACACAACCGCACTGGGCTGCTACTACTGACCGACCGCTCTGCATGACGACTACAGACTGAGTACTGCTCTCAACTAGACAGAGCTACAGACTCGCAACGACTGACTGACTGCTACTCTGCATAGCGACAACTAACTCGCAAAGACTACTACTGACTGAGAACCGCTCGCAACACTCGCGCGGTCAAGCGCATACTCTCTGGTCACAGATGCTACAATGCCTCGCCATCGCTGCTGCGTTACATACGTGTTTCATAACCCTCCACTCGGGGGGCAAAAATTTGGCAGCGATGGTGAGTCATTTGGACTTGCCAAGCGCGGCAAAATTTTTCTTTAATTAACAAAATCCTACAACTTACAGAATATTTAAATGTTGTGCACACGCACTAAGTACAAAATATATCAAAGACAAAATGTGAGTACAAAACATAGTAGCAAATCAGAAAAGTATATACAAATTATTTGACAGATAACAAAGTGCACAGGCACTGAAAAAATTCTTTAGCATATTCAGAATAAATAAACAGACTGGCAAAAAATATTATGTTGACAAGTGTACATGCACTGAAAAATGTCTTTAGCATTTTCACAACAAATAAACATAATGGCAAAAAAAAAAAAAATTCATGTCCAAAGTGCACATGCACTGAAAAATGTCTTTAGTATTTTCACAACAAATAAACATAATGGCAAAAAAAAAATTCATGTCCAAAGTGCACATGCACTGAAAAATGTCTTTAGTATTTTCACAACAAATAAACATAATGGCAAAAAAATTCATGTCCAAAGTGCACATGCACTGAAAAATGTCTTTAGTATTTTCACAACAAATAAACATAATGGCAAACATCATGTCGACCAGTGACATAAGTGTACTCACACTGGAGTTTAGCGAATCGAAAAATGTATAACCTATGAACATAAATGATGTTACCAAAAAAAAAATTTTTTCCTTTATGTGACAAGAATCAGGATAGGAAAGGGAAGGATTGTATCATGGTTGTAGCACTTTAGATTGCACACAGCTGCTCTGAAAGTCCATATCTTTCCACAGTAGTACAACACCAAGTGACACAACTTGAAGTTCTTTTCCCATCAGAATTTATCAGTGTAGCCAAGACACTGAACTGTCTTAGTAATGTTCCATGTTTTCATTTTGGCAGTACATTAGGTACACCAAACAGTGGGACCATAATAATGTCTTCATCGCTCATGGTGGTGGACAGCATGTCGTGTCAACACCACACTCTTACAAGGCACACCAACGTAGAATTAGTGCAAAACCAAATATAGTGCTCCATGATCACTGGGATAAACAGGACAAATGGACATTGCAGTAATTCAGGGTAGTCAGCTTATGAGGTGAAGGACATCAAGTCACATAATATTGACAATTACAGTCTTCATTGATAGTTCGTGGCATTCATAGCCCAGTTATTGAACATTTCTGTACCAAGTATATAGTATTACAGAAAAATGTTCATTAATTGTTTTACATAGAATCAGTAGCCTTCTTTTCCTGGTTACAAAGCATTATGAAATAATCGCATTCTTTTCAGTTACAGAGTATAATCAAGAATCATTAACCTTCTCCTAATTACAGTTAATTAATCATTTGTCTTTAATTAATCATTTGTCTAATTACAGTTAATTAATCATTTGTATAATTACAGTTAATTAATCATTTGTCGTTAATTAATCATTTGTCTAATTACAGTTAATTAATCATTTGTCGTTAATTAATCATTTGTCTAATTACAGTTAATTAATTAATCATTTCAATATACTAAGAATTATTAGCCTTAATTAATTACAAAGCATTATTAAACAGTACCATAGTTAATTAATTATGTGTCATTCCAATCTATTAAGAATCATTAGTCTTTTCCTAATTACAAGGCATTATGAAACAGTCACATTCATTTCCAACAACAAAGTATGAACATTGAGAACAAGAGTTAATTAATGGCATAATTAATAACAATTTCGTTGATTGACATTAATTATTGGCACTCAGTGGCCATCAAGTATTGAATAGAATAAAACATAGTTCATCATTCAGTATTATTCAGATCATTACAAAGTCATTATTAAAAATCAGTTAATTACAGTCAAATCATTAGTAATCACAGGCATTACAATAAACAGTGGCAGTTATTAGCTGGTGACAAAGCATTATTTTGAATATAGTCTCATTAAGAGGTCATTACTCGAGTGACATGCTATTCAGAGTTGATCAGTATTATTCAGAATTATCATAAACTAGTGACATTATGTGGGACTTGTAATACATTTTTTTTGGTAGCAATGCATTGCGTTGGGATCGATAATTAATTGCCGAGGCATAATACTTTTTGCTTTTGACCTATTGCTGTAAATGAGGATAGGTAACGTCATTCGTCATGAGTCAGCTGTAGCAAGATTATGTAACAAGGCAGTACATGTGATCACATTTATAAATGATAAACACAAATGGGTAAAAAAAAAATATAAAAATGCAAGTACTAGAACAGGTATAATAAGTAACAGGTTTAGTAAGTGTCATGAAAAACTTCTCCTGGAAAAAATACAAAAACGGATTATTGACCTGAAAGAAGAAACGCACACTATGCTGAAAAGTAGTGAACTTCGAATTAACAAGTAGTGAAATGTGTATAAAATGTGTTCCATAGCTGTCCTTTCCAAAACTTTCCGTCATCCTACTATGCAATGTAACACCTGCTGTCAAAGCAAACTGCAACAAATACTTAAATAACTACGTAGCATAAATACATAACTTCAACATTATCCTCATCTGTAAAGAAAAAACTTCATTATCCATCACTTCATTATCCATATTATCATAACTTCATTATTATCACCACCTGTAAAGAAAAACTTCATTATTCATAACAGCATATCCTTCATCATTATTCATCAGTATTCATTATCATCTGCAAAAAATCACTTCATTACTCATTTCATAACTATTCCTTATCTCTAGCATATTTCATCACTAAAACTAAGATGTGTAGTTCTCTCTGACAGCCTGCATCAATCACCTTGTATTCTGAAAGAAAAAATTAGTTAAGACTGCTATTCTGTGATGAGTATAGTATAGTCTTGTTAATGCTTGTTAATCCTGATCCCTTTACTCTTCCTCATAAAGTTATTGCATCTCCTTTCGTTTATTCCGTAGGTGAAATTCCCATTTATGTTAAATTTATTTCTTAGAATCATCATTCCTTTCTGAAATTGATGAATAAAGATTAATGTCTTGCATTTAAATCCTATACCCACTAAATAATGACTGGTTTATGGTGACACAATTAACCATACAGCATAACATGACAGAAAACGTAATATGTCCAAGACATTGACAGTGTTCGGATGCGAAAAAATGTACACAGAATAATACAATGCAGTAGCAAAAAAATGTGAAACAGTCACGATGTTGAGATGTCATAAGGCAAAAAAAATAAATGTCAAAGTCGACTGGTGTGTGTTATATCTTAACTATTTCATAGTGCATACAAACAAAACTGGAGTACAGTCATATACACAAAAAAATGGAAAATGTGCACGGTCTGATGTGTAACGACAAGAAAAGCGACCTGCTAACCTTACCTTGCCGGGCACTTGCCAAGAAAAAAAATACGATAATCATCAATAAGTAGTCAGGTGAATTAATTGCATTAGTAAATGGCATCATAGTGTGTTGAATCATACAGTGGTTTCACTCAATAAACGGTTTAATGTTTGAGATATGGTGATTGCCTTTCGATTTTCTGGTTCTCAAAGTTTCGACGTGTACAACATTGGGGTGAGGGATGCTGCGAATCCGATACGGACCTGCGTATAGAAGTTCAAATTTACTGCACTTACCTTTTAATTTGCTGGATAAATAGTGTGTACGTACTAATATCTTCTGTCCAACGTGAAAGTCGCGGCGTGTACAAACCTGTTTTTGCTGTCTTCTCCGGCGCTCTGCGGCACGTTTGATGTTGTTCAGCGCAATGTCAATTATTTCGTGGTGTCGTAGGCGACGATTTTTGGGGAATTCTATTAATTCTTTAATTTTGTTCGGTGGTTCAACGTTTTTCAGTATAACAGTCGGAGATAGCATAGTGGATTCATTTGGAATGGAATTAATTACATCTTGGAATGAGAGTATGTGTGTATCCCAATCAATATGTCTTTTGTGGCAGTATATTCTGCACAGCTTACCAATTTCCTTCATTAATCTTTCACAAGGGTTCGAAGAAGCGTGGTACTTGGATATATAGATCGGAGAAATGTTTCTAGCTCGTAACATGCGTGTCCATACACTACTACGAAATTGAGATCCATTATCAGAAATTACTTTCATTACATGCCCTACATGAAATAGAAAATGTTTTACAAATGCTTTCGAAACAGTTTTAGCAGTAGCTTTGCGTAACGGAGTGAAAGTAACAAATTTTGAAGTGAGCTCAACAGCGACAAAAATGTAGCAAAAACCTCTGTTAGTTCTCGGAATCGGACCAAAAATATCTACTGCGGCCATGTGTCTTAATTTCACAGGTATAATGGGATATAAAGGAGGAATATGTGAAGTGGTGTCTGATTTAGCTTTCTGGCAAATTTTACAAGACGCTAAAACTCGTCGTATACGTTTCTCCATGTTGGCAAAATAACAGTTCTGTCTCAGTATAAGAAAACATTTTCGTGCTCCGTAATGTGCGTAACTTAAATGAGTGTACCAAATTAGTTTGTTAACCAGTTCGTCAGGAATGCATAATAACCAAATGTTGCTGTCAGGATGAGAGCGGCGAAACAGAATGTCATTGCGTACAGTGTAGTGGTTCCTAATCGTAACATTTTTCCTATCTTGCCAAAGGTGTTTAATTTCTTTCCATACATTGTCCTTATTTTGTTCTTGTGCTATGTCCTGTAATGACGATGAAATAAAATTTTCAAATGCAACTTGCTGAATGTACATGACACTGAAATTTGTTTTGCAGAAGTTGGTTGCTATGTCTTGCTGATTGTTGCCGAGAGAACGCGATAGTGCGTCTGCTATAACATTTTGTGTGCCGGGAATGTGAACTATTGTAAAATTAAATTCTTGTAAATACAGCTTCCATCTACTTAATCTATCGTGAGTGAATTTGGCTGAAAGCAAAAATTGTATGGCTCTATGGTCAGTGTAAACGGTGGTGTGTCTGCCATAAAGAAAATGCCTAAATCTCGTGAAAGCCCATACAACACATAATGTTTCAAGTTCTGTAACAGAATAATTTCGCTCAGCAGGTGACAAAATGCGACTTGCAAATGCGATGTTTTTGATTACTATTGAACCATCTTCTTCAATTTCCTGAAAAATGTGTACGCCTAAAGCGGTATTGGAACTGTCGGTGGCAATGGAAAAATTTCTGGTAAGATCTGGGTGCGATAAAAGTGGAGCATTCAACAAAGCATGTTTCAGGTTCACAAATTCAGAGTGTGCTTGCTTATCCCAAGACCAAATACTGTTTTTACCTGTTAATTGGCATAGTCTAGGCGTGTCTAAAGCAGAATGATGAATAAATTTACGAAAAAAGTTAATTAAGCCCAAAAAACTGCGTAATTGCTTCTTCGTCGTAGGAACAGTAATGTCACGTAGAGCTTGAAGTTTTTCCGGATCAGGTGCAATGCCTTCTGCTGAAATTACGTGTCCAAGAAATTTTATAGAAGTTTTGCCAAAGTGCGATTTACTGAGGTTAACTGTAAGTCCTTGTACATGAAAAGTTTGCAGCAGTTGTTCAAGAATCAGATTGTGTTCGGACCAGTTAGCTTCTGCGATAAGAATATCGTCTACATACGTCGTAATTCTGTCTTTAAGTTCTGTCGGAAGTATTGTGTTCAAACCGCGAATAAAAGCTGCAGAAGAAATAGTTAAGCCGAACGGTAGTTTGCAAAATTGATAACAGTCGCCGAAACAGAGAAAAGCTGTATATTTTCTACAATTCGGATGAAGTTGAATTTGCCAAAATCCCGATTTCAAATCTAATGTGGAATAAATAGCTGTACCGTGAAATTTCTGTAAAAGTTCCTCTAATGTCTGTGGTCGATCTGTTTCATTAATAATAATGTCATTAATGTGACGTGAATCAAGTACAAGGCGAAGTGAGCCATCTTTTTTCTTAACAATATGTAGCGGGTTTATGTACGGACTAACTGCTGGTTCTATAATTCCTTGGTCGAGCATATCCTGCAATTCTTTTTTAACCTGTTCTCTGTGAATGTATGGAATAGGATAATGCTTTGCTTTAAATGTGTCATGCGGTTTGACTTGAAATTCATACATAAAGCCGGACATAGTACCAGGAATGTTGTCAAAAACTGGAGCTTGCTGTAAAAGAATTTTGTGTAATTGCGTTCGTTCGTCGTATGTAATTGCACTACTCTCTTTAACTTTATCGGAAATCATTTGTATTACGTCGTAGTCCATTTCGTCTGGAGTATTATAGTTGTGTACGTACGTATCCGTTAACAATGTGGGATTACAGTCTATGTCACGTGTTGCGGAAATGACCTCTGTGCGGTTAATTGTTTGTTCTTCCGCAGATAATGAGTGCTGAAATTCTAAAGCAAGTTGTACATTTTCATCCTTTAACATTAAATAAGAATTCTGAAAATCAATGACTGCTTCGTGTTGTACCAGAAAATTCGTGCCTAAAATAACGTCTGTTGTCAATAAAGGAACAATCCAAAAATTAGAGTGAAACGTGTGACCTGCGATACAAAATGATAAATGTGTCTGTAATTTAACGTCTACTCCTTTACTCGATACTGCTCCTTTCACTTTTGTTTTGCCTCAAGGTAATGTCGGATAAGTATTCTCTTTGTTGCACTCATTAAAAGTCTCCTCATTTATTACTGATATAGGTGATCCGGAATCAATTACTGCTGAGAATTTCGATGAACCAATTTTAATTTCGATAACAGGATGTGAAATGGTTTTCTGAATAACTGGTCTTTCCTGTAAAAGAGTGTCTCTGATGTCGTCAAAAGTAATTACATTTTCGTGAACAACATTTTGCGTGTCTAAGGTAGTGCTTGTATTATTGCAAGATGCGTCCTGTACATTATCTAGTCAGATTCTATCTGACGTGTTATTATTATTAGGAGGATTCTGTGGCATTTCGACTATTTGAACTGTCCTATTACTTCTTCCAGGCGTGTTACGCTCTGGATGGTACCTACTGTCGGGTTCATTCATGAGAATATGTTCTTGCGTATGATTTTGCTGTTGGTATGACCGACTGTTGCTAGATGTTCGCTGAAAATTGTCTTCATTATTTTTACGTCTGTCGTAATAGTCATTCCTATACGGTGCATTACGATAGGAATTGAAATACTGTCTTCTTTGTACGTAGTTGTTTCCTTGCTGACGTACGTTACTATTTGTTGGACCAGGGACTATGCGTCCACGCGGCGAAACATTAAAGCCTGGTTGACCTTGTGTATTCCATTGTTGGTTAGGTATCCTAACCGGCTGGTTTTGATGTTGTTGTTGTGAAACACCTCTATTGTTACTAAAGTGTTGTTCCTGTTGCTGAAAATTTTGACGGTATTGATAATTAGAATTTTGCCTGTTATTAAATCTCTGGTAGTTATCGTTCCTAAAGCGTCTGTTATCTTTCCGATTGAAATTACGTCCCTGATCATAATTGCAGTACTGTTGTTGACCTTGGTTGTTACTCGAAAAGTTTTTGTTTACAAAAGAATAATCGGATTGCTGTACTTCCAAGAGCTGTAAAAGATCTCTGAATGCTGAAATGTTTTCTTTTTGCTGGCCCGTTAGAAGTGACACTCGTAATGACCGTGGTAATTTAGAGATGCATAGTTGTATAAGTGCGGATTCACTGTACGGTTCACTTAGGTACTGGTTTTGTTGTACCATGTGCTCAAAGAATTGCGTTACACTGGGAAAATTTGAGTTTTCATAGTTTGGCAAACTAATTAGTTGATCTTTAACTCCGCGCTGTGTCGTCTTCGACCAGTACGCTGACAGAAAAGCATTCTGAAATTCCTCTACCGAGTAACACTGTCTCGCGATCGGTCTCATGCGAGTTGCCGGTTCGCCTTCCAAAAAACTGCAAATAAATTCAAGTTTATGTGTTACAGGCCAAGTCGGTGGAAGAGCAAAACTAAACTGTTGAATCCAATCCAGTGGGTGAATCTGCGTTCTATCATTTTTGAAAACCTTAAACTTTCTCACTGACAGAAAATGTTTGTAGTCGAAGTTATCATCTCTGCATGATGGAACAGGTTCAGGATCGTAAGAGTATCTATTGAACTGTGGTTGTTCGGAATCTAAGTCCCGTACTCTCTGCAGATTACCCAAATTATACGCGCTGCGTGAGTCTGACACATGTTCATAAAGTGGCGTCTGTTGTGTATTATTAACAGAAGTGTTTTTCATTTCTGTTACTTCTTGTTGTAAATTTGATAACTTCCTACGTAACGTGTTGTTAGATGAATCGATTTCATTAATTGTCTGCTGTAAATTTTGAAATTCAGGTGTTTGGATAAAAGAAACCGGTGCAGTATCGTCTGATTTATTGTCATTAGTATTTTCGATAGCATCAATACGACTGGCCAATTCATCACATTTTTCAGTCAGTATTTTAACCTGATCATCGGTTTTAGAATCAGACGCATTAATCTGTTTTTGCAACTTGCGCGTAGTTTCGCTCAGTTTTTTAACATCACCTTTGATAACATCACAATCCTGTGTTAGATCTAGTTGTTCGAATCTATCTGTCACTGTTTGAATATTTACTGTGTGTGTATCTGTTTTTGCTTTAAGATCAGAAATTTCATCCCGTAATTCCGCGTTCAACTGTGCTATGGTGTTAATTTTGTCGGACACTGTAGTAATATTATTGTCTACATACGTCTTCGCTTTCGCGAACATTTTACGTTTGTCCTCTTGTCTTTGTGCAGTGATTGTTTCCATGACTTGTCGTTTTACTTTGTTTTGATCCTGAATAAATCTGCGGAAACGCGTATCACTGTTCTGTATGTGCTGATTAAAGCGCTCGTTAATCTGAGTGTTCTGCTGTTCGAATTTCGCGTCTATCTTTGCGTCCATAGTGCGCGAAAGTTCTACCGTCATTGCTCTAAACTCGTCCCGTAATTGTGTAGCTTTTTCAGAGCACTGTTTGGCGACTCCGCTAATTTCGTCTCTGAGTGTATCTGTCGCGGCTGTTTGCATTTCCCTTAATTCTTGCGCAACCGACTTTATTTCTTCGCTATTTTTTTGTGAACAAGCCTCAATTTCCACGCGCAACTGTTCCTTAGTGTCATGGCACTGCGCGGCAACGGCTGTAATTTGTTCACTAAGTTGTTTGAAATTTTCGTCATTATTGTCAAGTTTTTCATTTAAGTGTTTGTTGTCATTATCCTGTTTTTCAGCCATTTGTCGTAAAAATGCCATAACTTGATCCCACCCAAAAGTAGCTGTTGCATTCTCAGTACTGTGTGGTGGTATATGTGCAATTGTCACGTTCTGTGCGACCATTTGGTCATTCTGCATTTTAGAAAAAGGTTTGCCAGTCAAATGTACATTATCAGTCATTGTTTCGGAATTAAATAAATCTGTCCTACTTTGTGTGATCTGTTCATTTTCATTAGACAGATTTGTCTGTACATTACTTGAGTTTTCCGAATCGGGTGTGTTAAGCTCTACAGCGCTCATTACCATAGAGCATTCTGCGTCATCAATTGTCGTCAAGTTAACAGACGAGACAATTGAGTTCGTTTGTTCATCATTAAGGTGAAAGTCATCATTAGTGGTTGGAATGCACTGATTGTTAGTGAACGCAGGATTGTCATCATTACGTTGCGTATCACAATTACTATCGGTCACGTTGTTTAAGTCGGTAATTTCATTCACAATACTTCGCGATACACTATTCACAGTCTTTCGCGGCATTTTTACAATAGTCAAAATTTTTCACAAAGCAAATAAGCACAATGCAAAAGCAACACACAAATACAACAAAGCAGCAAATTGCCGTTGACCTGTAGAAAGAAAGTCACAATATTATTAAAAGCGTTGCGCCAAATCCTAATTATCTAAGCAAATAAGAGCAGATATCTGACTGTCGCTCAAAAGACTCTCAACGAAATACGATCCTGGACTGGGTGTCGCCAAGTGTAACCTCCCCACAAAAATTTTAAAACAAAAAGGACGATACTAATTAGAAATGCTGATCGACATTGCTCTATCCGTAACCTGCCCACAATCAAATGTACTGACAATGGGAACAAAAATGTGAAATTCGCAATCTGACTCAAATATAAATCCTACAAAAAATTAAAGTCCATTCAGTGACAAGAAAATTCAATTAAACCGAAATATCGGTCTTTGGCCCTGTGTAAAACAATCAGAATTAAAGTCTTACCTCAGAATAAATGGATGTCACATATCTGCTCTTGTTGTTGCGCACCGCTTGGAGGAACTGCATTGCAAATAATAATATTCTCTTTTTTTTTGTGATTTTACTGGAATTTTTCTTCAAAAGAAGTGCAATGAAATGGGAAGTGCAACGAAATCTTGAGTTCAATAAAAAATTAAATTTTTGAGAAAATGCTTTTGAAATAAAAAATTATTATTGGGAGACTTGTTGGAGAATAATTACAATAAATAAAATTTTTCATTATCTAATGATTATATTAATTAACAGTATACCTTATTCCTCATCTTGACCATTGTTGCCGAGCGCCTACATCACACAACCGCACTGGGCTGCTACTACTGACCGACCGCTCTGCATGACGACTACAGACTGAGTACTGCTCTCAACTAGACAGAGCTACAGACTCGCAACGACTGACTGACTGCTACTCTGCATAGCGACAACTAACTCGCAAAGACTACTACTGACTGAGAACCGCTCGCAACACTCGCGCGGTCAAGCGCATACTCTCTGGTCACAGATGCTACAATGCCTCGCCATCGCTGCTGCGTTACATACGTGTTTCAAACTCTTGGCTGCCTGTCTCATCGTTTACGAAGTTGAGCGACTTTCCCAGGTCGATCCTTGGAGCACTGTCTGAGGCCCACTTCTCTCTTGATTTGGTCAGACTGTGGTGATTGTCAATAAGGCCTTCAGCCGTGAATGCATTTGTCTTAAGAATTTTAATTAGATATTGTCTCTTAATATGGTTGTCCTTTTGTTTTTTATAACATTTTAGTAAGAATTTGCTATCTAGGCTTTCAGTCGTCAAATTCTTTTTGCGTAATTACTATTGGGGCCTTCAGCTGACAAATAATTTGAATTTCTTGTCAATAAACCTTCAGCCGTGAATGCAATTTGTCTTAAAAATTTTTATTAGAGACTGTCTCTTAATATGGTGGTCCCTTTTCTTTTTATAATATTTTAGTAAGAATTTGCTATCTAGGCCTTCAGCCGTCAAATTGATTTGAGTAATTACTATTGGGGCCTTCAGCTGACAAATAATTTGAATTTGTTGTGAATAAGGCTTTCAGCTGTGAATGCAATTTGTCTAAAGAATTTTTAATTAGATATTGTCTTAACAGTCAAATTTGATAATTGTTCCTTATTGTCAACTTGTATGCAATTGGTTCCAAATATAGTGGACGTGACTTTTTTTTAAACTGAGCAACCAACGGTAACTGAGTAAGGCCCTGCCCACACCCAGATCTGCCTTTCCCTAAGCATCACGCCTGTTATGCAATGAAACGCCGCTCGAAATCATTTACGCGTTTCACCGATTTGACATAGTAGCGCTAATGGTGGTCACAGAGACAGAACGGCCGGCCGAACGTTGCCTTCTTGTTTGTGTTGGCAGGGCGGGAGGCTAACCGACTCATCGTCCTCACCTTAGGAGTGCCACACACGTACGGGGCTATTACAAATGATTGAAGCGATTTCATAAATTCACTGTAGCTCCATTCATTGACATATGGTCACGACACACTACAGATACGTAGAAAAACCCATAAAGTTTTGTTCGGCTGAAGCCGCACTTCAGGTTTCTGCCGCCAGAGCGCTCGAGAGCGCAGTGAGACAAAATGGCGACAGGAGCCGAGAAAGCGTATGTCGTGCTTGAAATGCACTCACATCAGTCAGTCATAACAGTGCAACGACACTTCAGGACGAAGTTCAACAAAGATCCACCAACTGCTAACTCCATTCGGCGATGGTACGCGCAGTTTAAAGCTCCTGGATGCCTCTGTAAGGGGAAATCAACGGGTGGGCCTGCAGTGAGCGAAGAAACGGTTGAACGCGTGCGGGCAAGTTTCACGCGTAGCCCGCGGAAGTCGACGAATAAAGCAAGCAGGGAGCTAAACGTACCATAGCCGACGGTTTGGAAAATCTTACGGAAAAGACTAAAGCAGAAGCCTTACCGTTTACAATTGCTACAAGCCCTGACACCCGATGACAAAGTCAAACGCTTTGAATTTTCGGCGCGGTTGCAACAGCTCATGGAAGACGATGCATTCAGTGCGAAACTTGTTTTCAGTGATGAAGCAACATTTTTTCTTAATGGTGAAGTGAACAGATACAATGTGCGAATCTGGGCGGTACAGAATCCTCACGCATTCGTGCAGCAAATTCGTAATTCACCAAAAGTTACTGTGTTTTGTGCAATCTCACGGTTTAAAGTTTACGGCCACTTTTTCTTCCGCGAAAAAAACGTTACAGGACACGTGTATCTGGACATGCTGGAAAATTGGCTCATGCCTCAACTGGAGACCGAAAGTGCCGACTTCATCTTTCAACAGGATGGTGCTCCACCGCACTTCCATCATGATGTTCGGCATTTCTTAAACAGGAGATTGGAAAACCGATGGATCGGTCGTGGTGGAGATCATGTTCAGCAATTCATGTCATGGCCTCCACGCTCTCCCGACTTAACCCCATGCAATTTCTTTCTGTGGGGTTATGTGAAAGATTCAGTGTTTAAACCTCCTCTACCAAGAAACGTGCCAGAACGGCTAGCTCGCATCAACAATGCTTTCGAACTCATTGATGGGGACATGCTGCGCCGAGTGTGGGAGGAACTTGATTATCGGCTGTGTGCAAAGCATTGTGAAAATATCTCAAATAATAAAGCTATTGTAGAGCTGTGAAATCGCTTCAATCATTTGTAATAACCCTGTACAGGTGGCGTGAAAGGTTTGCGCGCTGGGAACGTGTGCGTAACGAAGCTTCACAGATCCGTTCGCCTGCACAGGCGACCACAGAGAATACACAGATTCATTGTAAGTACGCTCACCTCAATGGACCGTGGACCTGGCCGAGGCGGGGTGGCTTGCTGGCCTTTGCAACGCAGACTGCCGTGCAGTAGGAGGGGTATGTGTTGAGACGCTAGACAAACATGTTGCTCCTGAAGGGCGGCAGCTGCCTTTTCATACACTACTAGCCATTAAAATTGCTACACCACGAAGATGAGTGCTATAGACGCGAAATTAAACCGACAGGAACAAAATGCTGTGATATGCAAATGATTAGCTATTCAGAGCATTCACACAAGGTTGGCGCCGGTGGTGACACCTACAACGTGCTGACATGAGGAAAGTTTCCAACCGATTTCTCATATACAAACAGCAGTTGACCGGCGTTGCCCAGTGAAACGTTGTTGTGATGCCTCGTGCAAGGAGGAGAAATTTGTACCATCACGTTTCCGACTTTGATAAAGGTTGGATTGTAGCCTATCGTGATTGCGGTTTAACGTATCTCAACATGCTGCTCGCGTTGGTCGGGATCCAATTACCGTTAGCAGAATATGGAATCGGTGGGTTCAGGAGGGTAATATGGAACGCCGTGCTGGATCCCAACGGCCTCGTATCACTAGCAGTCGAGATGACAGGCATCTTATCCGCATGTCTGTAACGGGTCGTGCAGCCACGTCTCGATCCCTGAGTCAACAGATGGGGACGTTTGCAAGACAACAACCATCTACACGAACAGGTCGACGACGTTTGCAGCAGCATGGACTATCAGCTCGGAGACCATGGCTGCGGTTACGCTCCTCGCTGCATCACAGACAGGACCGCCTGCGACGGTGTAGTCAACGACGAACCTGGGTGCACGAATGGCAAAACGTCATTTTTTCGGATGAATCCAGGTTCTGTTTACAACATCATGATGGTCGCATCCGTGTTTGGCGACATCGCGGTGAACGCACATTGCAAGCGTCTATTCGTCATCGCCATACTGGCGTATCACCCGGCGTGATGGTATGGGGTGCCATTGGTTACACGTCTCGGTCACATCCTGTTCGCATAGACGGCACTTTGAACAGTGGACGTTACATTTCAGATGTGTTACGACTCGTGGCTCTACCCTTCATTCGATCCCTGCGAAACCCTACATTTCAGCAGGATAATGCACGACCGCATGTTGCAGATCCTGTACGGGCCTTTCTGGATACAGAAAATGTTCGACTGCTGCCCTGGCCGGCACATTCTGCGGATCTGTTACCAATTGAAAACGTCTGGTGAATGGTGGCCGAGCAACTGGCTCGTCACAATACGCCAGTCACTAATCTTGATGAACTGTGGTATCGCGTTGAAGCTGCAATGGCAGCTGTACCTGTACACGCCATCCAAGCTCTGTTTGACTCAATGCCCAGGCGAATCAAGGCCGTTATTACGGCCAGAGGTGGTTGTTCTGGGTACTGATTTCTCAGGATCTATGGACCCAAATTGCGTGAAAATGTAATCACATTTCAGTTCTAGTATAATATATTTGTCCAATGTATACCCGTTTATCATCTGCATTTCTTCTTGGTGTAGCAATTTTAATGGCTAGTAGTGTACTTGCAGTGACATGTGGTTGTCTGACTGATCTGACAATTTAAAATTGACCGAAGTGGCCTTGCTATGTTGGTACTGTGAACAGCTAAAAGCCGGCCGAGACTGCAGCACCAGAACCGCGCGGCCGCTACGGTCGCAGGTTCGAATCCTGCCTCGGGCATGGATGTTTGTGATGTCCTTAGGTTAGTTAGGTTTAACTAGTTCTAAGTTCTAGGGGACTAATGACCTCAGCAGTTGAGTCCCATAGTGCTCAGAGCCATTTGAACCATTTTGAACGGTGCCACAGTCCGTTGTGGTCAGCTGTCGAAACAGGTCCGTCACAGACATACGATTAGGAATTCCTTCTCTGATCAAGGCCTTAAGAAACTTGCGGCTTTGTGTGTCATAGCGTGAAAATTTTAGTATCACATGATTGAATTCTGCAATTTTAGCTGGGCGGTCTTCGCAGTATGGAGATGGCTGACATTTCAGCGTATAAAGATGTGAAGAATAACAGCCGTGACCCAGCCGGACATTCATTACGGTAGTGCTATGACGTATAAATAGCTCTATTTGGGACAACCAGGTTTTTCGCGGAATGCTCGGTTGTACTGCGGCATAGTGTCTTCCTTTGGACTGTTGCGAGATCTCCCACATTTGCGATCATTCTTGATGAGCCTTTTTCTTCATGCCAGCAACAAAATCTGTAGTGCTATGACGTATAAATAGCTCTATTTGGGACAACCAGGTTCTTCGCGGAATACTCGGTTGTACTGCGGCATAGTGTCTTCCTTTGGACTGTTGCGAGATCTCCCACATTTGCGATCATTCTTGATGAGCCTTTTTCTTCATGCCAGCAACAAAATCTGTATGTGGATGGCAAGTGTAGAAAGGCTGGTCATCAGTCACTCGGTGTTTTGCCAGGTGGTCCGCCGCCTCATTTCATGACATACCGGAATACCACTTGATCCATAGTAACTGGACACGTTTATGTTGACTTTCACACTGGCAGAGTAACTTAATTACACCGCGTACATGCCGGTTAGTGTTGGAGCCCCATTGATCCTTTTCCACGTTTTTCAATACACATTCCAAGGTAGTGGATCTTCACAGAAGTAAGCGAAGTCGGTGTCCTCTCTTGTTTAGGGTGCAATCAAATGGGAAACGCCAGTAGAAGTAGTGTAGTTTCGATCCGATCCTCTGAGCTGACAGAAGGTCAGTAAGTAGTTTAATAAGTCATATTCCAAACTAAATCCACGAGGAAAAGAGTCGTTTAGGACCAGGGGTATCAAATTTCTTTGCTGGCTGAAACTCTGAACCAGGGGGGATACTCTCCTCCTTCGAATCCTATCGACGCACCCGTTGTCCTCAATGAATCAGTTAAGATTTTGGAGAAGAGGGTGAGGTGTTTGCGCTGCTCCACTAAGGATGAATTTCAGAGCCAAGATAGTCCTCCAAAACAGAAGAGGCATCTCCCTTTCTTCCATCAAAAGCGCATTCACGAGTGTAGAATTCATTTCCCCAAGACAGTTAGCGTAAGGAGGAGGGCTATGTGTGAAGCGTTCAGTGAATTCGAAAATGAAATTCTATGCACCGACTTGACAGAAAATCCTAAGAAGTTCTGGTCTTACGTTAAATTAGTAAGTGGATCGAAACAGCATATCCAGACACTCTGGGATGATAATGGCGTAATTCGATTCTCCACAGAGTACGCGAAAGAACTTGCCCCCCTTCTAACAGCCGTGTAGCGCAAATCTCTAGAGGAACGGAAGGTTCCAAATGTTTGGAAAAGAGCACAGATAGTCCCAGTCTTCAAGAAGAGTCGTCGAGCAGATGCGCAAAACTATAGACCTATATCTCTGAGTCGATCTATTGTAGAATTTTGGAACATGTTTTCTGCTCGCGTATCATGTCATTTCTGGAAACCCAGAATCTATTCTGTAGGAATCAACATGGATTCCGGAAACAGCGATTGTGTGAGACCCAACTCGCTGTATTTGTTCATGAGACCCAGAAAATATTAGATACAGGCTCCCAGGTAGCTGCCATTTTCCTTAACTTCCGGAAGGCATTCGATACAGTACCGCACTGTCACCTGATAAACAAAGTAAGAGCCTACGGAATATCAGACCAGCTGTGTGGCTGGATTGAAGAGTTTTTAGCAAACAGAACACAGCATGTTGTCCTCAATGGAGAGACGTCTACAGACGTTAAAGTAACTCTGGCGTGCCACAGGGGAGTGTTATGGGACCATTACTTTTCACAATATATATAAATGACCTAGTAGATAGTGTCGGAAGTTCCATGCGGCTTTTCGCAGATGATGCTGTAGTACACAGCATTAAAAAATTGCAGCGAAATGCAGGAAGATTTGCAGCGGATAGGCACTTGGTGCAGGGAGTGGCAACTGACCCTTAACACAGACAAATGTAACGTATTGCGAATACATAGAAAGAAGAATCCTTTATTGTATGATTATATCATAGCGAAACAAACACTGGTAGCAGTAACTTCTGTAAAATATCTGGGAGTATGCGTACGGAACGATTTGAAGTGGAATGATCATATAAAATTAATTGTTGGTAAGGCGGGTGCGAGGTTGAAATTCATTGGGAGAGTCCTTAGATATTGTAGTCCATCAACAAAGGAGGTGGCTTACAAAACACTCGTTCGACCTATACTTGAGTATTGCTCATGAGCGTAGGATCCGTACCAGGTCGGGTTGACAGAGGAGTTAGAGAAGATCCAAAGAAGAGCGGCGCGTTTCGTCACAGGGTTATTTGGTAATTGTGATATCGTTACGGAGATATTTAGCAAACTCAAGTGGCAGACTCTGCAAGAGAGGCGCTATGCATCGCGGTGTAGCTTGCTGTCCAGGTTTCAAGAGGGTGCGTAGAGGAGATCACGAATGTAAAATTAGAGATATTCGAGCGCGCACGGAGGCTTTCCGGCAGTCGTTCTTCCCGCGAACCATACGCGACTGGAACAGGAAAGGGAGGTAATGACAGTGGCACGTAAAGTGCCCTCCGCCACACATCGTTGGGTGGCTTGCGTAGTATGAATGTAGATGTAGATGTAGATGTAGACAGATGCTTATGGCACGGTACTATAGCGTAATGATATTTCTTAGAAGAGATGTCGAAGCACTGCCTTGTAACGTGCGCCCATAATCCAGTATAGACCGAATCATGCCACTGTACAGAGAGAGTAGGAATGTAACATCAGCTCCCCACCATACGCGAGACACCGATTGTAGGATTTTGAGCGATAGACCGGTCTTGGAAACCAAATATTCCGTATGGCTTGCCCACGTCGTTCTTCTGTCGACAAAGAGTCCAAGCCATTTGATTAAGCTCCTTACTGGAATAGTAAAAGGCTCTAATCGTATCTTGGGCGTTGTTGACGTCCATCTCTGCCGTGTAAAGACAACCGCCGAAGATGTGGTATCTGACAGATTCATTCCAGTTCTGCACGTCCACGAATACAGTACATACGCCACTCGACCAACCACCTTAGCGTCACCGTCAAGCTGAGAGAAAACGTGTACATGCAGATGTCATCGGCGTGCATTAGAACTTTTACTGAAGGACCACAAAGTGGGCTAAGCTCTGACGAGCACACAGCGTAAAGAACAGGACTTAAACTGCAGCCTTGCGGCAGTCGTCTGTGGACCATGCAAAATATTGTCCTGTTGTCTGACACAGATTACACGTTGCCGTAGGAGAGAGTAAAGGTTGAAGGCAATGAGGTCTGGCACACCCATTGACTGGAGCTTCCGTATCAGGATGTTCACGTCCGCACTGCCACGCACACCGGAAACACAGTGTCGTCAAGAACCACTAGAAGCATAAATAGGTTCTATGTCGGTAGTTAAGAGACTTAGGCAATCTATGGTGCCTCTTCTTTTTCGGAATCCGTATTGAGAGAGGGCCAAAGGGACATCCTCACAACCCACCATCCCAAACGGCGCTTCGTGATCCTTTCTAATGCTTTAAACAAAGAGCGATGGGACGGTACGAACTGCCCAAATAGCATCTTTGCCGGGATTAATTATGGGAACGACTACGTATGTGCACCAATCGTTCCTATACGTGTCGAGGAATATGTATAAGACTTCGTCCGGCAAATTGGCCAGCATTTTGTAGTGGATGTTGTAATACCCGGAGCAGCATTGCTGGTACCTTTTAAGGTGTTCCACAGTTGTGAGAATTGGAAAGGAGTCAGTGAAGATTGCGTCGATCCCAGAGACGAAGGAGAAGCAGCACACGAAGTTGGCAGTGACTCAAGAGATGACCGATGTGGGCGCGACGATTTGTGCCAAGTCATCCAGCCAGCCATGTAAGGCTTTACTCAGTGCGGACCTGTTTCGGAATTTGCATGTGGTGGACGAAACCGATGACAACGGAGTTTCTCTGGTGAGTGTCTCACAAAACTGCTCCCAAGATTGTTTCTTTCGCTGCTTCATAAACAGTTTGGTAGCGGCGGCCAGCTGTGTGTATTTGAGAAAATTCGCCCAGGTGCGTTCTCGTTTATCGATTCTGTAGGATAGTTTTCTGTTAGCAACTTGTCTCGAGCAGTCCTGATTCCACCATGGAACTGAAAGATTTTTGGCCTCCGGATCGGTTTGACTTGACATTTGGAAAATACGGCCGCCTCATTTATCAGGGAAATGAACAGTTTGTAACGTTCGTCTGCGGGCCCTTGCAATACACATGCGTGAAGGTGTACCTTGATATATGTTTTATACGCCTCCCAGATTGTTTTGTGCATGTTCCATTTTGATGACGACAGGTATGGACCTCGATCACTCTCATTTACCATCGTTATTCGAATAGCAAAATGATCACACCCAAGCGGGTAGGGACAAACCTCCCACTTAAGTTCTTGGGATATATTCGAAGAACGCAGGGTGATGTCTGGGCAGCGGTACTTCAGAATATAAACTGAATTCACCTACGATGTCCAAACTAGCTCCTCGATACCGATGGTTTATCTAGCATCCCCATGACGTATGGTCCGCATTTAAGTATCCACAAGACAGGAAAGAGGGAGGGGGGGGGGATAAAACTGATTAACTAACGTATGCTACTCATCAGTTTCGATTTTGGTTCTTGGAGAGGTCTGAAGTTTTGTAGCGAGTGCGCACCTCAACAGGAGGAGGAGGAGGAGGAGGATATTAGTGTTTAACGTCCCGTCGATAACGAGGTCATTAGAGACGGAGCGCAAGCTCGGGTGAGGGAAGGATGGGGAAGGAAATCGGCCGTGCCCTTTCAAAGGAACCATCCCGGCATTTGCCTGAAGCGATTTAGGGAAATCACGGAAAACCTAAATCAGGATGGCCGGAGACGGGATTGAACCGTCGTCCTCCCGAATGCGAGTCCAGTGTGCTAACCACTGCGCCACCTCGCTCGGTCGCACCTCAACAGGCTGAAAGACTATTACGTACGTGGGGACGACGTATCTAGCAGAATTGGGAACTGAGGATCGAACAAACAGCGCAGCTCCGCCTTTTCCGTCGTGTCTGTCTTTCCGTAAAATGTGGAAGCCTGGGAGCGAGAAATTGAATATGGTGTAAACCAATTTTCTGAGATAGCAGCAATGTGTAAGTCTTGTAAAAGTAATTCTCTTTGCAGGGTCGCTCTGCTGAAATGGTAGACATGGTATTCCATTGTCGAATTCTAATCTCCTGAATTCTAATTTCCAATAACATCTGGCGTATCGCTGAGGAGTTGACTGGTCCTTGTAGTGTCGTCTGGATTTCGGGAATGACCTGCATGATAAGATTAAAAAGTTTGTCTTGCAATGTGAGTGATGCCGGAACGGACAGTCTGCCTGTTTCCTACTTCGGAATTGTTGACCGACTTGGAGACTTGGTAATAGTAAACGTTTCTCGGGCTTCCAGCCACTTCAAGTGGTTTGAAATCCACGAGCTTTCGGCCGAGTTCTCCTCGGCCATTGTCAAGTGGTGACTGTCTACTGGTTGCTGCTGCCATCTTTATATAGCAGCACTGTATTCCGTGATGCCACTGGTACCCGCTCCAGCACCATATATTGAGCGTGTTGTCACAAATTTTTATTTCGATCGCTTCTTTTATTATGATATCCCAGAAGCTGTAGTCCGTGTGATAATAGATGTCTTGTCGAATGCAATACGATGACAGTTTTCTAATGCATGCTCTGCTACCGCTGACTTCTCTGGATACCGTAGACGAAAACATCTCTCGTCTTCTACACAGCGCCTTTCAATGGTACGCACAGTCTGTCCGATATAGAACTGTCCACACCCACGTGGTATTTTATATATTCCTGACGTTCTGAGGCCTACGTTGTCTTTCACAGGCCGCAAGAGTCGTCGAATTTTTGCCGGAGCCCTGAAGACCGAATCGATTTTATGCCTCTTTAGGAGCCGGCTTATCTTTCCTGTTATTGCGCCACAGAACGGCAAGGACGCAAACTTTTTCGAGTCCTCCTCGGAGTCTTTCTGCTACCGTATTTTCGGAAAGATAAAAAGCACTCCGTCTTCAGGTCACAAGTGGCCCATCGGGACCATTCGGCCGCGGTGTCATCCTAAGTTGAGGATGCGGATAGGAGGGGCGTGTGGTCAGCACACCGTTCTCCCGGTCTTTAGGATGGTATTCTTGACCGAAGCCGCTACTGTTCGGTTAAGTAGCTCCTCAATTGGCATCACGAAGCTGAGTGCACCCTGAAAAATGGCAACAGCGCATGGCGGCCTGGATGGTCACCCATCCAAGCGCCGACCACGCCCGACAGCGCTTAACTTCGGTGATCCCACGGGAACCGGTGTATCCACTGCGGCAAAGCCGCTGCCATTTTCGGAAAGATAACTTACGAATTCTGGCGGTTCTTGTAGCTGTTTTCCTTGAATACTTTCTGTAAGTGGCTCAATTCCTTCGGCAAGTTTTCAGAATCTGAGATGGTTTCGGCTCGATGCAGTAAGGTCCTCAGAAGAGAACGTTTCTGCGACGGATGGTGATAGCTGTCAGCGTGCATATATCGGTCTGTGTGGGTGAGTTTCCGGTAAACGTTGTGGCTGAGACACCCATTTACTTCGCGGCGGACGAGGACATCAAGGAACGGCAGGCATCATCTGTCTCTATCTCCATCGTGAACTTGATGTTGTCGTGGGTGTTGTTGATGGGGTCCAAGAATTCGCCCAGCTTTTAACGTCCGTGAGACCAGACAACGAACGTGTCGTCCACGTAACGATAAAAGCAAATAGGCTCTTCAGGAGCCGTGTCTAGGGCGATGTTTTCAAAGTACTCCATGAACAGATTGGCTACAACTGGAGCTAATGGGCTTCCCATCCCAGAGCCGTCCGTCTAGTTGAAATATTCTCCATCATACAAGAAATATGATGACCTCAGAGTATTCATGAATAAATCCACAACACTGTCATCAAATAACTAGGAGAGCAGATCTAAAGATTCTTTAATGGGAACACGCGTGAACAATGACACTACATCAGAGCTGACCATAATATCCCCCTCTCCAAGACGCAAGCATTTGATTCGGCTAATGAAGTCGGCTGTGTTCTTCTCCCATCAAGACAACGCAAACATTACCATGTATGGTGCTGGAGTGGGTGCTAGTGACGTCACGGAAAACAGTGCTGCCATACAAGGACGGCAGCAGCAACCACAAGACAGTCACCACTTGACAATGGCCAAGGAGTGCTCGGCCGAAAGCTTGTGGATTTCACACCACTTTACGTGGAAGCCCGAGAATTATTAGTGCATATCGCCGTCAAACTATGCACTCCCATATGGAGACTTGGTGTTGCGCTGGGTTCGGGTTGCTGCGGTTCGGTCCCAGTGACAGGGTGTTTGGGTGCAGAGGAGGTCGTAGCGTTCATCGGGGTTGTGGGCGAAGGGCGGGCGGCGTGGTGTCGCTGTTTCGTGACTGCGTATCTGTGCGGCTGAGACGCCAGAGATGGGAAGACGGGTTCATCGTGGAGGGGCGGAGGAGACTGCACTGCTTCGGCATACGGCCCATGTGATACAGCCATTTCGACTTCCACGAAAGTGACGCCTTGCCTAATAGCGACTTAACTTACTTTGCCGCACGTACTCTGGACACTCCCGGTTTATAACCTCGTGCGCATGATTGCAGTGTACACGCCGCGGAGTCGGCTCGCGCATAATTTCCACATGTGGCGCATCTTAGGGCAGAGCAGCACTGGCTGCTAATATGGTTAAATTTGAGACAGTTAAAACAATGTCGTACAGAAGGTACATATACATCCACCAGGCAACGGATCTAATAAATTGAATCAAAAGCTGGCAGTAATTGTTAGGCAAACTGAACCGCACACGTGCCAAATGGCGGCGTAGTGGTAATTCGCCCTTCTACATCTACATCATCTACATCTACATACATACTCCGCAATCCACCATACGGTGCGTGGCGGAGGGTACCTCGTACCACAACTAGCATCTTCTCTCTCTGTTCCACTCCCAAACAGAACGAGGGATAAATGACTGCCTATATGCCTCTGCACGAGCCCTAATCTCTCTTATCTTTGTGGTCCTTCCGCGAAATGTAAGTTGGCGGCAATAAAATTGTACTGCAGTCAACCTCAAATGCTGGTTCTCTAAATTTCCTCAGTAGCGATTCACGAAAAGAACGCCTCCTTTCCTCTAGAGACTACCACCCCGAGTTCCTGAAGCATTTCCGTAACACTCGCGTGATGATCAAACCTACCAGTAACAAATCTAGCAGCCCGCCTTGGAATTGCTTCTATGGCCTCCCTCAATCCGACCTGATAGGGACCCCAAACGCTCAAGCAGTACTCAAGAATAGGTCGTATTAGTGTTTTATAAGCGGTCTCCTTTACAGATGAACCACATCTTCCCAAAATTCTACCAATGAACCGAAGACGACTATCCGCCTTCCCCACAACTGCCATCACATGCTTTTCCCACTTCATATCGCTCTGCACTGTTACACCCAAATATTTAATCGACGTGACTGTGTCAAGCGCTACACTACCAATGGAGTATTCAAACATTACGGCCGGCCGGAGTGGCCGAACGGTTAAAGGCGCTACAGTCTGGAACTGCACGACCGCTACGGTCGCAGGTTCGAATCCTGCCTCGGGCATGGATGTGAGTGTTGTCCTTAGGTTAGTTAGGTTTAAGTAGTTCTAAGTTCTAGGGGACTTATGACCACAGCAGTTGAGTCCCATAGTGCTCAGAGCCATTTGAACCATTTGAACCAAACATTACGGGATTCTTTTTCCTATTCATCTGCATTAATTTACATTTATCTATATTCAGAGTTAGCTGCCATTCTTTACACCAATCACAAATCCTGTCCAAGTCATCTTGTATCCTCCTACAGTCACTCAACGACGACATTCCCCCGTATACCAAAGCATCATCAGCAAACAGCCGCACATTCCTATCCACCCTATCTAAAATATCATTTATGTAGATAGAAAACAACAGTGGACCTACCACACTTCCATGGAGCACTCCAGATGATACCCTCACCTCCGATGAACACTCACCATCACCATTCTCGACATGGGCCTGACACGAAAGACTATATAGGGTGGAACTATCGCATGCAGGAGTTCTCCCTCTTTTAATCTGGTATCAACTCTTCTGATTACACCCTGGCGCGTAATGACGCGACGTGGTATGTAGGCCCCCAGATGATGATCTGAAAATACCGGGGACTAAGGAGCGAGGTGGCGCAGTGGTTGGCACACTGGACTCACATTCTGGAGAACGACGGCTCAAACCCACGTCCGGCCATTCTTATTGAGGTTTTCCATGATTCCACTAAATCGTTTCAGGCAAATCCTGGGATGGTTTCTTTGAAAGGGCGCGGCCGACTTCCTTCCCCATCCTTTCCTAACCCGACGGGTCCGATGACGCCGTTGTTTGGTCCGCTCCCCCAAATCAGTCAACCAACCGGGGACTCTACTAGTAAGTTAGCTGCTCTGGGAAAGTTAAGTTCAATTTTGGTTCTGTTGCGTCCTATTGATAAGATATCTACATCTACGTTTATACTCCGCAAGCCACTCAGTGGCGATCTCCTCGGGAGGTATAAGTAGAGGGAAACAATATTTTCGATACCTCATCCAGAAACGCACCCTCTCGAAACCTGGACAGCAAGCTACACCGCGATGCAGAGCGCCTCTCTTGCAGAGTCTGCCACTTGAGTTTGCTAAATATCTCCGTAACGCTATCACTCTCACCAAAAAACCCTGTGACGAAACGCACCGCTCTTCTTTGGATCTTCTCTATCAACCCGACCTGGTACAGATTCCACACTGATGAGCAATACTCAAGTATAGGTCGAACGAGTGTTTTGTAAGCCACCTCCTTTGTTGATGGACTGCATTTTCTATGGACTCTCGCAATGAATCTCAACCTGGTACCCGCCTTACCAACAATTAATTTTATATGATCATTCCACTTCAGATCGTTCCGTACGCATACTCCCAGATATTTTACAGAAGTAACTGCTACCAATGATTGTTCCGCTATCATATAATCATACAATAAAGGACCCTTCTTTCTATGTATTCGCAATACATTACATTTGTCTACGTTAAGGGTCAGTTGCCACTCCCTCCACCAAGTGCCTATCCGCTGCAGATCTTCCTGCATTTCGCTACAATTTTCTAATGCTGCAACTTCTCGTATACTACAGCATCATCCGCGAAAAGCCGCATGGAACTTCCGACACTATCTACTAGGTCATTTATATATATTGTGAAAAGCAATTGTCCCATAACACTCCCCTGTGGCACGCTAGAGGTTACTTTAACGTCTGTAGACGTCTCTCCATTGAGAAAAACATGCTGTGTTCTGTTTGCTAAAAACTCTTCAATCCAGCCACACAGCTGGTCTGATATTCCGTAGGCTTTTACTTTGTTTATCAGGCGACAGTGCGGAACTGTATCGAACGCCTACCTGAAGTCAAGGAAAATGGTATCTACTTGGGAGCCTGTATCTAATATTTTCTGGGTCTCATGAACAAATAAAGCGAATTGAGTCTCACACGATCGCTGTTTCCGGAATCCATGCTGATTCCTACAGAGTAGATTCTGGGTTTCCAGAAATGACATGATACGCGAGCAAAAAACGTGGTCCAAAATTCTACAACAGATCGAAGTCAGAGTTATAGGCCTATAGTTTTGCGCATCTGCTCGACGACCGTTCTTGAAAACTGGGACCACCTGTGCTCTTTTCCAATCATTTGGAACCTTCTGTTCCTCTAGAGACTTGAGACTTGCGGTACACGGTTGTTAGAAGGGGGGCAAATTCTTTCGCGTAGAATCTTTCTTTCGTGTGGAATCGAATTGGTATCGCGTCAGGTCCAGTGGACTTTCCTCTGTTGAGTGATTTCAGTTGCTTTTCTAGGACAATTATTTTAATGTCAGCCATTTTTTCGTTTGTGCGAGGATTTAGAGAAGGAACTGCAGACTGTTATGTCTTGGTCTTGCCTGCACTGCAAATTCGTTGTGTACACGAGCTTTCCAAATGGCATCGGATGCAGCCTACCAACGTTCCTGAACGTCCTTCCACTTATATACAGAAAGGGCAAATATCATTGTATCGATACCGGTTATTTTCATTCACTGTATAAGCTGACCGATCGGAGGGAAGAGCATTGTTTGTATCACGAGTTGGTGCACCATTAGAAGAGTTTAGGAAGTGCAGAGTCAGGGATGGGTCTACAGCTGAGGGGCTCCCTGATGGCAAAGCTTGATCTACGCGCTGTTGCGACAAGCTGGCTTCTTCCCTTGTTTGGTTTTCGCACTGCTCCGCGGCGAGTGCTGCTAGTTTGTCGCTTTTCCGTTCTCCCTCGTGCTCCAGTACGCCACTGGAAGCACCGGTAGCGGATGAGGTGATGGTGTCATTGCTGGGATAATAACTGACAACTTCCAAAGCCTTCGCGACCGCTTAGGATAGTGGCTGCTGGTCTGCTGTCAAATGTCGCACGGCCGCAGGCATAAGGGCCGGGTAGCAGCCTTCCCCGTGCGGCCCGCTGTCCATGTTGAGAATAACTTTATGTAGCTCCTGGGCTAACTATTGCACGCTATCAGCGTGTCGCAACCAGAAGAATTTAGGTCTTCCTCACGCACGTACCACGAGCACAAGTGGCTGAGTGACACTAGACACGCAAACAGAAGTAAACAACGGTCCGCGACTACGAGAAAGTTAACGCCCTGCAGTCTCGGCGCAGTATGTGGATTACAATAATCATTCAGACATGAAGAGCATTGCACAGATAGATTTCCGCGGAGAGCTAGATCAGAATAGTCTTCGGACAGAAGACGACGACGACGACAACAACAACAAGCTCACTGGACAAAATATTACTCACCCCTCGATATGGCCGAATGGCCGCTTTGGAGTGTTGTAGATAGATTGTTTACAAACTGCTTCTTGCAGCGCTGGGTATGTGTGGGTTCTTGATGTTTCTATGGTAAAATGAAGCTTCAAAAAAACTGCTACAGACATGCATATTCAAATACAGAGATATGTAAACAGGCAAAATACAGCGCAGCGGTTTTTTTTTTTTTTTCTTTATTGAATTTCGATTTCCCCCGAAGGGAGCTGGCAGTAGCTTAGTACGCCGCTTTTCAGCCTACAGAGTTTGTTTTAAAAAGATGAAAATAATAAATAATAAAAGCAGGCGATAAAATCGGTGACTTAAATGGTAAAATGGCGGAAAATCGTGGAGTTTAAAACATAAAACAAAGGGTTGATGATTTTAATAAAATACATATGAAGCAGACAGGTAAAATAATAGACAGACAATTAAAAAACACGGTGACAGTCTGGTTTCTGTTCGCAACAGATATAAAATTCACACTCAGTGACAGCATGATTTCTGTTCACGACACTTTGGAAAGACGAACAACACTGAACATTCACTTGAACACTGGACTAAAAAGTTGGCACAAATGTGACATACCACAGCCGAGGGCAGACGGGGAGAACCTGGACAGATGATGAGAAGGAAAAGGGGGGGAAGGAGAGGAAAAAACGAAGTGGGGGGAGGGGGGAAAGGAGCCGATGGAGGACAAGGACCCATAAGAAGGGGGGAGGGATGCTTGACAGACACGACAGGGAAGGGGAAAGGCAGAGGAGGGGAATACAAAAGCACTCAGGGGGGGGAGGGGGAGAAGGGAGGCAGAGAGAGGTTAGGCGGGGAGAAAACAGGATGGAAGGGGGAGGGGGGAGAGGGAGCCCGGAGAAAGGAGAGAGGAAAGGATTGGGGGGTGAGGATCAGAGTTGATAGGAGGGATAAATGGAGGGAGAGAGGGGGTCATCCGGGAGGGGGAGTTGGCAGAAGCCACCTTGGGAAAGGAGATGAAGGGTGTAGAGATGGAGGGTAGGGGGGACACAACAGTGAAGGCATGGCAGGGGGCGGGGACGGGAAAGGAGAGGAGCAACCAGGGGGTGAGGGGGATCAAGGCGGTGGGAGGTGTAGAGTATGGGGATATGTTCAAGGAATAGGAACAGATGGGGGAAAGGAATGAGGTCGTAGAGGATCCACATGGGGGACGGGAGGTGTATACGGAAGGCGAGGCCGAGTGCATGGCGCTCGAGGATCTGGAGGGACTTATAGAATTTGAGGGGGGGGGGGATATCCAGGTGGGACTGGTATAACAGAGGATGGGACAGATTAAGGATTTGTAGGTGTGGAGGGTGGTAGAGGGGTGCAACCCCCAGGTCCGGCAGTGCTGCGATTGGCAATGCCTATATAAGACCAGTTTCTGGCACAGTTGTTAGATCGGTTACTGCTGCTGCAAAGGCAGGTTATCAAAATTTAACCCTTTCGGTCATGGCGTCCTCATATAAGGACATACTAAGTAAATGTTTAGTATATTAAAATTCATTACATTTACCATTTGTGATTGTTTTCTCTTATTGTCACAAGCAGAAAGTTTATTTGAGAACAGTGTCGACACCTCCTGTCAGCTTGTGGGCAGTCACATGGGCGCTTCCCAGTAATCTTTGTACCTCCCATCATCTGAGTTTAGGTAAACAAAATTATTTGTGCGTAGATAGTTGCATTCTTGAAGATGAAAACTAAATTTGTCTTTCAGAACGAAAGGTAAGTGACATATTTATAACTTTATACATGTCTCCAAATGAGGACACTTGTGATTGAAAGATTGTAATAGCATAAAATTTAGGACAATATTTCACTGTGTTTTTAGTCATCTTATGGTGATTTCACAGTGCCCCGAGTCCAAGATAGACAAAGGCCACGTACAGAAGAAGAAGTTATAGAGCTCCTTCATTGATTTGAAACTGACGGTTATCCGATGATCCTGGTGATAATTTTGAACAAAGGACTATGATGGAGGTAATTTTAGACGTTTTATATCATACGGTATATTGTAAGCTGAGTAGCCTAGACGCAAAGCCAGCTAACTGCATGATAAGTGACTCTCAGATAATCATGAAACACTCGTCCCGTCCAAACGACTACGCAATGGCAGCGGGAACGATATTGTTGCCTACGAATTTGTTACAGAACAGCCAACCTAAACCTGAATAAGAAAAATATCCATTATAATCGTAACAGACCGAAAGGTAGCTTTGAATGTCCACCCTGATGTCTGTTCACGTGCTTTGCATCCGGACATAGCAGGGCGACAGCCACGCCTGTTGGCCATTTAACGGGCTTTGCACCCGAAGACGAACCGGCCGCTGTGGCCGAGCGGTTCCAAGCGCTTCAGTCCGGAGCCGCACGTTTGCTATGGTAGCAGGTTCGAATTCTGCCTCGGGTATGGATATCTGTGATGTCCATAGGTTAGTTAGGTTTAAGTAGTTCTAAGTTCTAGGGGAATGATGACCTCAGATGTTAAGTCCCATAGTGCTCAGAGCCATTTGAACCATTTGCACCCGAAGACAACATGAAGTTAGCTACTTCTGAAACCCAACACCATTTTCAACAGCTATTTTCAACGGTTTACAGCCAGTTTTGCAACCTGGAACATATTCCATAATGTAGGCGCTGAAAAAATCTATAGCGCCGTGTGTCCACCTCAAAATCGACATAAAATGAAATTAGCGGCTTTTCCATCTGGGTTACTCAGATGTACGTCTTTTATGAGTTTTTGTTTTCGTAATAGCAACTTTTATTATAGGGTCTGGGGATATAGGTTGAAATCGATCGGCCAGAAGTTATTCAAGTTTACAATCAACATACGGGAGGGGTCCACAAGATGGAATTTCTGATCGCAACTTACCGCACATTCATCAGACCGCGAAAGTGGACGCTTCGCACGTCATCTCATGCAACTGATAATGCATGTGTAAATGCATGGAATATTTTACACATCTGAAAAATCATAATTCGAAGGACGGGATAGCAAAACAATGATTTTTTTCAGGAAAAAAATAATTCGTGACCGAAAGGGTTAAGTGAGTTTCAATGTGGTGTACCGTGAATATCAGGTATCCGATAAAACATCAAATCTCCGACATCGCACAGGCCGGAAAAAATGCTGCAAGAACGGGAACAATGAGAATCGTTCAACGCGACAGAAGTGCAACCCTTCCGCAAATTGCTGCAGATTTCATTGCTGGGCCATCAACAAGTGTCAGCGTGCGAACCATTCAACGAAACATCATCGATTTGGGCTTTCGGAGCCGTAGACGAACTCGTGTATCCTCGATGACTGCACGACACAAAGCTTTACGTCTCGCCTGGGCCCGTCTACACCAACATTGGACTGTTGATGACTGTAAACATGTTACCTGATCGGACGATTCTCGTTTCAAATTGTATCGAGCGGATGGACCTGTAAGGGTATGGAGACAACCTCATGAATCCATGGAGCCTGCATGTCAGCAGGGGACTGTTCAAGCTGGTGGAGGCTCTGTAATGCTGTGGGGCGTGTGCAGTTGGAATGATATGGGACCCCTGATACGTCTACATACGGCTCTGACAGGTGACACGTACGTAGGCATCCCGTCTGATCACCTGCATCCATTCATGTCCATTGTGCATTCCGACGGACTTGGGCAACTCTAGCAGGACAATGTGACACCCCACAATACCAGAATTGCTACTGAGTGGCTCCAGGAAGAGTCCTCTGACCTTAAGCGCTGGCCACCAAACACTCCGGACATGAACATTATTGAGCACATCTGGGCTGCCTTACAACCTGTTGTTCAGCAGAGATCTCCACCCCCTTGCAGGATTCATGGTGTCAGTTTCCTCCAGCACTATTTCAGACATTAGTAGAGTTCATGCCACGTCGTGTTGCGGCACTTCTGCCTTCTCGCTGGGTGCTACACGATATTAGGCAGGTGTACCAATTTCTTTGGTTCTTCATTGTATTTGTCGTATCTTTTATGATATTGTTTGTAATGTTACACTTACGTAATTTTTATACAGCTGCCCCCTTTTTTTCCTTTCTCAGCTCAGATCTGAAGATGATGTGCTAGGCAGACCGAAAACGGTAAACGTGAATAAAGTAAATAATGATCCAGAGTGTCTTTATTCATTCAAATGTCAAATTGTTGCGTCTCATTAGGCAATACAAATGTGAAATTGAATTTTGTTTGGGCAAAGTATTTCGAAAATTATGGTGTATTTCCATTTATGTTTTAAATATTTAAAAGTAATGAAGACGTGGTATCTTTAGGTAAAACGATCTATCTGAAGGGAGGTTGGACCGCTTTCAAACCAGGCAGTTCACCGCACGCACACAAACCAAGAAGAGAACGCCGCCATCAATCTCTGTTGTAAATATGACATCGCAAACTATTTTTGTCCTACTACAGCAACGGCTGCAAGAAGGACTTGGTACGTTCGCATCTAGGAGGGTTGACTGTGGTGCTCTACGGACATCCTTCACCACGTAGAAAAGAAACAGATTTTGCGTCCTGCATTCACAGTCCATGTCCTTTGCTCTTGTAGAGCACACATGTCAGAGGTCATTTTCTCTGCTGAATGCGTAGTGTGAAGTGGGAGACTTCAAAGTGATCCCATCTTGAATTTGATTTTCCAGGCATGGCTTCCTTATCACAAGTGTATTAAGTAAGTCTCCTCTACAGCCGCTAGGAGCCTGTAACGGGATTTATGAAACACCCTGCATATTCATTATCTTATTTATTAACCAGTTACAAATCGACTTGAGTATCGCCTGGATGTCGACGCCGAAAGCAGGTGTGGGTCAATTTTTGAGAATGTAGTAAGACGGCGTAGGTTATCTTCGATCAGGAAGATTCCCAACAATTAGTAATAAAATCGATTTCATTAAATGTGAAGAAATAATCAAGTTGAATTATGCTTCTTCTTGTGAAATGCCCAGCAAAATTACGCGTTTGAAATTATTACGTCCTCTTAAATATTAAAGTCCTGTCACTGTGCCTCTGAGTGATGCCCATGTAGAGTCCAGAAGTGGCCTATGATGCTTTTGGAGCCTAAATTCCGGAGACGACGGGCGAACACTACAGCTTGTAGACTCGGCGGTAACTGGAAGCTGCACACGACTCGGCGCACTGAAGAGAACTGCCCACCGTAGCTCAGAGCTCCGGTGTTTAACGAGGCATCGACCAATCGCTATCCACACACGTGATGTCCGTGGGTTGGCAGCTGTGGCCCCTGGAGGACCTCGGTATAGTCAGTACTGCCAACTGCTGCTGCTGCGCTACCAGTGTTCCGAGCGCGGCTCGTCGATTCTGGTGCGGTAGTCTCTGGAGTCGTGAGTACCGACAACCGACATCGCATTAAACAAAGTAATGATCAGTAACTGGGAGCGGCTTTCAGTAATTGAATATACCGCGCAGTGCAGCAGGAACGGTTTTGATGCGGGTATTCTGACCAGAATCGTCAATTGAAGTAATAAAGCAACGAATTCCAAAAAGAGTCCCAGAGGTTTTATACGTGGAAGACGGGTATGCATTTGAGACACCTGGAGAAAAAAACCAACAGCTTGGAAAAGTAGCCAATAGTGCCACAGTCCCGAGGATGGCGTGGGAGAGTGGAAGAGAGACTTGTTATCAGGGCAGGCGAGCAAGAGAGCTAAGCGACCGCTGTCCTAACCCTGTCTGACAGCTTCCGGAGCACCACATGATCCCCTGTCGCAGCCCCATCGTCCAGGGGGTGTGAACGAAGTCCATTCAAGATGTACCCCGGTCAGCAACCCTTCCTTTGTCGGACAACAACAGGTCAGCACCATGTGCTGAAGCCGTGGGTGGGTTGTGAACACAGCGTCTCAGCTCGTAGCAAGGGAATGGAAATTCTTAACACAAACTTTTAAAATTTACTGCCCCTTCCCCCTCCGAGCAGTTGGTTCCTGTAGAGTGCAGCTGCCGAACAACTTGTCGCTCTGAACAAGGAGAAACTAATAACATTACGCAAATGCTCCGTGAACTCAAATGGCAATCCCTGGAAGAAAGAGGACGTTCTTTTCGGAAAACTGTTGGGAAACTCCAGAGACAGAGCACAGAATCATCCTACACCAACATACGAGTACATCTCGCGTAGGACCACGAAGACGAGATAAGAGAAGTCACGGCTCGCACGGAGGCTTAAAGACGGTCGTTTTTCCCTCCCTCTATTTCCGAGTGGAAAGGAAATTAATAGTGATACAAGGTACCCCCTGCCGTGTTCCTTACGGTCGCTTACGGAATATTATGTGGCTGTAGATGTAGAAGATGAGGTTCTGACTTTCAAAAAAAAAATGATAGTAATGTTGGTGACAACATCTAAACAGGAAACCAAAAGCGAAAAGCTACTCACACGGCTTATAGAGTAATTATACACGGCCGGCCGAAGTGGCCGTGCGGTTAAAGGCGCTGCAGTCTGGAACCGCAAGACCGCTACGGTCGCAGGTTCGAATCCTGCCTCGGGCATGGATGTTTGTGATGTCCTTAGGTTAGTTAGGTTTAACTAGTTCTAAGTTCTAGGGGACTAATGACCTCAGCAGTTGAGTCCCATAGTGCTCAGAGCCATTTGAACCATTTAATTATACACAAGCGAGCTGTTAAGAAAAGAGACGGATAATTTTAAGCGATTTTTTGTTATAGCCGCAAGTGTGTAAAACGTAACATCATAACCAACTTTTGTTACAAGCAAATTCTGTTCGTACTGAACAAAGAGCATTCCATTTGAAATGATTAGTTACATGTAGATCATATACTGTCAAAAAGAGCGGATAATTCAACAGATTTTAACCACAGCGTAACTCAACAATTGGAATTTGATACTCGAAGGAAAACCACTTAGCCGGCCGAAGTGGCCGTGCGGTTAAAGGCGCTGCAGTCTGGAACCGCAAGACCGCTACGGTCGCAGGTTCGAATCCTGCCTCGGGCATGGATGTTTGTGATGTCCTTAGGTTAGTTAGGTTTAACTAGTTCTAAGTTCTAGGGGACTAATGACCTCAGCAGTTGAGTCCCATAGTGCTCAGAGCCATTTGAACCATTTTTCTTTGAAAACCACTTACAAAACAAACTCTAAATTTTACATTTTCGAACCTGGATACCGTATCAAAAGCTGGAAAAAAATCAAATTGACGAGACCATTGAAAAGAAACCTAAATGTACGGTGTGGATGCAGGACTGGAAATAAAAACACAATTGAAGCTCAGTCAATGGTTGGACGTCTCAGGGAAATAGCGAATGAGAGACGGAGGAAATGTACATCACAATGGACGCCGCTGGACGGAAAAAAGAAGACGGCAAAGAGGAAACTGGTAACATCAGCTGAGAGTGTACACACATTCGTTGCTGCCAACGACGGCGAGAAGTAGGAATCGAGCAATAGGCGCCGGGCTCTCTACCCAACTGCAAACGTTCTTGATTTTGTGAGACAAGATGTCATTAACTTCTCATGGTCGGCGTTCACAGTTATACAGAATTTTTTAAGGACCTCATATTCGACGTTGACTGTAGAAACTACTCATTTCACAATTGCAGTTTCGTCCTTTTCAAGTGGTACCGCAAAAGATTATGCTTCAGCGCATGTCAGACTTCAAAATCCTCCGTCAAGGCTTATTTCTGACGGGAGAGTTTTAAAGTCTGACATGTGCTGGAGCGTAAATTTTTCCAGTAAACTGCAGTTGTGAAATGAATAATTTCTACAGCCAACGGCGGGTATGAGGTCCATTAAAGAAGAAGAGGTCATGCCCTAGAGGTTATCTGAGAGAAGAACAATAGACGTAAATTAGAGAAATAGATACCGACAAGGGACGTCGGCTCGTATAGGACTTCGGTGTTTTACTTGTACTTAGAAGCTTCGCGGCCGCTGTGATTAGGATAGTGACAGCGTTCGATTGTGTTACCCTTAGTTTGCCCACTATCCGACTTTAAAAATGTGCATGACATTCCTCGACAAAATGCATGAAACAATATGCAGAACTACACTAGGGTTGTTCGTCGAAAGCAATATCTGGACAGTCCTCAAAATTACATTCTTCAGCTGCAAAATCGAGTTGAATTCAATAGCATGCGCGGGAGTATTCAGCCTCCTGCCTGGAATATTGAAGTATAAGCTGATGCCTTGGAGCAGACAGCTGGTGATGAATAATAGAATGAATTTTCATTATGAAAATTCTCTTTCCTAATTTAGTGTCGAAGTCACTTATAGAGTTTGCTATCCTTCTTGCATAAATTTTATACTGCCGCAAGAAATATACATTCAAAGGCTGTACGTATTTCATTGTGTTTGGGGAATGATCATGCATTCATTGTCTTCATCCACAAATGAATCATTTACCATTGTCGTGTTCTTGTGATCACTCCAAGGATCTCAAAGTAGTATACACGTCTGGTCATTTGTAATATCGTCTTTAACAACATTCACGAAAAAAATATTAAATGCTCTTTTCACATTTTCCCACGTGTGCTAGCCTCCAGATGTATGTTTGGTGGAAAACTGTCTTCAACAGTCTTCTGAGTTTTGCGCTGAAAGTTTTTTTCCTGAAGACAAATGTAGTTTTTTTGTTAGGTGTCCACTCATTGGCAATCCCTCATCTATTGGATAACTATGAGCTGTGTTGTGTGCAGATTCACTCAAGGTAACTGTTGATTTTTCCGCTTTATAGATAATGTCACACCAGAAGTTAGTTCATAATTAAATCCACTTCTATCAGTGTTCCAAATGCTGTGTGGCTGTGTTGGAAAATTTTCAGTTCCCTGGTCGTCCCCTCCGATGAAGCGGGCCCCAGACTGGAGAATATCTTGGTCTTCCTATACATAGCTGTCAAAAAAAATGGCTCTGAGCACTATGGGACTTAACATCTGTGGTCATCAGTCCCGTAGAACTCAGAACTACTTAAACCTAACTAACCTAAGGACATCACACACATCCGTGCCCGAGGCAGGATTCGAACCTGCGACCGTAGTGGTCACGCGCTTCCAGACTGAAGCGCCTAGAACCGCACGGCCACAACGGCCGGCATAGCTGTCATGAAAGCAGTGATGTGTCTATTGCAAAATTTGTTTTCTTCCTTGAGACGTGCTGTGAAAGCTACAGAACATTTAAAATTTATGAGCCCAATTTGTCTTGCTTTTTGCATTGCCCAAATTTCTGGTGCCAGTAATGGACACATTTTACTTCATTCCCTGCTATGTCAATTTGGAATAGAATGTATTGTTTATCTCCAGTTCTTTGATTGCCTCGTTTCCTCGAAGTGGATGATCATTGCCACATATTCGATGTGCTTTTTATAGATGGCTGTCTCTTCAATAACGAGTTGTGGGCGCAACTCTAAGTGGAGGTGTGTGGTAATCATCATAAATCTGTTTAAGGGTTCCTTCCGAAAATTTTGTTAAAATACTAACAGTTTTGCATTTCTTGTCTGGTGAAAGTTCATAGCCACCAGAATTGTTAGCTTCTCGTCGAGGAGCACTGTTTCCGCCACTGCTACCAGCACTACAACTTGAACATTTTTAATCGCGTTACCGTCTGTGAAGTCATTTTCTTCATCCAGTATCTTATCCAATGTAACTTCAGTTGAGCAGTCAACTGAATATTCATGTTTTTGAATAATCAGACCCATCAAAAACATTGCAAAATTGTCATCATCCTCTCCTACACCGTGTCACGCTTGATTACGCCCTTGGGTGCCACAGTATTTAAAACGTTCCAGACATTACTGATTTCGTTCACTTATGCTGTATATGGATGGCAGTACTGTCACACGTATACTAAACATGTCAACTCCTTGCTGAGGTAACTGACTGACTCGCGTGTTAACCTCCCGCCGCTGTCCTCTTCCAAAACTGTGTAAGAACCAAGAGAAACTCAATTACACGCCGATGGTCGGTGTACAAATATTTAAATACAAATTGCTGTTGGAGCCGACAAACGTCCCTTGTGAATAACCGTTGTACAATGCGACACATTAAAACGAATACTGTGAACCATCAGAGATAGAAAATGCGCTGGAAGACAAGCCGGAAAGTAATTTCTGAATGGATATAAATTAAACCGCCTGTAACCTGAAATTCTCCCAAACAGATATACTATTCACTATGGTCACCATTGTTTTCAATTAATTCACGCTACCAGTGAATTCACCTGCTGAGTTTTATGTCAGAGAGATCCGATCTGCATCCTATCCTCTCATGGAATAGAGCACCTGTTAACTTCGATTCATTTGTGTTAAACTCCTTCATGTACACCGCAGTTTTTTTAAACATGTGTCTTCCATTTAGAGTTTTTTAGGTGTGCGAATTTCTTTCACTGAAGTTGCGGAATAGATCGTTATATTCATGGGCGGTTCGTATAACTTCGGAAGTACGAGTAAATGCCAGCAAATTGATAATATCTATAACGTCTTACGTGAATATTTATAGGTAATAAAATAGTTGCAGCTACTCGAGTGTCCGTCAGTGAAACGCTGCCAAACAGCTTCTGATATCTTAAAATCCAGTTGTGGTGATCGACTTCATAGCGAAACAAATCGGATTTGATAACCTTTAACCACAATTTATATATTTGAAAGAGACGAGTTGAACATCACTTTGTAATCGGAACAAATGTTTATGCAAATCTCAACCGGTTTCACTACGCAGCAGACTCTTATAACAGCAGCGACACAAAATCGACTGCAGGTACTACTCACCGTACCGTATCTGACTTAACGCAAGTAACCTTACTACGAGGGATGCCCTACAAACGAGTTGGTTAAATAGGAAAAAAGAAATATAGTAATTATGTAGCAAGCCATTTTCCCTCTCTTGAACACGCCGTCATGGTCACCACTACCTCCGAGCACACGACGGAGAAAATCGTGTGATGTTCGTTGAACATAACGTTAATGAGATGTGAGTAAACATTAAAGAAGCACTTAACGTTTACAGGTTTATGCTGCCTAGTTTAGTTCCGTTACTAAAGTGGAAGTAATTGGCTACGGAATTTCTCGAAGGAGCTATGGTGCTGTTTAACCGGAAGGAAACACATACGATCTTGTACCTCCGTAAGCTGCGGGAATTTTTCTAGTTACTCGTACGCCGAAAGAGAATTTCCTTATTGAAAATAATCATTTCGTATATGGCTTTTAAAAATATTTGTGATTACAATATCGAAATTTTGTCATTGTCAAGTATTGTGAGAGCGAAGTCACCAAATGAAATACGCTGGAGTTAAAAATGAAGTAACGGGACTACAATTGAAAATATAACGGTACTTTCGTAGGATGTCAAGACCCATTATGCAACGTGAAACTACGACATGTCGGGACACAGTTCGCAGCAGTCTGAATCCAAATACGAATGGTGGTATAAGTATGGCCGCTCTTCCACACACCATGCAAGCACGAGCAGTGTGGCAAGCAAAGTAACAGCTTGTATAAAAATAAAAACTATGGCACCACCGTACACCAAAATGAACCGCACGTATAGCCAACGTGGTGACTGGATTACAATAGCGCTAAAAGAAATATTGTAGTGCATTTAGGTATCTTGAATGACTAGATTGACCTCAAAAATATGACTTCATTAGACTACTTCTGGAAAATCTTATAAGACCGCGGCTTTATATACGGCTGGAATTTGTGTGTTGGAGATGTTGGTAAATATTCTTGGCTATGCTACTGTAGTTCATAATTAGTGTCTGCTTGTAGACTACTGCACTCATGTGCGACTGTATGTCACATGCTTTAACTTTACAGTTAGGATTCTAAACCCTTTTAACGTCCGTGTTTTGAGGCGTAGTTTCCTCTGACTAGACAAACCATTTCATTTTTACCATATGAGGTGTCAGTATCATTAGATGTGCATGTACTTATGTATGTAGACATTACCTACTTTTAATTTTCCAGCATGTTTACACTCGTTTCGTTACTTTTATATTACTTATATACATCGATCACATTTGTTCACATTCGTCAGTTGTGGGTAAACGTTTTACAAACCATATGATATCGACTATATTAAAGATCGACTACACTATAAGTTGCACTCGCAAGCTTACATTTTGCGTGTGTTTACCTCTTTTTTTTATCTTAGCGCTATTGGAATCCAACCGTAATGCTAACTACACGAGCGGTTCATTTGGTTGTACATTGTGGGCGTAGATTTTATTTTTACGCAAGCTGATTGCTGCCTTTGTGCTAGATAATACGGCCATTCTCGCGTGATGTGTGGAAGAGCCTATTGTACGTACTTGGATTCATACTGCTGGAAACTATGTCCCAGTATGTCGAGATACCTTCATACCTGATATCCCCACCAGACATAGAACGAATCATCCTCCAGTGTCGTATGCGCTTGTTGTCTGGTAGTTTGGAACTGTAGCCTGACCCGTACCGTGGCCCCTTCCCCCCCACCCAAATTTGGTGACAAAAAACATTCTCAAACCACCAGGATTCGAACCATCGGACTGTGGCTCGGGCTTCACCACGACCTGGCAACCTATGGAACTAACTGAAGGGCACCAGGTAGAGATTTATTCATAGCCCTCCAGAGTATGAACCAACTCGTCGGTTATATAATGTCCCACCTTGGTGGCTTTTCCGCTTAGATCTGGCACATAAACACGCAAGACGAAAAATTAAAAGCAGACTAGTGTACTAGTGAAAAACACGCGATAATGACGTAAGATCTCGTGTAACACCAGTAAAAAGGTAGTGACTGTCTCCGAACGTGTCTGTCGCAGAATACGAGTAAACACATTCACTCGGTGCTTCGCCTCGGGACACGCCTGCTCCAAGGCTATCTTCCAGGTTCCACAATAGCGTAACATTCTGCTCTGCAACGCGAAGAAAACTTGTGAAACACATGTAAAGAAGTACGGAGAAGCACAACCCAAAAGGTGGCGGTTAACACTACTTAATCTACTGCAACCTACCGTCTGCTGTTGTGTGCTAAGAGACTTGGTTCAGTGTTTAAGACAATGAATTCGTATTCGTGGTAGGTGGGATTCAAATCCACCTTCTCCAAGCCGGTATAGGTTTCCCAAGTTAAACTTAAGCGAATGCTGGGATGGTTCCTACCCTACACTAGTCGAAATCTAGCTTGTGTCCGAATGATCTCGATATTGAATTAATCTTTCTTTCTTTACTTTTTTGTCACAATTTGTTTCGAAGTATTGAAACTTCCCCTTTGAACAATTATACAAGACTGTGCTTAACCTGACACACAATATTTTGTTAGCGCAACGCAATCTGACTTTCAAAATTCCCTACAAAAGAATGGCCCTGACTAACATTAAACTATACCTTTCACAAATCACTTACCTCACAAAAATCTTCGCTGCTCCAGCTACTGCAATACAGCGAGCGCCACTACTGCCAGCTAAATAAAAGATTCAAACTATGGAAGGCACTAACTACTGATAGGGATAGTTAGCAAATGAAAGATATTAATAGAGAACAAACAATGTATTTACCTTGATATCATCATATATAAATATAGCAGTTCATGACAAATTTCAAAACTCCGCCATCTCTCTCCCCACATCCACCACTGCTGGCGGCTCACCTCCAACTGCGCAACGCTACGCGCTGTTCACAGCCAGCTGCCTAACACTACAATGGCAGACAACAATGCAAACTAGACACAGACTGCACACAGCACAGCCAGTGATTTTCATACAGAGGTGGCGTTACCAATAAAAAAACCTAAACAGCCTACTTACAGTATGTGCAAATAACTACTACATTAGATAAGATGCGATTTCTCAATGCGCGAAAACTTATTGGAGCTAAATTTCTTGACTGCTAGCAGCGTTTACTCAACCGATGTCGAGGACGATGAGAAGTCGTACGTATGTGTGATCACTGGCACTTTTTTCTTTCTCTTAATTGCTCTCCCTCTATAACTGACTTTCTCTTGCTTTGAAGAGACGCTTCGTGTTTTTCACTTTTAACTGGATACTGCTTCTTTGAAGCATACAAAGGATGATTCTTTCGAATCACGCAGGTTTTAAGGCTGTACGTGCGTGGTAGTTAACTAGAGTTTTTTTTTTAAAAAAAAACCATGGAGCATCGCAGAGAGACTTGTTTCTCTCCCTATGTAAATCACACTTGTATCATCTATAGAAATAAAATACGCCGTTTACAGACCCGTACACAAAGTATCGACTACTGTTCACCAGGAAACAAAAGTTGTGGTTATAACACACTAACGCCACGTGTTTCCTAACGCTTTCTGTGGATAAGAACTTGAGCCATTCACGCTGGCTGTCGAGACGCTGACACGCGCAGTCGCCCGAGGCCAATTAGCAGAGACGGACCCCCAGTTAACACGTTGGTGAAGGTGCCCGAATCTCACTCGAGCAGTAGTATAGGAAGGGTTACTTAAAATTACTTTCATATTCCTTCGAACTACGAATATATCTTTGTATTTAGACCGCTGGTGTACTTCAGTTTTTTATATTAATTTTATTTCCATGTTTGCATAACTCTATACGCAAATTTCTCCCTGAGAGAAAAATCGGAGAGAAAGGTTCAAAAAATTGACTCTGAGCACTATGGGACTTAACATCTGTGGTCATCAGTCCCCCAGAACTTAGAAATACTTAAACCTAACTAACCTAAGGACATCACACACATCCGTGTCCGAGGCAGGATTCGAACCTGCGACCGTAGCGGTCACGCGGTTCCAGACTGAAGTGCCTAGAACCGCACGGCCGCACCGGCCGGCGGAGAGAAAGGTGACAGTGATAGCCAGATTGCTTACCTACTAGAGACCAGTATATCCGAATATTATCTCTGATACGATCATTATGAGAGAAGTTACTATTTTCATTAAAACGGTCGTGACCGTTAAAAACCGCTAAAAATTTGAATAGCTTCTTTTTCTTCTTCAGAGAGGCGCCTTGGTACGAGATACGTGCATCGTTGCGTTGCGTTGGTTTGCGTCAAGGCAGGATGGGGGACCTCTGAGGAACAAAGGCATTGTCTTTTTTCTATTTCTCAGCAGGTAAAAATTCGTCACCGCCTTTCTCAGCAGTTGGCAAGAGACCTACTTTTTGAGGTCGGAAGCTTACTCAGGAGCCGTCGCTCTGAATAGAGAGGGACAGAAACGAGAACTCTACGAAATCGAGAATTCTGTTCTAGAGATGAAAAAGGAGTCGAATACACATCCGAAAACCGAGAAGTTCGGTAAGTACAGCGGCTCACCCACGGCAGAAGAGAGTGTACATATACTGTACAATGCTCCTATGAGGAGTGGTCAGTATTCAGTAAAAGAGATCTTTCACGGTAGCAAAGATGGACAAGCGCTCACCGCTCTTAATGTGTGCGCTTCAGGATCCATGCTTACCGGACTCTTATTCTAATTGTAGTTCATACTAAGACCTCTCAAAATACGGAAAGCAAAGGACAGTAGAAGATACTTGTTTCACAGCGTGGGACGGTCTCTATTTGGGGCGAAGAGTCTTCTGCGCTTTGGAGAATGAAAAATGCGTGCGGCAGTTTTCAGTCTCATCTCAATTCCTTGTCTGAATCGGCTAATTTGGAAAGTACGATTTTGTGAGTAGCTTATTAAGAGTACAAACACTCTTACATTGGGGTAAATAAAGTCGGCTGTAGTACCATATGAAAACTTTTGTTAACACTCGACGCCAGTTTCGTAAAGGCTTCGTCGCTACTGCTATGGAGGCCGAGTTGCCATTGTTGTTACGGTAGGCCGAGTATGCGAGTTCGTGAAACGGTTTCTGGTGCGGTACACCGCTAAGACAATTTCTCCCTGCCACTATTACACAGTTGTGCCCCAGGGTCAGGTGCAGGATAGGGGAACGGAGGTCCTACAACAGTCCAACAAATTGGTAACAAAGTCACACAAATCAGTTAAAAGGTTTACTTATGTTTGTGATTAGTTGAACAATGTAGTCAGCAACACTGCTTGTAACATAATACAAAAATTTCTTGATGCAATAATTCACCAACAGCCGTATGTATTGTAGAAATTTATTTTATGAACTTCTATATGCTACCAGCTTCGGCATTACATTGATGCCATCTTCAGGCCCCACTCGCCATAGTCGTAAAATCGCTATACACGGAAGGAGCCATATAATTGGATCCGTGAATCAATCGTTATGCAACAGCTCTTGGTGGCCAGGCTACACACACTGAGTCGCATGGCCACCAAGAGCTGTTGCATAACGATTGATTCACGGATCCAATTATATGGCTCCTTCCGTGTATAGCGATTTTACGACTATGGCGAGTGGGGCCTGAAGATGGCATCAATGTAATGCCGAAGCTGGTAGCATATAGAAGTTCATAAAATAAATTTCTACAATACATACGGCTGTTGGTGAATTATTGCATCAAGAAGTTGATGCCAGCCGTCGTCCCACGATCCATAATGGACCAACGAAGATTAATACAAAAATAGGCCCTCAATGGGTAAGTGCAAATAATCGCAGGTAAACTTGACAGTACATAGCAAATGAAATTTACAGTAATTCTCTGTTCAGTTCTAAGAGTTCACTAAACGTCGTTCCCTGTCTAAGTCAGCCCTGGACGATGATCTGTAACCGAGTGGGCGAAAATTACTCTTCTATCTTCCGAGTAGGCTTCTGTCCGTTGTCGTCCGGTCATTCGTGCATTGTGCTCGGCCGGCCATAGGCCGAGGCGAAGTCGATGTCTTCATCCCCGGCGCCGCCCACGGTGCTGGTGGAACTCGCGCGAATGCCGAGTCCCTAAGGCACAACAGGCACCAGCTCGCATCTTTGCGCCTGTGGCGCTTTTGTCCTGGCTCTGTCTTGTTCGAACGACACAGCAAGAACTAAAGAAAGACATGTATTTATTCACACAATGGCAAAGTGGTGAAACGGGCAAATGCATTTATTGAAGTTTATTTTGTACAAAGCTCAGGTATTATCGTAAACTTAAAAGTATGTGCTGAGTGAAAATACTTGCAATTACAGCTCATTATTATATGTTTTCTTTTCTTTAAACTCTTTTTCGTCATCCTTCCAGTTGGGGTATTTAAGATAATAACTTACCTTCATTTCAAATTTTGTAAAATTTAGATTGACATTGCTACACGTCTACGCTATGGCTTGATGATGTCTATCACGGAGTGGTCAAAAGAAAAATTCAGGCTGGCTACTACACTTTGTTCATCGTAAGAATAAACCTTATGTAAACAAACACAAACGCTATGATTGGTCAGCAGTCGTAGCTCTGCGTACACTGTTGTTGATCCGCTCCTGGAAGTAAGTCCAACCTATGTATTAACTGTCTTACTACTATGTCACTGTAAGTGAAACTTTAAGACATTCTCATGTATTAATAGCCATCAACGTTTTTCTTAATCATACTTTGGCTAGGAAATTTTTATTTGTAAAATCGCGTATAGTCACAGTGTCTTTAAGCGCTACTTGTGCTCTGATTGTCTCTCTGTTCATACGATCCACGAAAATGGATGACACTGTTTTCTGTTTCGTGGTGAAACATGCGCGCGGAACACCCTCTATGGCTAGAAACAAATTGTTCTTGATATTTTTCACAAGGTTACAGATAAAAATGAGCTTTGACGTTTTTCGAGAAACAGTACGTAATAAGTATAAACGATTGTCTCTGAATTTTACCCGTAGCGTCACTGGTAGCGTCCGAGCTTGTTAATCGAGTGGGCTGGCAGGCGGCGATTCGAAACATGTTGTGATCTACAATTTTTTTCGGTTTCAATACCTAAATCATTTAAATACGAAATTCATCAAATGTATGGGAATTAACTCTTACTTAAGCATCATTTCTTCAAGAAAACTGCACGTCTTCTAATTTTGAATTACATGTCACACGCAAAATTCTGGTTTTCGTTGCAAATACGCATTGTTAATTATTGCTGTTTTATAAAAGATTGTTGAAGTTAAGAGAACATTAAACAACAAATTTTTTAGAGGAACATGAAAAATCAAGTACCCCTTTGTTTGATATGCCCATTGCTTTGCAGGACTGATGTCTCACACGAGCCAGAGTGATCCAGCTTCGTAGAAACACGGAAAACAATTTTCACGGCGTCGAACACACTGTACAAATGCAGCATAATTACAGCTGTCACAGCGCCACTGCTGTCTGAACCCAGCAGAATTGATCTGGAGCCAAGTTAAGGGATTCGTCGCGAGACACAAAAAGACATTTAAGCTGCCAAACGTACTGGAACTAATGCACGAATCTTTGTGACACGCCACTGTCAAACGATGGTGAAGTGCAGAAGAGCCCGTCATAAAAGGGGAGGAGGAGGAAATGTGGACTTTTTGGTGGCTTAGGATTCTGTTGATCGCCTCGTGATCAGCGTGGCAGTACTGAAGTATACCGCATTCCTCAGAGTCTGATATGGAAGGAGTTCAAAGATTACCAGACGACTGAATGCGATACCTTCAATGGCTTCAATATTCAACTATGTGGCGAAATGCCAGCAGTGCACTTTTACGCCGCACATAGCTCATGCAGAAAAATTGCCCCTGTTAAAAATCAAGGATTCCATCACTCTTGTTTTTAATTGATGGTGATGAGGTCCCATAATCCGAGGAACGTAGGGGACGATGCGGGAGACCCGCACTGCCGTACTAGGCAAGGTCCTAGCGGAGGTGATTTGCCATTGCTTTCCTCCGACCGTAATGGAGATGAATGTTGATGATGAAGACGGCACAACAACACCCAATCATCTCGAGGCAGGAAAAGAATCTCTGACACTGCCAGGAATCGAACCCGTGACTCCGTCCGCGAGAAGCGCGAACGCTACCGCAAGACCACGAGCTGCGGACTGATTTTAATTACAATACTATGTTAGCAGATACGAGAGCATGTTATGCTTTCCATCAAATCACCTAAGAAACGTATCAGCTGAGTTTTGCCATTATTTCCTTCTGTTCAAAAATTAAATGACATTCAAGGCTATGTTGTTCTCTGCTCGTCTCTTTTTACATCTTTACTGCAACTTCACATCGCGGCAGGTTAAGTTGTACCACGTGGCTGGCCAGTGTCGTCCAAGTTAAACGCACCGATAAAGCCGTTGTACCGTATTATGGCTGAGTGGATGTACGCGTTACGCACAGCATAAAACGTATCTTCATAACCGTACTTGGCTGTACTCGAGAAAACTTGACTTCCGCTCCACGTAAAACAACCGTACTTGGCTGTACTCGAGTAAACTTGACTTCCGCTCCACGTACAACGAAATCCAATGAGGTTCTAGCAAACGCAGAAGTATACGTAGTGTAATGCTCACATGAGGTTTACTCTTATGACGAACGGAGTACAGTTTGGAAGTCGTGTAGCGGCGGTAGGGGCAGTTTTGGACAAACTGTGAATTTCGTGTGTGGAGCAGGTAAAAGTTGCGGAGTTTGTGTGAGCCGAGGACAGGTAGATAGCTATTTTGCTAGCTAGAGGCACCGTATGTACGCTGATGTACGTAAGATTTTCCAAGGGAAATCGAGACACCCTGTAGAGGGCCGAAGCTTGTGATGATCACCGAAGGGAAAAGCGAGAGGTGAGAGTGGGGTGAGGTGAGGAACAAATAACGCAAATACCGACCTGGCAGGTATGAAACGCATGGAGCTATTTTTTGGACAAAATACGGAAACACAGCGAGAAAGCATGCTTGAGCATAAATGTACATACTAGCCAAGACTGCAGATGGCGCTACTGCACTTGACCACTAACGACACTTGTGGAATGTCCTCAGTACGTCGCAAGTGTCGCTCATGGTCAGAACAGTGTACCACGTAGTTGTGAGTGCGTTACAAGTCAGTTGGAAGGAGGGCAATTTGTTGGTGTTCGTGTGGTGGACGCTACTGGAACCAAGGCAGCCGGAATGTTTGGAGTTTCGAGAGGCACCGTATCGAAGATGTATACCCATATAAGGAAAGCGGAAAAACATTATCCGCTAAGTCACAACGCGGACGAAAGTGTGTTGAATGATTGTGACAGTGTGTCAGTGCAGAGGATTGTGACGTAAAGTAAGAGGACGACAGCTGCAAAAAGTACTGCAGAAGTGAACGTCGCGAACTCCGTCAGCACTAAAACAACACGAACGGAGGGAAAACCATAAGCTGGGAATTACAGGGCGCACTAAAGTTCCAAAATCTTTGCCGCAAATGTCAGAAACACCAAAACGTGATGCCAAATCCATGATACCTGGACTACAGAGTAATGGAGGAAAGTCATTAGTTAAGATGAGTGTTGTTTGATATTGTTTCCAGTTTCTGGCCGAATTTACGTCCCAAGAACGAAACATGGCAGGGGTGCGGTAGCCATACCGTGGTATTCCGTGGGCCCCGAGGTTACTCTGCAACGTCGCATTACTGTCAAGGATTATGTCACCATTCTGGCAGATCAAGTCTATCTCATGGTACAATGTTTGTTCCCCAATGTTGATGCTGCATTCCAAGACATCGGGGCCCCTGTTCACACAGCTCGCATCGTCCACGACTCGTTTTGTGAGCACGAGGATGAAATGTCGCATCCCCCCTGACCACAACAGTCACCAGTTGGCGATATTATTGAGCGTTTGTGCTCTACTAGTGAGACAAGGGCACGTGGCCGCTATCCACCTCCGTCATTTTGCAGGAAGAATGGTATAAAATTCCCTCGAAAACCATACAGGACCTTATTTTTCCATTCCGAGACGACTGGAAGCTGTTTTGAATTCCAGCGGGTTTTCCTACATCGCATTAGGGAAGATAATGAGCTGTGTTTTTGGTGTTTCCACGTTTCTGTCCACCCCCTGCAACTTCCCTGACCCTACATTTCAATATCTACAAATACGCCTTTCGTTTTGTCCCACTAAAGAAAAAACTAAATGCACTCTACCGGTTTAAAAAAAAAAAAATCGTTAACAAGCACTGCAACCATCTAGCGTGTTCACTAAAGGACAAAAATTCAGGTTCACCACTACCTGATGCTGGTTTCACTAATTCTAGCAACATCATCTACTTGAACTTGCGTTCCAAAGACGCTTTTGGCCCTGAAGTGGATAAAAATATTTCAAAGGTATACCTAGAGTCAAGAATGTGTTCCAGGCGTATGAACACAACTCCACTATATTCGCTAAACAAGAAAGAGAAGTAAATTTCACGCAAAGCAAGGTAAATGAAAGGACTGAATTCTGCGTTGGAGTGTGAATGACAACAACGTGTTGTGAAAGTGAAATGAAAGTGTTCATAAGGACACCAATGAGTTCATTTTAAGAATTATAAGAATTATTCTTTTGAAAATGTTCCATAATGTTATTGCTGAGATCTTTTCACTTTGAAAATAATAAATTCAAGAACCGGCGGCCCAACAACAACGGGGGGGGGGGGGGGGGGGGGGGGGGTGTTATCTGCGGACACACCAGACAACTATGATTCCTGAGGAGGGGCAGCAGAATTTTCAGGAGTTACAGAGACAACAGTCAGGATATCTGACTGATTTGGCCTTGCTGTGCTGGTACTGCGACCGGCAGAAAGTAAGGGGAAAATATAGCCGCAATATTTTTCCCGAGGCCTTCGACTCTGCTCCAGTGGCTTAAAGAGGAATTTGTTGGCATAAAATATCAGTGTAAGCTCTAAATATGATTGAACGGTTTGTAATTATTCTTTCTCATATAATTACAATGAATATAATGAGTCCTACAATTGTAAAGGTCTTTGTATTGTAGTCGTATATGGAAGTGAAACGTACACAATAAGCAGTTCAAACAAGAAGAGACCACAACTTTAAAAATGGGGTGCTGTGAAAGAATGCTGAAGAATAGATTAGATTGGCAGATTGAATAACAGTCTTCTGACTGGTTTGATGCGGCCCGCCGTGAATTCCTCCTTTTCATATCAGATTAGCACCTATGTAAGGTGGACATGTCATTTTTGATTTTTATAAATTATCGATGTGCACGTCAGAGAGAGAGCAAGTTATGTTACCGTTAAACAATCTTTGGTCTTGTTGTGGCACAATCTTTGCCTCTGCACAGTCTGATACATTGTTAGTTGATGAGTGGTAAGCGATGTATGTATTTAGTAGTGTGTGTTGGCTTGTGACCGTATCTGTTAACTGAAGAAAAATATGTTGTAAAGGACAGCAAACATCAAAATGATGTACATATTGAAAGGCTGAAAGAGCTTAAACATTGAATAATTTTTTTAAACATTGAATAATTAAACGTGGTGAGTACTGTGTGAGTCTCAATCTGTGTATGAGACACAGGATAAAGAGAAGTACTCGTCCATGGTATCAGTTGAGGATTCGCGTGTGTGATGAATATGTTCTTAATGTTACTTTGCGTGATATGATTCCGTGTGACGCTAGATTTAAACTCTGAGAGAGAATCAAGGTGAGTCGGCCGTCTATCCAGCAACGCCACTTGGCTTGCATTGCACAGGAAGACGTGGAAATATCTCCAGAGTTCATACACTCCTGGAAATGGAAAAAAGAACACATTGACACCGGTGTGTCAGACCCACCATACTTGCTCCGGACACTGCGAGAGGGCTGTACAAGCAATGATCACACGTACGGCACAGCGGACACACCAGGAACCGCGGTGTTGGCCGTCGAATGGCGCTAGCTGCGCAGCATTTGTGCACCGCCGCCGTCAGTGTCAGCCAGTTTGCCGTGGCATACGGAGCTCCATCGCAGTCTTTAACACTGGTAGCATGCCGCGACAGCGTGGACGTGAACCGTATGTGCAGTTGACGGACTTTGAGCGAGGGCGTATAGTGGGCATGCGGGAGGCCGGGTGGACGTACCGCCGAATTGCTCAACACGTGGGGCGTGAGGTCTCCACAGTACATCGATGATGTCGCCAGTGGTCGGCGGAAGGTGCACGTGCCCGTCGACCTGGGACCGGACCGCAGCGACGCACGGATGCACGCCAAGACCGTAGGATCCTACGCAGTGCCGTAGGGGACCGCACCGCCACTTCCCAGCAAATTAGGGACACTGTTGCTCCTGGGGTATCGGCGAGGACCATTCGCAACCGTCTCCATGAAGCTGGGCTACGGTCCCGCACACCGTTAGGCCGTCTTCCGCTCACGCCCCAACATCGTGCAGCCCGCCTCCAGTGGTGTCGCGACAGGCGTGAATGGAGGGACGAATGGAGACGTGTCGTCTTCAGCGATGAGAGTCGCTTCTGCCTTGGTGCCAATGATGGTCGTATGCGTGTTTGGCGCCGTGCAGGTGAGCGCCACAATCAGGACTGCATACGACCGAGGCACACAGGGCCAACACCCGGCATCATGGTGTGGGGAGCGATCTCCTACACTGGCCGTACACCACTGGTGATCGTCGAGGGGACACTGAATAGTGCACGGTACATCCAAACCGTCATCGAACCCATCGTTCTACCATTCCTAGACCGGCAAGGGAACTTGCTGTTCCAACAGGACAATGCACGTCCGCATGTATCCCGTGCCACCCAACGTGCTCTAGAAGGTATAAGTCAACTACCCTGGCCAGCAAGATCTCCGGATCTGTCCCCCATTGAGCATGTTTGGGACTGGATGAAGCGTCGTCTCACGCGGTCTGCACGTCCAGCACGAACGCTGGTCCAACTGAGGCGCCAGGTGGAAATGGCATGGCAAGACGTTCCACAGGACTACATCCAGCATCTCTACGATCGTCTCCATGGGAGAATAGCAGCCTGCATTGCTGCGAAAGGTGGATATACACTGTACTAGTGCCGACATTGTGCATGCTCTGTTGCCTGTGTCTATGTGCCTGTGGTTCTGTCAGTGTGATCATGTGATGTATCTGACCCCAGGAATGTGTCAATAAAGTTTCCCCTTCCTGGGACAATGAATTCACGGTGTTCTTATTTCAATTTCCAGGAGTGTAGTAGGAAAGTAGAATTACGAAGTGGGGCTGTGTCGTGTGAAACTGGGATAAATATTAATTGAAGTGGGAAAGCTGAAAGTGATAATGTTGTGACTATTCTCTGTGTAGTATTTCATGTTGTAGTGTGGTGTATGTCATGTAATTTGGGTATGTGTGGTTTGCATGGGAGAGTAGCGAAGTAGTTTCAAAAGATTAGTGGGTTATGCTTGTTCCTTCAGTACCGCTCGGTCTGGAGGAAAGTTTAGTGATGATGATTGTGAGAGTCGAAGTGTGAGGTATAATAAAAGATCCACCATCCTGTCCAGAAAGTGCACTGTAGCGTTAAAAATAATTACGAGACCATAATATAGAGATTCACCATTGTAAAGCCATGCCCACTGGGCGGAATTTCTCATGTGTTATTGTTGTAGGTTATAGAATTTGTGTGTTTAGGTTAGAGAATTTATCGGAATAAATAAGATAGTGAAAAGAAAAAGATTGGTGGACTTTTCCTTCGAATTGTATGTTGTAATAATGTCCCGAATTTATAATGTGTGCGCCATTCATATTCAGTGCGGTGGCCACGTGTTGATAAAAGCCGTTAAATAAAAGACAAAAAGAAAATGTGGTATTGCCAGTGCGTAGTGTACAGTCAGCGTTCTGTAAATTACTGACAGTCAGATGCGTGTTTCCGTTGCATATTAATCATATAGGAGGATAACTTGTAACTTAAGTGTGAGTACTAGAGTTTATGTTACTCGATAAATAAGAATGAATCCACTCGCTTGGCAGACCACTCATCTTGCCGGCCTGACTGCTTGATGCCACAGTATGAGCAAGGCATGTGGGTGCCTCTCAATGCCATCAGCGAATCTCATTGTTGATATCCTCTCACCCCGAATTTTAATTCCGCTCTTGAACCTTTCTTTTCTTTCTATCACTGCTTCTTCGAACAGCAGGAGTGAAAGGCTACATCTCTGTCATACACTCATTTTAATCCGAACACTTCATTCTTGGTCATCCAATCTTATTGTTTCCTCTTGTTTCTTGTACATATTATTTATTACCCGTCTTTCCCTCTGGCTTCCCCCCCCCCCCCCCCCCCCCCCCGTTTTTTTCAGAATTTCAAGCATCCAGCACCATTTGACATTGTCGAAAGCTTTTTCCCGGTTTATTTTTCTTCAGTCTTGCTTCCATTAATATCAGCCACAACGTCAGAACTGCCTCTCTGGTGCTTTTATCTCCCCTAAAGCCAAACTGATCGTCATCTAACATATGCTCAATTTTCTTTTCCATTCTTCTGTACATTATTCTTTTCAGATACTTGGATGCAGACCCGTTAAGCTGATTATGCGATAATTCTCGCTCGTAGTCTTCAAAACTGTGTGAATGATGTTTTTCGGAAAGTCTGATAGTATATCGCTAGGCTCATACATTCTGCACACCAACGTGAATTGTCGTTTTATTGCCACATCCTCCAATGATTTTAGAAATTCCGATGGAATGTTAGATAACATCCATTCTGCCTTATTCGATCTTAAGTCTTCCAAAGCTCTTTTAAATTCTGATTCTAATACTGGATGTCCTATTTATTCCACATCGACTTACGTTTCTTCTTCTGTCACGTCACCAGACAAGTTTTTCCCCTCACAGAGGCCTTCAGTGTACTCTTTCCATCTAACCGCTCTCTCCTCTGCATTTAACAGTGGATTTCCCATTGCACTTTTAATGTTACAGCCCTTACTTTTAATTTCACCTAAGGTTGTTTTGATTTCCCTATACGCTGAGTCAGCCCTTTCCACAATCATTTCTTTTTTAATTTCTTTACTTTTTCATGAATCCAATTCACCTTAGCTTCCCTACAATTACCATTTATTTCATTCCTAAGTGATTTGTATTTCTGTCATCCTGAATTCCCCTAAACATTTTTGTACTTCCTTTCTGCATTGGTAAAGTGAAGTATTTCTTCTGTTACCCATGGTTTCTTTGCAGTTACCTTCTTTGTTTTTTTTCAGCACCTGTGATTGCACTTTTCAGAGATGTTCATTCCTCTTCAACTGAACTGCATATTTACCTACTCCTTATGGGAGTATCTATAGCCTCAGCAAACTTCAGGTGTATCTCTTCATTCCCTAGCACCTCTGTATACCACTTTTTTGCACGTTGATTCTTCCTGACTAATCTCTAAAAATTTCGGCATACTCTTAATCACGACTAAATTGTTGTCTGAGTCTATATCTGCTCCTGCGTACATCTTACATCTACATCTACATCTAAATGGATACTCTGCAAATCACTGTGAAGTGCATGGCAGAGGGTACGTCACATTGTACCAATTATTAGGATTTCATCCCGATCCATACGCGTATGGAATGCAGGAAGAATGACTGTCTGGATGCGTCTGTGTGTGCTGTAATTATTCTAATCTTGTCCTCGCAGTCTCTCTGTAGTTGATACAGTCCACTAGCTGATATCGGAATCTCTGCCTGATCATCATGTAATCTAACCGAAATCTTCCCGTATCTCTCGGCCTTTTCCAAGTATATCTCCTCCCCTTATACTTCTTGAACAAAGTATTTGCTGTTATTAGCGGAAATTTATTGCAAAACTCTATTAGCCTTTCTCATTCCTAGTACGAAGTCCATCATCATTCCAGTCCCCCATTACTATTAGATTTTCATCTCCCTTCACGTAGTGTTACCTCTTCAATATCCTAAAATACTTTCTCTGTCTCTTCATCTTCAGCTTGCAACATCAGCATGTACACCTGGATTATCGCTGTCGATGCTGTTTTGCTGTTCATTCTGATGAGAAAACCCTGTCACTGAACTGTTCACAGTAGCTCACTCTCTGCCTTACCTTGCTATTCATAACAAATCACACCTCTTTATACCATTTTCTGCTGCTGTTGATATTATTGTATACTACTCTGATCAGAAATCCTTGTCTTCTTTCCATTTCACTTCACTGATCCCCAGTATATCTAGACTGAGCCTTAGCTTTTTCCTTTTCAGATTTTCTGGCTTCCCTACCACTATCAAACTTTCGACATTCTGTGCATCTACTCATAGAACGAAAACCTTCCGTTGATTATTCAATATTTTTCTCATGGTCACCTCCCACTAGGCAGTCCCCACCTGGAGATCCATGACACTTTTTCAATTACACGCCACATGTCCTGTGGATACACATTATGTGTCTTTAATGCAGTGGTTTCCATTGCCTTCTGAATCCTCATGTCGTTAATCATAGCTGTTTCTTCCACCCTTAGGGGCAGCTTCCCTCCTCAAGGGAAAGAGAGTGCCCTGAACCTCTGTCCGCTCCTCCGCCTTCTTTAACAAGGCCATTGGCTAAATGAGGGTGACTTCTTTTGCTGGAAGTCCCGTACGAGTTCGGGGATAGCGTGTGCGTTCGCACAAGAAGGTCAATGGCCGGGAAGATTTTAACTATATATGACGGTAGTATCTGTTCCCGAAAGAACAGTTACCGTTGAAGACCATGCAGCTTTGCTAGAATGAAATGATAGTTAAATGGACATCCTAGCTGATACGGGACTTGGTAGATTAATCTGCCACGAGTAATGAGTATGATGGGCAAACATCTATTAGGCGCACTACGAAAGTAATGGTGTGGAGATGTTGGGAATGTGGGTCTCACGGGAAGCGTGCAACGGATAAGTCCGTGCAGTCGCACTATCCTCTGTGCCCTCGGTGGCTCAGATGGATAGAGCGTCTGCCATGTAAGCAAGAGATCCTGGGTTCGAGTCCCGGTCGGGGCACACATTTCCAACATGTCCCCAATGAAGTATATCAACACCTGTTTGCAGCTAGGGTGTCCATTTAATTATCATTTCATTCTAGCAAAAGCAGCATGGTTATCAACGGTAGCTGTTCTTTTGGGAACAGATACTACCGTCATATATAGCTAATTAAACTGATAGTTCCGTAATTTTCACACCTCTCAACACCTGCTCTCTTTGGCATTGGAATTATTATATTCTTCTTGATGTCTGAGGGTGTTTCGCCTGTCTCATACATCTTGCCCACCAGATGGTAGAGTTTTGTCAGGGCTGGCTCTCCCAAGGCTATGAGTAGTTCTAATGGAATGTTGTCTATTCCCGGGGCCTTGTTTCGACTCAGGTCTTTCAGTGCTCTGTCAAACTCTTCACGCAGTATCATATCTCCCATTTCATCTTCATCTACATTCTCTTCCATTTCCATAATATTGTCCTCAAGTACATCACTCTCGTACAGACGTTCTATATACTCCTTCCACCTTTCTGCTTTCTCTTCTTTGCTTAGAACTGGGTTTCCATCTGAGCTCTTGATATTCATAAAAGTGGTTCTCTTTTCTCCAAAGGTGTCTTTAATTTTCCTGTAGGCAGTATCTATCTTACCCCTCATGAGATAAGCCTCTGCATCCTTACATTTGTCCTCTAGCCATCCCTGCTTAGCCATTTTGCACTTCCTGTCGATCTCATTTTTGAGACGTTTGTATTCTTCACTTGCTGCGTTTTTGTATTTTCTCCTTTCATCAATTAAATTCATTATCTCTTCTGTTACCCAAGGATTTCTACTAGCCCTCGTCTTTTTGCCTACTTGATCCTCTGCTTCCTTCCCTATTTTATCCCTCAGAGTTACCCATTCTTCTTCTACTGTATTTCTTTCCCCCATTCCTCTGAATCGTTCCCTAATGCTCTCCCTGAAACTCTCTACAGCCTCTGGTTCTGTCAGTTTATCCAGATCCCATCTCCTTGAATTCCCACCTTTTTGCAGTTTCTGCAGTTTTAATCTACATTTCATAACCAATAGATTGTGGTCAGAGTCCACATCTGCCCCTGGAAATGTCTTACAATTTAAAACTTGGTTGCTAAATCTCTGTCCTACTATTATATAATCTATCTGAAACCTTCCAGTATCTCCAGGCCTGTTCCATGTATACAACCTCCTTTTACGATCCTTGAACCAAGTGTTAGCTATGATTAAGTTATGCTCTGTGCAAAATTCTACCAGATGGCTTCCTCTTTCATTTCTTACCCCCATTCCATATTCACCTACTACGTTTCCTTCTCTTCCTTTTCCTGCTACCGAATTCCAGTCACCCATGACTATAAAATTTTCGCCTCCCTTCACTATCTGAATAATTTCTTTTATCCCATCAAACATTTCATCAATCACTTCGTCATCTGCGGAGCTAGTTGGCATATAAACTTGTTCAAATGACTCTGAGCACTATGGGACTTAACTTCTGAGGTCATCAGTCCCCTAGAACTTAGGACTACTTAAACCTAACTAACATAAGAACATCACACACATCCATGTCCGAGGGAGGATTCGAACCTGCGACCGTCGCGGTCGCGCGGTTCGAGACTGTAGCGCCTAGAACGGCTCGGCCACTTCGGCCGGCTATAAACTTGTAGTACTGTGGTAGGCGTGGGCTTCGTGTCTATCTTGGCCACAATAATGAATTCACTAAGCTTTTGTTGTAGCTTACCGCGCTCCTATTTTTTTTATTCATTGCCCCTACCCATAAAAAATACTTATTTATAAAGAAGTTAGAAACACTTCACATAAAATATTGGCGAAATAGAGGATCGGACATATGTTGCCCCCTGCTGCCTAATGTTACATCTAGTTCGCAGAATACTACAGGGGCTGCGAGCCGTGTTTCGGCGGACAGGAAGAGAGTGCGTCGTTTACCGCAAGAACGCAGCACAGGATTTCGCGCGGCAGGTCAGGATAGGTCCGGCTCGCCCACTGCCAAGGACGCTGCCCCCTCTCCTCCCCACCAACGGCCGCCATGGGCGAACCCCCTCCACCCCCCACCATTGTGCGTAGGCTACCGCGCCGGGCAGATTCGCCAGCGTGGAAAGCTACAGTACCACCCGGCATCCCACAGCAAGAGACGGGGCACCGTACACAATGGAGAGTAAGTACACGCGAGAAATTCCTGGCCTGCCGCCAAGCCCGCTACCTTAATGGCGCACGTGTTGTGCCAGGTGCTCGTACAACACGGTGCTCCGACATCCCGTGTGACGCTCTTGCTCTTAAGTGACATCCCTTCTCCTTCAAAAAGAACAATAACATCACTTTTGACTCAGCACAACTATTGTCCATTGTCAGTTAGGGTATGTACATGGACGACATTACCGTAACTCACTGTATAGTGTTCCTATGAGTGCGCTTTATCTGTTTGGATACTCAAGTGATCGATGTCTGAACACACGATTGCAGCTTTGCGCGGTCTGTTGGAGCAGTGTTTACGATCTAGTCGTTTCAGTTGTGCGGTGCGTCAGCAGCTCTTGAATTCTGCTACGTAACGGATAAGCGATAACCGTTCTGCGATTTCCGTACCCGTGTCACATTTCTATCGGTGGCATTGGCGTCTTCAGGCAGCCTCACATAAAGTAAGTTTTACAGCACATTGACGCTGTATTCCTTGTTAGTTACTTGGGTTGGACAAGCATCGTGTTTTGTTACATGAGTCGCGAGTCGTTTGTCTTTGCTTTCCGTGGTGCATATCGCTGAAAAAGAAACAATGAGTTCTCTTTGCACTCTGTTTTGTAATAACTTTGATTATCACTGGCGTACGAAAAGGAATAGCTTCCTTTTCCTTGATTTTGCGTATGAGTGTTGTTTTTGTTGGCAGTGTTGTTGTCGTTCTTGGAGATTCGCTCTTCGATGTGTTTTCGTGATTTTGCTCTAGCGATGTTGAACGATTTACAGATAGCGTGGTGAACGTGTGAGAAAAACCTGCAAAATCTCCAGCTCTATGAATAAATTATTGTTTTGTTGCCATACGGAAACACTGTCAAATAGTAGCAGAGCGTAGCTTTTTTGGTGTATCGTAACACCACGCTGTTCTCAGTATTATAACGCAAATATAAAACATACGATGTATGTGCAAGTCTTATTCTCACTTTTGTTATATTAATTCATTTATTGCATGTATATCATTCGGAACAAAGAAGTCAGCTGTTTTGCCATCGCTTATTCGGCAACATCCAGTTCCAACGTTTATATTTTATTTCTTGCTGCCTCAGCATGTACGAATATTTAGCGTTTTCTCTTGTGGGCTGATTCTTTCAAAGAATAACTCAGCAACCAGACGGTATTGACAATGCAATTTATTTGCGTAAGTAGTGTCGAACGGCTGCTCACAAGATGCACATTTGTTGAAGCTTACGTAAGTTTTGGTTCTTTATTTCTCCTTGTGGTGAAAGATTCTTGGGATGGTGTCGCCTTACGTTAAAAAAAACGAGGGTGGAAACGACCTATTTAAACATTAATGCCCTATTTCGTTTGCCGTATCAAAGTGGTAATTTCGGATAATAGCGCTGTAACCAAAGACAATGCAGATAGTGTATTTCTGTACGGATAACATGAAAAACACAGCTGCCATTGACAACTTTGAAAGCCCTCCGGGAACGTCGTTCACATTAAACAACTGTTTTCCGCATTTAATTCATGTCATTTAAAGCATCAGTTACCGACAGCTTCAATGTCATTTAAAGGATCTAGTACCGATAGCTGCAATGTCATTTAAAGCAAGTAGCTCCGGGAATGGTAGTTTCTTAAATGTGTGCAGGGTTCTGTGGCTACTGAAGCAAGCTTAGTTAGTGACTCAATACAACTACAGATTAAGGAGGGGAATGGTGTTTTGTATTAAAGATTCCAAAATTTGTGTCTCACTTCATTTTATGTTGTGAGTAAAGCTCAATGGAGAGCGTAAGGTATTCCTCCCGGGAGGCCGAGCAAGAGATAGAAAACGAAAATTAACTCATGGCCGGTAAGTACGTCTTCTGTGGCAGTACTCTCTAATTTCACCGATTCAACGAAACGTGTGTTACTGTTTTGTTTGTCGTCTCGAACGTCCAGATTTAATAATTGTCAACACAAGCCCTTCAAGTGATGTAGCTCCGGGGAAAAGATTGATTGAGGAAACCACACTGTCGGGCGATGTGATGATGTCTGCTTCATAGAAACCAAAACAAACTCATGAAGAACTGTTGATGTTTTTCTATCTGAGGAGAAACAAAAAATATCGAAACAGTTATCTGTTCGTGATGCAGACCTTAAGCGAAAATAAACAACGCCAATCACGCGTCCTGATTAACGAAAATAAGCTAAGTGTCTCTTTGGCTCTTTTTTTTTCTTTATTGTGATTTTAAAACCTGGAGAACAGGTAGGCTGGCAGCAGCACAATCCGCGGCTCTTCAGCCAAAGATAGCACAATGATATAAACAGAGAAGATACATGACTTGGAAAAACGGCGGGAAAAAACAGGAGACACATGAACATAAAAAAAACATGAAGCCGTTCACACTCGATGACAATCCACAAGACAAACCGTTGACACGAAGCACAAACACTGAAGATGACGATGGCACTGGTGAACGATGGTCTCTTTGGCTCGGACCACGTTGTCATTTCTGGCGGGCGACCTTCGTGGCATTTGGTAGCGCGACCTTCAATTTCCGAAACAGTCTTCTCTGTTGGCGGCGCCACTTTCGGCGACAGCTGCCAATCACCTCTGGCATCGAGCTGCGCAAAAACATCTGTTCTCAATTGGCGCAGATTGCAGCGTGCTTGGCAGCGTGCTAGACGATGTTCGTATTTGTGCTTTCGTGTGCTGGTGATTAACTTGGCAATGACGAAAGCGTTTCTGAAAGTTTGCGTTTGGGCGTACTGGTACTTGTTAATTCAGCAAATCGTGGGCGGTGGGAAAACTAGATAAAAGAAATAAATCATTCGTCTTGCGATGCAAAGCGCATACTTCAGGAACTAAACCTGCGAGCGAATTACGGTTTGAAGGTTGCTGTATAGAACAGACTTAAGACACAATTATATGGGGGAATTTCAAAGAAGGAAAAACATGATATAGGGACACTTGCCACAATCTTATCCGTAGAAGGATCGGTAGACTAAACATACAATAGGGCTTCAAAAAGATTGGATTACACAGTTCGGGTTAACGAAGACGATACGGTGATGGAGTTGTGCACACGACATTTCATTTCATATCATGATATCGCCAAACATGATCGCTGGCAGAAGATATGCACATTACACTTACAGGGTGAAGCAGCAAGGACCAGTCACCCCACGTTCGAATCCTGCCTCGGGCATGGATGTGTGTGATGTCCTTAGGTTAGTTAGGTTTAAGTAGTTCTAAGTTCTAGGGGACTGGTGACCTCAGATATTGAGTCCCATAGTGCTCAGAGCCAACCAGTCACCAAATATGTCCAGAAGGCGTAAACATATCAAGATGCAGCGCTGTCTGAGCTGTATCGGACAATGTGACGAATTTTCTGACATAGGCAAGAAATTTTGAACGTTTATAGCTGCTGACTTATGACACCAACTATTTTATTTTAAAGTAACTATATACCTTTTTCTGTAGCATTGCAAAGAGCCCTCGAAGAGGACTTCAGCTAGGTAACATCCGTGGGATTTGCTCAATTATAGTAACAAGGCAACAGCGTTGCAGGAGAAGGAGCCCAGAAACGTCTACCAAATGTAATCGAAGCTCGAAATGTAGATCTTCAGCTCTGGTACATACCGTAATGCGGTTTTAGAAGACAGTACTGCACACTGAATTTCGTCTGTACTGTTAGCTGCCCACAGGCCAGTGTTATACTGCATTTGAATTCTGAAGTGGTCCGTCTTTCCTTGTAAGACATCTTGTTTCTCTCTGTCTCCATGTATAAGACCAGAGGCGTTAACTCTGGTGAGCGTGCAGTCCATTTTGTGCTAATAATTACCAAAAATTAATTAATAATTACCTGTACAAAATGGGCAGACATTAGTCACCTTAGTACGATGGCCGTAATTACAACGTGGCGGTTCTGTGACAGAAGTACTGCCAGATGTAACACCCCAGGACTTTTAACTGTGCGGAAAACTGAAGCAAGGTCTACAGGGAAACACCGACAACTACGGATGCCCATAGCGTCCATATGAAATTCAACGGGCAGTGTTGTCGGTGCGCAACTGCTTGTATCACTGCCCAACTCAATATTTCGAGCACTTCCTCTGACAGCTATAATAATAAACACACGAAGTGAACCATCTGGTATAGCATGGGAGACGTTAGTGGAATCCCTTTTCCTGACGCTGGGACAGTTGGTGATGTTGTTTTTATCTGTGTACGAGTTGTTTGCCACGACGACAATCCGTATTACTTCAGTTGCATTTCAGCAGGGTGAACTCAAACTCCACTGATAAAATTTCAATTTTATCCACGCGATATTGTCTGAGTATTTAGGTATAACGGACCGATGGTATCCTGTGGCTCATTATAGACTAATTGTCCGTCGTTTAACTTGTTGCCGCCATTGCTGTACGTGTCTGATTGCACTGAAAATACCTGCACGGTTGTTCAAATATGGACGGTATGCGCCATGTATCATTTTGGGAGGAAGCTTGTTCCATTCACACAGACTACTTGCTGTCGACATCAGTGATGGCCATTTTACTAATCATCCACAAGACTTCACTCACTGTCAGTACTGGCTCTGAGCACTATGGGACTCAACTGCTGAGGTCATTAGTCCCCTAGAACTTAGAACTAGTTAAACCTAACTCACCTAAGGACATCACAAACATCCATGCCCGAGGCAGGATTCGAACCTGCGACCGTAGCGGTCTTGCGGTTCCAGACTGCAGCGCCTTTAACCGCACGGCCACTTCGGCCGGCTGTCAGTACTGTCTGGCAGTGTCAGTTGTATCAGAACGGATGTGTTTACTTGTGAAGAGTTGGCCGATATGCACCTCGCGTATGAGACCCCACTATGAAGCTGTGCATGTGAGGAATATTGCATTACTGTGTGTCTTGTGATGTACGTTTTTGTGACTACATATTGCACGCTTTTTGTCTACCGTGAAAGGTATTTTCACGGAAACTAAGATAAATGGGAAAACAAACTGAGTAACTCGTTGCTCTATTACCCAGCAACGAGACACCGGAGATCATGGGTCCCTTGCACCAAAATAATCAGAAAATATCCCTGAAAAGGCACGGAAATTTTAACCGTGGATTTCGGGTTTATCCGGTATTCTTGTTAAATTGGAAGTTAGATTTAATTCAAGACTATTTACTGTTGAGAAACGGGGTTGGGCTGAGTGAAGTTTGCAAGATGATTTTCTTTTCCCTTAGATGGGTTATGTGTAGTTTAGTCCACTGTGTATTAAAATACTCGTTTTCTTAATTGTACTTTTCTCTTCACTTAAAACGTTTTTCTTGTACACAGTGGCGCAGTACTCTTTTGTGCATTATTGCGTACAGTAATCTAATCTACATCTACACCACTGGTCTGCAATTCAGATCCAAGTGTTTAACAGAGGGTTCACAAAACCAATTTCAGATTCTCGGCCGTTCCATTCTCCAATCAGGCGTGGGAAAAATCGAACATTTAAATCTTTCCCTGCGAGCTCTGATTTCTCTTATTTTATTACTATGGCCATTTTGCCCTTTATAGGTGGGAGTCAACAAAATATTTCCGCATTCGGAGGAGAAATATGGTGATTGAAATTTTGTGAAAAGATCTCACTGCCTCAAAAAGGGTCTTTTTTTAATGTTTGCCACACCAGTTCGTGTGTTGTATCCTTAGCAATTTCTCCCCTGTTTCCCGATGATACATAAAGTACTGTGATGTCCTCCGTCAGTACCATCTGCTAAAGATCCCATACTCTAGCAGAGGACGGACAAGTGTATAGTGTAGGCAGTCTCTTTAGCAGACCTGTTACATCTTCTAAGTGTTCTGCGAATAAAACGCACTCTTTGATTCGCCTTCCCCACAACATTATCTATGTTATCGTTGCAATTTAAGTCGCTCGTAACTGCAAACCCCAGGTATTTAGTTAAATCGACAACATGAAGAATGATCGACGTTTGTCGTATTTCCTTTTTTTCTACTCTTCCTTTCCACTTTTAATTCTCCTTAAGAAGATTTTTACTTTATTTTTGGCGGAAGGAACCCTCAGCTCCCGGGAGCCCTTGCCGCACCACCTGCTTAACGCTTGTGGTTGCTACCACACGGATTGCGTAAGTCCAGCTGGATGGCTTCCAATAACTGTGGCTGCATACCTATTGGGAAGTGTAGACACTTGTGTCTATTTAGAGTCCCAACAATGGCCAAGGGGGGGGGGGGGGGCGTGCGCGCGCCAGTGAGTCCATATATGATGAGTCTGTTCTCTGTTCCTATGTACGTACTAAAAATGAAAAGAGCGGACCATTCGTTCTACAGAAAGTCGCGATATTTTACACAGCGTAACTAATTAGCCACTGTAAGAGAACTAAGATACAATATTTATTCCAGTGAGCGCGTTTCCCCGCAGAGGTATTTTTTGTTTTACTTTGGTATTTCTGAAGTAAAATACGATCGATTTCAAGACAATATTGCACCATCTTCAGGTACCACGCCGAATAGGCACATACAGGTGAGTTTTTGTGTGTCGCATTCGATTGTACGTAGGTCAAAATAAAGGGAACATGAAAATAAAACAAAAAAATTAACTGCAGGAAAGTTAACGTCCATTGGAATAAATAAATAACAGCTGACAGTCCTGCGGATGTCTGGTACGTAATAGACTCCACGGGAATACCGGGTGATCAAAAAATCAGTATAAATTTGAAAACGGAATAAATCACGGAATAATGTAGATAGAGAGGTACAAGTTGACACACATGCTTGGAATGACTTGGGGTTTTATTAGAACAAAAAAAAAAAAAAAAAAAAAAAAAAAGTTCACAAAATGTCCGACAGTTGGCGCTGGACAGCAAAACGTCAGTGACTGCGCATGACAATTGTGTATAAAAGGAGCTGTAATGAGACAGAATCAGATGCGCCAGCAGTCGCACCATGTTGATGTTTGACGTTACCTGAAAAGGCGCTTTTAGTGAAGCTGTATTATCAGAATGGGGAATGTGCTAGTTCAGCGTTACGATCCTATCGCCATAGGAAGGGGATTCGAACGGGTAAAGGTCCGTTGACAAATGCAGCTGTGGCGAGAATGATTTCGAAGTTCGAAGCCACGGGTTGTTTGTTTAGACGGTAGACCCCGTAGTGGCCGACCGAGCACAAGGCGTAATGCTGCTGAGACAGTTCAGGAAGAAGTGGAGACTGTAGCGGGTTCGTCTATGCACAGGGAAATCAGCGCTCGTGCAGTCGCACGTCGCACCGACATTCCATACACTACTGTTTGGTTGGCACTTAGGCGTATCCTCCGATCCTATCCGTACAAAATCCATCGACATCACGAACTGTTACCTGGCGATTTAGTGAAGCGGAGGGCATTTGCGGTGTTGGCGTTTTAAAAGATGGCGGAAGATGGCGATTGGTTGAGTAACGTGTTGTGGACCGACGAAGCTCATTTCTCGCTCCGAGGGTCTGTCAGCGCGCACAACTGCAGAATTTAGGCTACCGAAAATCCTAGAATGTCCTGGAAACTCCATTGCACGACGAGAAAGTCACGGTATGGGTTGGATTTACCACATCTATCTTTAAAGGGCCTTTTTTCTTCGAGGAAATGTGTGATTCTGGTTTTGTAACTGCTAACGTGACGGGTGAGACGTACGCCGATCTCTTACGGAGTCGCATCATCCCCAGCCTGGCTGATAAACACCTGCTGGAACGTACGACGTTTATGCAGGATGGCGCTCCACCCCATATTGCTAGACGTGTGAAAGATCTCTTGCGCGCGTCGTTTGGTGATGATCGTGTGCTAAGCCGCCACTTCCGTCATGCTTGGCCTCCCAGGTCCCCAGACCTCAGTCCGTGCGATATTTTTGTTAATATTTATGATAACCTGTAAGTTATAGTGCGTTTCTGATACAATGAAATAAGTAAATGAAAAGTATTAAGCAAGACGAATGGAAGACTTATTTTTTCAGGAAGGATTCTGGGAAAGTCCAGTGCAACTGTAAAAAAAAAGCGTACGAAATGCTAGTGAATTACAGCTCTAAAATATTGTTCCAGTGTTCGCAGTCGTTACCAAGAAGGTATGCAAATAGGCATTGTTTCGATTCAGGGATGTAGGCATCGTATGGATTCAGGGTCGCTCTGCTGGGATCGTAGCAGTGCAGTATAGCCCACATCGAACGCTAAGGGAATTTAAATGGGAATTATTTAAGGTATTTTTATCCCGTCTTTGTAACGACAAGAAAGTGCGTGTTTTTGTCGAAAGACATCTTTCGTTATCTTTCGTTTTATCGAAATAAAACATGATCAGTGGTCAACAATGTGATATATTCATAAGTTGGCTTCCTTTCTAGATCGAAAAACAGTTCGTTTAAAAGATGTTCATTGTACTTAACAACACGTCGTGCCTGGTTTTCGCTCACATCAGATGGTTCAAATGGCTCTGAGCACTGTGGCACTTAACTTCTGAGGTCATCAGTCCCCTAGAACTTAGAACTACGTAAACCTAACTAACCTAAGGACATCACACACATCCATGCCCGAGGCAGGATTCGAACCTGCGACCGTAGCGGTCGTGCGGTTCCAGACTGCAGCGCCTAGAACCGCTTGGCCACCCCGGCCGGCACTCACATCAGGAAACGCCGTCTGCTTGCGCGATTACGAGTTATTCCTCCTTCTGCAGCTGTTGATTCTGGTCTAATCCCATATTGCTTTGCCAGACGATGCATTTCGCGACGTGAATCTTGTATCTTTCTGACAACATATGCTTCAAGTGTTTTATGTATTGTTACGAATTTTACTGCTAGTGTAATGTCATTTAATTGTGTTATTATGTATTTATATAATGTGCAAGAGAAATTATGGTGTCGCCATGGAGTTGAAGGTTTAGCGATTAGATGACGGTGCTGGGGGGATGGTTTGACAGGGCAGGGGCGGGTAGATGATTGTATAATGAATGCAGAGTATATTTTCAGCAGATGATACCCCACGGCTCGTGGGTATTTGAAAAATATCATGCTTACAGCAATGTGCTGCTGATGAGAACTGTATTTAAACAACCAGTTTCGCTCGGCTGACCATCAGGTTCCTGTAAACCAAACTGAAATAACACACAATTAGCACTACAAGATTGAACCGTCACAAATCTGTTAACTCACGTAAATGGTAACGACAACACACACTTAACAAAATGTCACGTACTCACTTAAAAGCATTTACAGCATCATATGAGGCGAATATAAAATAGCCGGTTGCTATGACACAGCGGTTCTGGGCGCTTCAGTCCGGAACCGCGTGACTGCTACGGTCGCAGGTTCGAATCCTGCCTCGGGCATGGATGTGTGCCATGTCCTTAGGTTAGTTAGGTTTAAGTAGTTCTAAGTTCTAGGGGACTGATGACCACAGATGTTAAGTCCCATAGTGCTCAGAGCCATTTTTGAATATAAAATAATAGACATCGGCTAATAAAACCATTGTTGTTACATCGTAATATAAATTTCATCGTCAGTATACAGGGTGTTTCCGTAACAGCGTGCAAAAATTTAACAGGACATAAGAGGATGCTCCACTGAACAGTTTGAGGTAGGGAACCTGCGTACTTTTTCATTACATTCGTTACTAACTGCAAATTCTACCACTGATACAATGAACGTACCATTTGCAATCCTACAGCTTCTATAAAGTTTGGAAGGTAGGAGACGAGGTACTGGCGGAACTAAAGCTGTGAGGATGGGGCGTGAGTCGTGCTTGGGTGGCTCAGATGGTAGAGCACTTGCCCGCGAAAGGCAAAGGTCCCGAGGTCGAGTCTCGGTCTGGCACACAGTTTTAATCTGCCAGGAAGTTTCGTATCCTACAAAATGTGTTGAAACTGGCGGCCATCAACCTCAATGCAAAAGTGACATCGGCGAACAAGATTCTGACAAATGTTCCTCGTGTCTTTCGAATCACATCACAGACAGCAACAATTCTAGCAACCAGTGAACCAGTCCCTTGCAATTGTCGGTCGAGAGAAATAAACACTGGTAGAGACGGATGATGCCTGTTAAGAAATCGTTCCCTTTTTTCAGCAGCGAGAACATTGCAACGTACTTCCCCGTGCACAAGGTGCATGTCAGTGAGTTCTGCGAAACTGTACCGGTACCGCTCCACCGCATTGTACTATACGTCTGTGAATAGCACCGAGTAATGAGAGGGTCTGTCGTTGAGTCGTAGCACGTTCTGTCATGGGACAATGTAAAAATCCCGCGTCCGGCCATCCTGATTTAGGTTTTCCGTGATTTCCCTAAATCACTCCAGCCAAATGCCGGGATGATTCCTCTGAAAGGGCACGGCTGACTTCCTTCCCTAATCCGATGAGACCGATGACCACGCTGTCTGGTCTCCTTCCCCAAACAACCAAACCAACGAGACAACAGAGCCACCTTATGGGCAAGTAAAGTAAAAGGAAAAAACCTTCATCATGACTTCCTAGTATTCAGGCTCGTCCTCCTTGTTTCCTTGCAGGAAATAATGAACATATATGTAAATAGACAGCACAGTACGTGTAAACTTGTACCTATATTAGTTATAAAAAGCTGGAAAACCGTTATGTTAGACAAGTTTACTTCCATATCTCCGACCCCGGGTTTCCTACCTCAAATTGTTCAGTGTAGCATTCTCTCTGTCCTGTTACATATTTACACTCTCTTACGGAAACACCCTTTATAAACTGCGCTAGGCAGTGCGCTCTTTCAGGTTACTTCAGCAATCGGCGTTAACGCTATGAACGAGTGCGTGCCACACAGTCGATTACACAGCTGGTCGCTGTTTACTGGTAGAACCAAAGATGTCATAGAGGTCTTTATACATCGATAGTGACTAGTATCTTACGATTATACAACATGTGTGTCGTAAGCTACGACAAAATAAATGAGACCGTCATAACAGATAGTATGTTGCTACTATATAGTAGCCACTTACGCGTGTTACAATCTTAGTTGCGGTGAGAGAAATAAATGCAAAAATGTAAGAATTTACATAGACACATAAACGCTAATGCGAAACAATCTACAGCCACATTCCACATGTGCACTGCTTTACTCGTACACTGACTTTTAAGGCGCAGGCCGTACAGATACATAAAATGTTTTCGTAAGCGAATTTTCTGTATATATTACAGTATAACGTATGCAACACGTTCGATTTCGTAGACAATAACTTCGATTAACATCTCATATAACACACTAAAGCAGCAGTTGCGTCTCTTGTATGAGGAGTTAAAATTTTATACAGTAAAAGACACTGCATAAAATTTTATTCGTCATACATTTGACGCAACTGTCGCTTTAGGTTTTTAACGCGAGATGTTAATCGAAGTTATTGTCTATGAAATCAGACGTGTTGCACTGTGATACACTGGCGGAAAAAATCACAACACCAAAAAATAATTAATGTAGAGTAATGACATTTCGGGAATGCATTTATCTAGGTTACATGTTTAAGTAATGTTGCAAGATCACAGGTTAACGTAAGCGCGAGATAATCCATTGCAAATGTGAGCTGCTGGTACGTTAATGACCGGTGTGGCCGTCAAAATGTTGAATGCACGCATGCAAACATTCATGCACTACGTTGCAGGTGCCGGGTGTCAGTTTGTGGGATGGAGTTCCATGACTGTTGCACTTGGTCGGTCAATACAGGGACGGTTAATGCTGTTTGGAACTATCGTCCAGTGATGTCCCATAGGTGCTCGATTTAAGACAGATCTGGTGATCGACCAGGCCGAGGCCACATGTCGACACTCTGTACAATGTACAGCATGTTGGGTTACAACAGTGGTATGTGAGCCAGCATTATCCTGTTGGAAAACACCCCTTGGCGTGCTGGTCACGAATGGCAGCACAAGAGGTCGAAGGACTAGATTGACGTACATATTTGCAGTCAGAGGGCGTGGAATAACAACAAGAGTGCTCCTGCAGTCATACGAAGTCGCACGCCGAACTATAATTCCAAATGTACAGGAGGCCCAGTGTGTCTAGCATGTAGACACGTTGGCTGCGTTCCCTACTCTTGCCTTCTCCTACCCAATACACGGCCATCACTGGTTCTGAGGCAGAACCAGTTTCCATCAGAAAACACAACAGAAAAAGTGTACGTTAAAAGCCGGCGGCAGGCGTAAAACGTCTTCCGAAATTGTACTGAATGCTTTCAAAGAAAATTATTTTGAACAATTAGTTCATGAACCTACTCGTAGCATAAATGGTTGCGAAAGCATACCTGACCTCTTGTCAACAAATAATCCTGGACAAATAGACGGATACAGGGATTACCTACCACAAGGCAGTTGCTGCTAGGCTCAATACCGAACACCCACAACCATCAAAAAGAAACGAAAAGTACATCTATTTAAAAAAGCTGATAAAAATGTTCTTAACGCCTTTTTAAGAGACAGCCTCCACTCCTTTCGGTCTGATCATGTAACCCTATAAAAAATATGGAATTATTTCAACGAAGTAGTACCGACGGCAGTTGAGAGATATATGTCACATAAATTAACAAGTGATGGTACTGCTCCCCATGGTACCCAAAACGGGTCAGATCGCTGTTGCAGAAGCAACGAAAAAAGCATACCAAATTTAAAAGAACATAAAATCCCCAAGATTGGCAAAGTTTTGCAGAAGTTCGAAACATAGCGCTTGCTTCAATGCGAGATTTTTTTAATAATTTCCACAACGAAACTCGGAATCTGGCAGAAAACCCAAAGAGATTCTGGTCATACATGGAGCACACCAGTGGCAATACAATCACTGCGCGATAACAACGGTGAAGTCACTGATGGCAGTGCCACTAAAGCAGAGTTATTGAACACGGTTTTCCGAAATTCCTTCAACGAAGAAGACGAAGTAAATATTCCTGAATTCCAATCAAGAACCTCTGACAAGATGAGATATACTCGGTGTAGCAAAGCAGCTTAAATCACTTAATTAAAGCAAGACCTCTGGTCCAGATTGTATACCAGTCAGATTCCTATCAAAGTATGCTGATACAATAGCTCCATATTTAGCAATTATATACAACCGCTCGCTCATAGAAATATCCGTACCTAAAGACTGGAAAATTGCTCAAGTCACACCAATACCCAAAAAGGGAAATAGGAGTAATCCGCTGAATTACAGGCCCATATTACTAACGTCGATTTGCAATAGGACTTTCGAACATATACTGTGTTCGAAGATTATGAATTACCTGGAACGATTTATTCACAGACAGCACGGATTCAGAAAATATCGTTCTTGTGAAACACAACTAGCTTTTTATACTCATCAAGTAAAGAGTGGCTACCGACAGATGATGTCAAATTGATTCCATATTTTTAGATTTCCAGAAGGCTTTCGACACTGTTCCTCACAAGCATCTTCTAACCAAACCGCGTGCCTGCGGAGTATCGCCTCAGTTGTGCGACTGGATTCGTGATTTCCTGTCAGAAAGGCCGCAGTTCGTAGTAGTAGACGGAAAGTCATCGAGTAAAACAGAAGTAATATCCGGCGTCCCCCAAGCTAGTGTTATAGGTCCTCTGTTGTTCCTGATCTATATTAACGACATAGGAGACAATCTGAGTAGCCCTCTTACAAGGTAACCTCCCCATCGCAGCCCCCTCAGATTTAGTTATAAGTTGGCACAGTGGATAGGCCTTGAAAAACTGAACACAGATCAATCGAGAAAACAGGAAGAAGTCGTGTGGAACTATGAAAAAAAATAAGCAAAATATACAAACTGAGTAGTACATCCACAAGATAGGCAACATCAAGGAAAATATGTGCTCAGGAACGCCGTGGTCCCGTGGTTAGCGTGAGCAGCTGCGGAACGAGAGGTCCTTGGTTCAAGTCTTCACTCGAGCGAAAATTTTACTGTCTTTATTTTCACAAAGTTATGATCTGTTCGTTCGTTCATTGACGTCTCTGTTCACTGTAATAAGTTTAGCGTCTGTGTTTTGCGACCGCACCGCAGAACCGTGCGATTGTTATTGAAGTCGCGAGCTATATTTGCTGGATTCATATTGCCCACGGAATACACCTCACGTATTTAATGCACTCTCGTCCAAAGTAGCGAACAGTCAACTGCCAGCCAGGGAGCCTCGTTAGCAGGAATACTGTCTCTTCCGTGCGCTGTAGTCGAGTGACGTCGTGTGTTTCGATGTTTGTGTAGGTGTAGCGCCCCATACTACGGCGCAGTTACCTCGCATCGCACGGACGGATAATAATTGTCTGAAAATAAAAATTTAAACTTTTCACACTCGAGAAGACTTGAACCAAGGACCTCTCGTTCCGTAGTTGCTCACGCTAACCACGGGACCAGGGTGCGCCTGACCTCACGATGTCCTCGATGTTGCCCATCTTTCGCATCGACTACTCAGTTTGTATATTTTGCTTATTTTCTTCAGTTCCATACAACTTCTTCCTGTTTTCTCGATTGATCTGTGTTCAGTTTTTCAAGGCCTATCCACTGTGCCAACTTATAACTAAATCTGAGGGGGGTGCGATGGGGAGGTTCCCTTGTTAGATTGTTTGTAGATGATGCTGTCATTTACCGTCTTGTAAAATCACCAGATGACCAACACGAATTGCAAAATGATTTAGATTAGATATCTGTATGGTGTGAGAAGTGGCAATTGACCCTGAATAAAGAAAATTATGAAGTTATTCACATGAGTACTAAAAGAAATCCGCTAAATTTCGATTACGCGATAAGCCAAACAAATCTGACGGCTGTAAATTGAACTAAACACTTAGGGATTACAATTACTAATAAACTAAATTGGAACGATCAGATAGGTAATATTGTGGGCAGAGCAAACCAAAGACTGCGATTCATTGGCAGAACACTTAGAAGGTGCTGCAGGTCCACTAAAGAGACTGCTTACACCACTCTTGTCCGCCCATTCTAGAGTATTGCTGTGCGGTGTGCGATCCGCATAAGGTGGGACTGACGGATGACATCGAAAAACTTCGGAGGAGGTGCAGCTGGTTTTGTGTTACCGCGAAATAGGGGAGATAGAGCCACAGACATGATATGTGAATTGGAATAGTGCTGAAAACAAAAGCGTTTTTAGTTGCGACGGGATCTTCTTATGAAATTTCAATCACTAGTTTTCTCCTCCGGTTGCGAAAACATTCTGTTTACACCCACCTAAGTAAGGAGTAATGATCATCATGATAAAATAAGAGAACTCAGGGCTCGCACAGGAGAATTTGAGTGTTTGTTTTTCCCGCGCGCCTTTCGAGAGTGGAACGGTAGAGAGACAGCTTGAAGGTGGTTCACTGAACCCTCTGCCGCCTGGCAGAGTGTGAACAGCTGAGTAATCACGTGGACGTAGTCGTAGACCTCCACCCTGCCCTCCAATGAGTTCTCGCTTGACACCACGGAAGTCGGAAACGGCTGTGGTTTGGGGCCAGTGGAATGCACCTACATGGCATGTGGCTTGGAGCTGGCCTTAAGGTAACCGATTTGTACCAGCAGTTCGTTGTGTCACGCCAAACACGATGGTCTTTCTTCTCGGCAGCGCCACGCGGCCGTCCGGAATGCAGACTTCTTGTGATGGTACATTGTCGTCACCGCCGCTGCCAACAATCATGTACAGGGGCTACATTTCTGCCAAGTTTTCTGCGGTGTCGCAGAGGGAACGTCAATCTTCTCGTAACTCTATTACACAACCTCGTTTAAAGTCACTGAAGTGTCGATAAATGGCCTCTTTGTCGCCTTACAGGCATTCTCGGTTAACATCAACTTTCCACTTGCAGTCTCAACGTTGACGACCGTTACAGCGCCAGCGCGTATTTAAAGCAAAGCGTGTTGTGCATCGTCGTCGTGGCGATGCTAGCGCCACTCTCTGCGACTGGCGCCAATTTGAATAGACGTTATCTTGCATTTGTGGAAACACGCCTACCAACTTTCGTTTATGTTGCACAGCTGCTTGCTGGTGTTGCGAGTTTTTTCCCGCCAGTATATATTCAGACAATGCGGAATTAAAACGGTTATATGAAGTGAACACCTAACGAGGTTTACTAAATGTTATGTGCTTCACATTAGCGTCTTTGCGGGTATGTAAGTTGTTACTTTTATGCATTTATTTCCGTCGCCGCAACTAGGTATGTAACACGCGTATGTTGCTCTTAGATGCAATATGCAGACTATCTGTTACGACTGGCACGTTTGCTTATCATATCATACGACTCGCGGCTTGTATAATCGTAAGCTACTAGTCACCATCGGTATATGAAGGAAGATCTCTATGATCTACTTTGGTTCTACCAGTAAACAGTGATCAGCCATGCAGTCGCCTCTGTGTGCTATGCATCCATCGAAAGCCGATTGCTGATGTAACGTGAAAGAGTGGACTGCCTAGCATAGTCCGCGTATTGACGATGTAATTTATATTACGATGTGACAACAGGTAATGTTTTTGTGTTATGATTGTTCATAATGCGACGCATCACTGTCTGTGTCATACTATTTTCAGTGACAGATTCATGGTTCTATTATTTGATGTGAATGATTTTATATCCATCTAATACTATGCTGTAAAAGGTTTTAAGTGAGTATGTGCGTTGTCGTTTCCATTCATATCAGTTAACAGACTTGTGACAGGTTAATGTTTAATGCTACTGTTTTCATTTGGTCTAGAGGAACCAGATGATTGTCAGTCAGCTGCAAGTTCTTGTTTAAGTAAAGATTTTACTAGCAGTTGAAAGCGGCAACCAGGACATTTTTCGGATGCAAAGTAGTGGAGCTGAGAGTTCGCTGGAGGAAATAAATGGGCGAGAGGTAGAGTGATAGAAAATGAGGGGTGACAAAGGAAAAGATTTTTTTAGTCGAAAAGCACCAGTTTGCTTTTGTTCTACAATATTGTAGAACAAAAGCAAACTGGTGCTTTTCATTTATTACGATGTTGTTCCACCAAGAACCGACGGAAGATCCTGTTAACATTTTTTTACACCTTCAATAAAAAAGTAACTAAGGACAATATGGCCACACAAATGAAGAATCAAAAAGTAATGCTTGAAAGAAAGATGACGCAGTGCTTGTGGAAACCTGTTAGGTAGATTTAGACATACTGAATTCGAAAGGGAGTTTGGGCACCATTCTGAGGCCACCACCCAATATCTAGCGTGAGGATCATGAGAAAGATAAGGGAGATTAGGGCGAGTACGGGGGCGTACGGACAGCCATTTTCTCCTCGTTCGATACGCGAGTAGGAGAGAAAATCGATAATGTCGCACTGCTCTGTACAGTGGCTCGCGGAGTGGTTATAGGGGGTGAACGCAAATGTGGGAAGACCATAAACACAGCACATTACTGTGTGTAATACGATGTAGCAAAGCCGTGGGGTTCAAGACAGGTTCAAATCGTCTCGGAATGGATAAATACAAGGCATGTATGGTTTTCAAGAGAATCTTGTATGACTCTTTCTGGCAAAGAGTGTCAAGTTCAGGAAACGGTGATGGAGGTCAGTAAGGATCACGCACCCTTCTCTCCAAAATACATCAGTAAGGTTCAGTAATAATGACATATGGCCACTGTCGTGGAATATGCGACAATTCATCCTTGTGCTCACAAAATGGCCAAATCATCGACGACCCCTGCCATGTTTCACTCTTGGGACGTGACACCGGCCAGAAGTTGGAAGCAGTGTGAAAGCTGACTCGTCCGACCAAATAACTTTCTTCCATTGCCCCTGTGCATCACTGCTGAGTGTTGTTGGAACTGCATCTCGCCCTACAATTCCCCCTTATGGAGCTCCCTTCGCGTTGTTTGAGAGCTGACAGCGATCGTGAAGGCGACGTTCAGTTCTGCAGTGACTTTTGCAGCTAACGTGATCTTATTTATGGTCACCATCCTTTTCGATGACCATCTGTCACGATCACTCAACACACACTTTCGTCTGCACTGTGACGCAGTGGACAAGTTTTCCAGCACTCCCTGTGTGCGGTATAATCTTCGATTCGGTGCCTCTTCAAATACTACACACTCCGACTCCCTTGGTTAGTGAAGCACGCGAGCCCGAACAATCTGCCCACGTTCAGATTCGCCTAGCTCCGAGATACCGTGACGCACTCCCAGCTACACAGGACTCTGTTCTGACCACGACTGGCGCTTGCAACATACACGAGGACACTGCGCAGGCGCCGTTCGTGGCCAAAATTCAACAGCGTAACCTGCAAGCTAAGCTAGCATCTGGATTTATGCTCAAACATGCGTTTATCGGATATTTGTATACTTTTGTCCAACCCCTGTACACTGGGTGATTCACGAAGATACATGTTTTCAAGGTTAGGAAACTACTGAAACAACTCACTAACGGTTGCTAATAATGACATAAACGTTTCTACATTCTTAATGGAAAGTAAACAAATTTACTCGTATAATAATCTTTGCTTCTCTGAATGTTCTGGAAAACTACTGCAGATGCTCGTCTTGGACATGTTTTAATAGATTCGCCAGACCAATAACAACAAAATAAGTTGAAATCGTACTTTGCTTCAACCTTGTACAGTTTTGCGATGGCTTCATATTAGCGAAGCTGCTAAATTTCAGGCAGAATCTTTTATTAGCCCTAACTCCGTAGCTAAACGTGTGCGGACCTATGTTTATATCAACTTTTTTCTTTAGTTATACTTGTAGAATAACATATAAAAATATTTGCGTACCTTCGTGAATCACCCTGTGTACAGTATGTAGATGTGGATCTACACACATCAAAAAAAGTTTTGCATCACCTCAGTTCCGAGACTTCCGGAACCCGTACAGAAAACTGGAATAGAGATCAACATAAACATCATTTCCGCCGTTTTTATAGCTCATGAAAACCACACATTGCATGTTCTACCACCATACAGTGAGACCTCGCTGTACACACCGGTACCTGTGATACCCGGTAGCACGTCCTCTTGCATTGCTCATGCCTGTATTCGTCATGGCATACCACCCACAAGTTCATCAAGGTACTGTTGGTCCAACGGCGATTCGGCGTGCATCCCTCAGAGTGACTGGTGGGTCACGTCTACATCTACATACATATTCCACAATCCACCATACGGTGCGTGGCGGAAGGTACCTCGTATCACAACTAGCGTCTTCTCTCCCTGTTCCACTCCCAAACAGAACGAGGGAAAAAAGACTGCCTAAAATGCCTCTGTACGAGCCTTAATCTCTCGTATCTTATCTTTGTGGTCTTTCCGCGAAATATACGTTGGCGGCAGTAAAATTGTATTGCAGTCAGCCTCAAATGCTGGTTCTCTAAATTTCCTCAGTAGCGATTCACGAAAAGAACGCCTCCTCTCCTTTAGAGACTCCCACCCGAGTCCCTGAAGCATTTCCGTAACACTCGCCTGATGATCAAACCTACCAGTAACAAACCTGGCAGCCCACCTCTGAATTGCTTTATGTCCTTCCTCAATCCGACCTGATAGGGATCCCAAACGTTCGAGCAGTACTCAAGAATAGGTCGTATTAGTGTTTTATAAGCGGTCTCCTTTACAGATGAACCACATCATCCCAAAATTCTACCAATGAACGGAAGACCATCCGCCTTCCCCACAACTGCCATTACATGCTTGTCCCACTTCATATCGCTCTGCAATGTTACGCCCAAATATTTAATCGACGTGACTGTGTCAAGCGTTACACTACTAATAGAGTATTCAAACATTACGGGATTCTTTTTCCTATTCATCTGCATTAATTGACATTTATCTATATTTAGAGTTAGCTGCCATTCTTTACACCAATCACAAATCCTGTCCAAGTCATCTTGTATCCTCCTAAAGTCACTCAACGACGACACCCTCCCTTACACCACAGCATCATCAGCAAACATCCGCACATTGCTATCCACCCTCTCCAAAAGATCATTTATGTAGGTAGAAAACAACAGGGGATCTACCACACTTCCCTGGGGCACTCCAGATGATACCCTCACCTCCGATGAACATTCACCATCGAGGACAACGTACTGGGTTCTATTGCTTAAGAAGTCTTCGAGCCACTCACACATTTGGGAACCAATCCCATATGCTCGTACCCTCGTTAGGCGTCTGCAGTGGGGCACCGAGTCAAACTCTTTCCGGAAGTCAAGGAATATGGGATCTGTCTGATACCCTTCATCCATGGTTCGCAAGATATCATGTGAAAAAAGGGCGACTTGCGTTTCACAGGAGCGATGCTTTCTAAAGCCGTGCTGATGCATGGACAGCAACTTCTCTGTCTCAAGGAAATTCATTATATTCCAACTGAGAAAATGTTCGAGAATCCTGCAACAAACCGATGTTAAGGATATTGGTCTGTAATTTTGAGGATCCGTCCTTGTACTCTTCTTATATACAGGTGTCACCTGCGCTTTTTTCCAGTCGTTCGGGACTTTACGTTGGGCAAGAGATTCGCGATAAATGCAAGCTAAGTAAGGAGCCAATGCAGTAGAGTACTCTCTGTAAAACCGAATTGGCGATTTATTTATTTTCAACCCATTCAGCTGCTTCACAACCACAGGGATGTCTATCACTATGTCCTCCATACGGGAATCTGTACGAGACTCAAACGGCAGTATGTTTGTACGATCCTCCTGCGTGAAAGATTTCTCAAATGCTTAATTTAAGATCTTTTGCTAAGGTATGACGGTGGTAGTGGTTGAATGCTTCGCTCATCGCTCTTTTTACAGCAGCACGAATCTCTACTAACTTTTGCCTGTCCTCATTCTCCCGATCTTTCTTGTACCGCGAGTGCAACTGTCTTTGCTTCTTGAGCATTCTCCGATTAAACAGCCGTTTTCAATCCATCCCAGGCATGTTCAATTGGGTTCCTGTCTGGAGAACATGCTCGCCACTCTAGTCGAGCAATGTCGTTATGCTGAAGGAAGTCATTCACAAGATGTGCACGATGGGAGCGCGAATTGTCGTCCATGAAGACGAATGCCTCGCCAATATGCTGCCGATATGGTTGCACTTTCGGTCGGAGGATGGCATTCACGTATCGTACAGTCGTTACGACGCCTTCCATGACCGCCAGCGGCGTATGTCGGCCCCACATAATGCCACCCCAAAACAGTAGGGGACCTTCACCTTGCTGCACTCGTTGGACAATGTGTCTAAGGCGTTCAGCCTGACCGGGTTGCCTTCAAACACGTCTTCGACGATTGTGTGGTTGAAGGTATATACGACTCTCATCGGTGAAGAGAACGTGATGCCACTCCTGAGCGGTCCATTCGGCATGTTGTTGGGCCCATCCCTACCGCGCTGCATGGTGTCGTGGTTGCAAAGATGGTCCTCCCCATGGACGTCGGGAGTGAAGTTGCGCATCATGCAGTCTATTGTGCACAGTTTGAGTCGTAACACGACGTCCTGTGGCTGCACGAAACTCATTATTCAACATGGTGGCGTTGCTGTCAGGATTCCTCCGAGCCATATTCCGCAGGTAGCGGTCATCCACTGCAGTAGTAGCTCTAGGGCGGCCTGAGCGAGGCATGTCATCGACAGTTGCCGTCTCTCTGTGTCTCCTCCATGTCCGAACAACATCGCTTTGGTTCACTCCGAGACGCCTGGACATTTCCCTTGTTGAGAGCCCTTGCTTGCACCAAATAACAATGCGGACGCGATCGACGTGCCGTATTGACTGTCTAGGCATGGTTGAACTACAGACAACACGAGCCGTGTACCTCCTCCCTGGTGCACTGACTGGGACTGATCGGCTGTCGGACCCCCTCCATCTAATAGGCGCTGCTCGTGCATGGTTGTTTACATCTTTGGGCGGGTTTAGTTACATCTCTGAACAGCCAAAAGGACTGTGTCTATGATATAACATCCACAGTCAATGTCTACCTTTAGGAGTTCTGGGAACCGGGGTGATGCAAAACTTTTTTTGATGTTTGCTGATCGAAGTGAAGGCCACCATGCGTAATACCGCCCGTTTTTTAACTTTCATTAAACCTCGACTAAGAAAGTAAACCGACAATATGAAAAAAAACCTCCGTTTTCGTTAATGGGTTTTGGTCGTAATTTGGGCATACTATGCCGGTTCCCGGAAGAGACACTTGTGGAACATGGTGCGCCATGTGTTTATAAAATTGGCTGCAGCCGATATTTTAAATGGTTGAATGGAACGAACGATTTATGGCTCAGAGAACAGAAGATCTGCTATATTATGTTCGTGTTGCTGTCGTAGCATGTCGAATTTAAGGGAACGAAAGGCTGAAAATCGATGCTGCCACAAACCACAGTATGCTCAAAATACTGCCTTAAGAATATCGAATTTCGCGCTTTCGTTTGACAGATTTCTCATCATTGACAGTTGACTCTGTAAGACACTAGAAGCTAGCGCACAGACGAACGGTGATTAAAGCCTGTAACCCGCTACTGCACTTCAGCTTGTTGGACAAAGTGCGGCGACAAAAACTATTTCGATCATCATATTCTAAGTGGCTTTAGTGTATCGAGTGCCCTCGCATTTTGAGTTGCCAAGTAAACTGGAGGCTTGAATAACGGCAGTCAGAAAAAAAAGAGTCTTACCGGCCTAAGGCTCTTTCCTCGCATCTGCAATCAACGACATTTTTATGATGCTAAATTTTAAGATGACCAGGTATATTTTGTTTTAAAAAGTCTCGTAAGAGAGCAATTTTGTGATGCGAGGTCGATGTTTTCACTCCAGTAGTGTGTCATCTATACATGATACAAAAATAACTTGTTGCTGGACGAACAGATAAACATGCAGTTATGTAATGTGTTGAGTTACGAAAACCAGCTGCTGTACTATAGACACTCGGAGAGCATCTTTAGTGGATTTCCTTGTCTTGCGCTGAGCCGACAAGAACAGAAGAAAGCCGAATGCACTGAACTATGTAGGAATTAATTGCAAAATATGGTGGCTGTGTGTAATGTCGTACTTTTTCCTAGGTTTGCATCAGTATGACGTCAGTTCGCACCGCTTCACCTACAAAAGTTGTGAAGAATTATGCGATCGATATGGGTTTCGCATTTATACATTTGAGGTGCATAACAACAACGACTCTGAAACGGTTTTTCAGCCAGTTTCACAAACTAGTGAAGGCGTAGTTAGGCAGTTGGGAACTGCCAATAAATTATTACCGTGATTGACGGTCCATGTTTAGAAAAAAATATGGAAGCACAGGAGGAAATAAAAAATATCCATGAAGATTCAGAGCTGTCATACATGCACGTGTACAAAATTGGCCTAATGCAAACAGCTGCCTCGTCTTACCAGGTTCCCAACTGCTTCATTATGTCTCCTCCTCAGCAATGCTGCTACTCAAAGTGCTGTAAATGATTTACGCCCTGTTTTCAAAATCCTGCTTGATCAACATCTGCTAGCCTGTTTCTGGCATAACACAGAGCAGACTGAGATTATGCAGTGTTGACTTCATACGTACTGTTAATAGGTAAACTTAGAGCATAACGTCTATTTAAATAAATCATTGAGTTCATAGCCTTGCTGTCATTTTATTTTATTTGAACAGATAATCCGGTTCGGCTTTAAAGCCATGCTCAGACCTACAGGAGGAAAATAAAAGTATTTCAGAATTTGTGACAATGAACCTGTTACCTACAAAGAGTAAAACAAGTAAATGTGTTAGCTTATGAGGCAGCAGCACAGACGACGCCAAGTCGTTAAGTGAACTGCCGATTGTTAACGACTACGCGTTTCCTCGAAAGGTCGAAGCAACTTCATTTCAAGAGTGTTTATCCTCTTGCTCGTAAAATGTTTTAAGAAGGAAGAAGAATTCGGGTTTCACGTCCCGTCGACTATGAGGTCATCAAAAACATGCTGCAAGCTCCGATTGGGGTAGGAAATTGCTTACGTTCTTACCAAAGGAATTTGCCTGGAGTGATTTATGGAAACGTAGAAGAACGTAAATCTAGATACCTTATACTGGATCTGAACCACAGTTCTCTCAAATGCGACTCGAGTCTCTTACCACTGCACCACCTCGCTCGTTCAGTTTATCTGGGGAGAGCGTACTGATGACCGTTGTTGACTACTAGTAGGCGAGATTAGTTTCCCAGACGGCATACGGTCGTCTTCAGGTTATCGTGTTTTGATATTCTCTCTGCTACGGCTGGGTTGTTCCTTTTGTTTCTGTATGCAGATACACTCTAAAACATAAAAAGAAAAAAAAACCCGTACCACGAAGGAATTATCCGAATGGCACGGAAATCGGTAGACGTGATCCACATGTACGGACAAACAAATGATTTTTCAGATAAATAGGATGATTTGTTCAAGAGTTACCTCTGTCCCTTATACAAGCAGTTGCTCGGTTTGGCGTTGATTAAGAGTTGTTGTATGTCCTCCTGAGGGATATCGTGCCAGAGTCGTCCAAGTGGCGCGTTAGATCTTCAAAATCCCGAGCTGGTTGGAGGTCCCTGCCTATAATGCTCCAAACGTTCTCAGTTGGGCAGAGATCCGGCGACCTTACTCGCCAAGATAGGGTTCGGCAAGTGCGAAGACGAGCAGTAGACTCCTCGCGCGCAGGCGGGCGTTATCTTGCTGAAATGTAATTCCAGGCAAGCATGTGATGAAAGGCATCACAATGGGCAGTAGAATATCATCGACGCGCCGCTGTGCTGTAAGGGTGCTGCAGATGACAAGCGAAGAGGTCTTGCTACGAAAACAGTTGTCACCACAAACCACCCGTACTGGTTGTCGTACGGTACGGCGGCGACAATTAGATTGGTATCCCACCGCTTTCGGGGGCGTCTGCAAACACTTCTTCTGCCCGGAATCTCATTTACTGGAGTATAATTGTCTTCTGTGATGAGTCCTGCTTTGAACTGAGCCACGATGAACAGCAAAGAAATGTCTGGAGACGGCGCAGACAGCAGTGGGACACTGAACTGTTGTCGCTTGCCATACCGACCTACCTACGCAAGGTCTGAATACAGAGATCTCACAGCGGAGAGCAAAGTCATATCTCTTATATCAGTTTGTGCAAAAAGCGACGAGTTGCTCCATTGTTTGAGTTCTGCATTAATCATTACTTACGTTCCTCCGTACCCGCTAAGTGAGTTCCAGGTTGGAGGAAGGCCACAGCAGGCCACCCGCTGCATATCCTTTCCTGGCAAAGCTCTGTGTTGTTCCACTGATGACAACATTACTTAGATATTTTGAAACGAGGCGCGAACGTTACGCTACAGCTATGGAGCGAACAACAAATGATGAAATCCTCACTAAACGGGACATCAGCCGTAGCGTCTGACGCATCACGCTCCCCATGATCGATAACTGGTGGCGTTAATAACTGTACCTAATAGAGACGCGTTACTGACGTATCTCTGAAGGCAAATAGGTCGGTAGCCGGGCAGTGGTGGACGCGGATTTTAAAAAGCAGTCTGTTGTGAGGAACACTGTCGACGAAGACTTGTGGTTCGATGAACGCTCTTCCAGGCACTTAAGCGTGTTTTGCAGACTATCCATGTAGATGTATATGCAGATGGGAGGCGTGGTTACACAGTGCGAGCCAGCATCCGAGCTGGCCTACTCATTCAGTGCAGTGCAGCTACTCATACGAGTTATTGTCAAGTGCGAGCCGATCAGTACCTCGCATCCGAGTAACTAACACATATTTTGGTTTTAATAGCCTCTCCTCTCCCCCACCATGCCACCGTCAGCAGCATGCATGCTACTCGGAGGTCACTAACCTCTACACCAACAAGGCCAGCTTATTATCAGCCTGATGAACGTTTAGTGTACGTACACTCTGCACAATTGGAACAATTTTCGCAATCAATACTCGCTAGTGATGTACTTCATGCAGCAACGACGTTCTCTAATGTAATAAACTAAGCTGTGAAGTATTGTATAACTATGCAAGGTTCATTTGTAATGTACACAAAAAAATTAACAAACGAGTTATGAATTTGATTATGAATAATGAAAATTACTTGCTTTGATAAAATTGTTCAGGCTTTCACTTATAGCATCACACACTTTTGATATTATTTTGATTACGGATGCTTTTGAAATTCTGATAAATCGACAGTAATCTATACGATATCCCAGAAGAAAGGAATAGTAGTTTTGTTTCCAACTTCACTTTTGCATCGCTTATGTGTGTACCTTCACGTGCAATTTTTAGAGCAATTAAATTTAAGAGCGTTTCCTCTTGTGTAGGTGTCACTATCATTACTGTTTTATATTCTCGCGGACCTTCATTATGTAGTTCTTTAAATGTTATATGCGTAGCCTTTTTCCTTTGCATCTAGTTCCTAACCCAAATCGTTTCTTTTTTAAATTTTTTTCATTACACTTTCAGCTCGAAGTATTCTAGCACAAAGTATTTTCGTAACTCCTTTCATTATGGTATGAACTGTGATCAGTCGTGCATTTTGCGACGACATTACACCAGATATTGCTACTGAAAAGATGCGGGTACACGCGTGTTTTAGGTGTCCACGTCAGCAACTCGCACTCGTGCGGCCGTGCAATGCGATTTGTAGCTGTCCACTGTCAGGTCAGCAACTCGTATTGTGTAACCGAGCCCTTAAGGCGAGGAACTGGCACTCGCTTGCACGTATCACGAGAAGATCCGGTGAATGATGGATCAAATTTATCCAAGATTGAGTGCCACAGGGAAGGAAGAAAGAGACGGACAAAAGGGGGAAGAAGATGGCGATATGAATTGTGAAAATCCGGAAACCATCTTGGTCATCTATAGCGCGAAATGTAACTGGGAGAGCTTTTCTTCTAGTAGTGGGACACTGACTGCTAAAAACGATCTTGTTTTCCACTTGTTGGCTTCAGGGGCACTTGAAATTCATTTGATTTCACCATATATTTTACTGCGGCTGACCTACTCTGTATGGTACAAGCCAAATAAGTGTATACAGCTCGAAAAATATTCATCAAAGACTATGGCTTGTATTCTCTTCGTTGATTCTCGTGGAGATATGAATAGTGCGGAACGGTGGTTCGTCAACTGTAGATTCATGAAGCAATGTTACGTGTATGTTCATGCATACTTATGTACATTTCTGGCCAAAAGTTGAGAAAAAAGGAAAAGGAAATAGCGCGAAGGAATCCTCAGAACATCTTAACGTATTTGACACAGATGAGTAACGACGACATAAAAACACGATTAACGTTTAGGGCTTCAACAGCTACAGTACTGCCACGAGGCGGGTACTTGCACGTGTTATGCTGGACTCCAGTTTTATTTTCCAAGTCACCAGTATTCTTAACGGCTTGGTGCTGGGCGCCACGAATTCCTTTCTTGTGCCGACCTGTTAGTCTCAAGAGTAGCGCCTGCACCTCACGTCCTCAATTATTTGCTGGATGTATTCCTAACTCTGTCTTCCACTACTGTTACTACACTCTGCAGCTCCCTCTGATTCTCTGATGTCTAAACTCATGTCCTATCATCCTGTCCCTACCTCTTGTCAGTGTTTTCCATATGTTCCGCTTATAGCAAACTCCGCAGAAAACTTTCCCATTTCTTATCTTATTTGTGCACCAAATTTTAAATATCTTTCTTCAGCACTATGTCTCAAACGCTTGAATTTTTTTCTGGTCCAGTTTTCTCAGAGTCATAATTCGCTACCATACAATACTGTAATGCAGACGTACTTTCTCAGACATTTCTTCCTAAATTAAGACCTATGTTTCATATTAAGAGACTTCTCGTGGCAATGAATGCCTTCTTGGCCTTTGCTGGTCTGCTTTTTAGTTCGTCCGTGTTTCGACCTCCGTACGTTATTTTGCTTCCCAGATAGCTTCCTCTACTTCGTGGTCACCAATTTTGTGCCGAGTTCATTGGAAATCTGATTTCTGCTTCTCCTTATTATTTTCGTTTTTCTTCGGTTTTCTCTCGATCCATATTCTGTATGCATTAGACTATTAATTTAATTCAGCAAATTCTATAGTTCTTCTTCACTTTCAGGGAGGATAACTATGTCGTCAATAGATCTTATCATTGATATCCTTTCAACTTGAATTTGGATCCCAATCTTGAATTTTTCTTTTATTGCCGTCATTGCTTCTTCGGTGTATAAACCGAACAGTAGGGACGAAAGAGTGCACGCATGTCTTACACCCTTTTTAATCCAAGCACTTCGTTGTTGGTCTTCCGTTCTTATTGTTCCCTCCCTCTTGGTTGTTGTACATATTGTATATTACCTGTCTTCCCCTAGAGCTTATTCCGATTTTTATCAGACTTTCGAACGCATTTCACTTTTTCTATGGCGACAGATTCGTCGCAGGTGCCTTGATATCTTACAGTCTTACTTGCTTATCAAGGGGAACGTCAGAGCTGCCTCTCTCGTAGCATTTCCTCTCGTAAAGCCAAAGTGATCCGTCATCTAACAAGTCGTTCAATTGCAGTAAGATCTCTCTTACGTAGCACTCACTATCCGACGCTCTGGATTTGTTCCTAAAGCCGCCCTGTAATTCTATTGACACTGGATGTTACGTCACGTCCTGTCGGAACGTTCCTAACGTATTTCAAATAGCGGAATTCGCACCACCCGTTGACGGAACGAAGCCTTAACGCGAGCTTAACGTCAAGCTGTGTCACACCGCGTCAAGGATTCTTCGCGAGAAAATTTTGCCGTTGATGATGCGGTGACGTCACGTGACTAATCCAATGCTGGCCCGAAGTGTGCCAACATTCGGTATTGATTGAATCTGTCGACTCGTGTAACGTTTGTGGTTTCCCCATTTTCGTGGCGTCTTAATATATATTTTTATTTCTTACATTGTGTTTTGGTTCATTGCGAAAGTTGCACGCAGACTTTTTCTTTTGTTCGAGTGTTGTCTCTTGAATGCGAAATGTTATATTCTATTTACGATACATAGACAAAGATAATTCATACTCACCGTAAGTGAAATAGAACATAAACCTTGGCTGACCAAGATTTGAGCCACTGAACGGTTGACGAAGAAGACTGCGCACTTGGGAAACGTGGGAAGGCTAGTTTACAAAGAGAGTGCGACTACGTGTAAGGCGCGTATATTGCAGCGTAGTTTTCTGAGCAGAGCTTTTATCACTAGTGTTTCTTTTCAACTTTTTGTTTTTTTGCCTAAGCAATAAATCTGTTTCTTAAAGAAATTAGATAGTGTTGATATGATGAAGCGAACAACAAACCATTTTTATTGAACTAAAAGTTTACATGCAGGCGTTTAACATTAAGTTGCGATGTTTATAAATTTTTAGAATATACAACATATAGGGTGCGACAATAAATGTGGCTCAGAGAACAGAGTTCCGTGGTGCAAAGAAACACAGCAGAGGAAAGGAAATACGGTACTAAACTAATTACAGCAAATATTGAAAGTGACCACCATACATCTGTTGGCACTTTTGGGCCATGGTCAGTAAGTTGCTGAAGGCAGATCGAAGCTGGACTGCTAGAATTGCTGCACTCTCATCCGAAATGTTCTGCTGCAGTTCTTGAAGACTATGAGGATTGTTGCGATACACCTTAGACTTGAGGGCTCCCCACACAAAGTAACTGCACACTGACAGATCAGCTGACCTGGGTGGGCAGCTAGGGCTAACCACTCTGTCAGGCGTGAATATTGTGTAAATGTGCTCCAAGGTTCGACCTGCTGTATGGGCAGTCGCTCCGTGCTGTTGGAAGTGACGGTAGATCTTTTCGTCCTCCGTTACTGTTGCCACAAACGGTTTCGAAATGTTGGCAATATAACGCGCCGAACGTCTGGGCCACTTTTATTTGCCCCACCCTATATCTGTAACTGTGGCTTGTGACACAAACACCAAGAGGTACCCATATTAAAATCTATTAAACCGAAACGTTGGCAGGAATCTGTGAACATAATAACAGGAAACCGGCACACACGTGTCTTTAACCAAACGTTGAAGAACTTAAGCGGCTTGTGTGTGCAATCGAGGGTACTGCTCTTGGCATAAACTTTTATCAAAGTGTTGTGAACAAAACACATCGAGGAACGGATGCTACACAGTACGTGTGTGAGCTCAAGTTGAAAGTAATGAAGTGCGTCAGCAGCCAGAGAACGATCTGACAAATAAATCGAAATCAGTCTTCAGTCGTGTAAAGTCTTGGTATGTCTTTGAGAGTCCACGATGTAACGTTTCAATTGCCTCTAGTCCGCAAGTGACTGCCCCGAGTTCTGGAAAATGACCTCTGTCGTGAACTTGAAGCTGATTTTTCCAGTGGAGTACTGTTTCTTTTTAATAGTATCCACCTTGTACGCCATGTCTGTTACCAAATGATTCTCCCTTTGCATTAAGAGACCTAATGAATTCAAATAATTGGTAATGTCAGCCATAAAAGATTTTGCCGTTATTCTACTTACCATTAACTCAGTTTTGTCTCTAATGGTCGCCTTCAGTTCCGACAGCATGCACTCACGTAACGTGCATCATATTGTCTTCGTGGCTGGTGTTTCAGGTTCTTTTTCCAGCTCATAAAAGTGCTATGGCGCCTTAAGCACGAAACACGGCCTTCAAACGATACTCTATCTCTGTGGCAGGAAGTGTCAAGGAACTCCCCACTCTGATGCAGGCTAGTAGGCGATGCTTCAGGGACGCGTGTAAGAGCATACCGAAGACGTGTTTTATTCGTCTCACGACAACTTTGCCAGTTACAGATTAACTAGCGGCCCGCCGCTGCTTCGTAAGGATAGCAGTAGCTGACTGCGGCTGCAACACTTGTGTGGTGTAGCGGCAGCGGCGGATGCAGAAAAACCTCAAGGAGGGGACACTAAAGATATCTTGAGCTAGCTTTACTTTTACCGTTGTTGTTGTGGTCTTCAGTGCAGAGACTGGTTTGATGCAGCCCCCCACGCTACTCTATCCTGTGCAAGCTTCTTCATCTCCCAGTACCTACTGCAACCTACATCCATCTGAATCTGCTTAGTGTATTCATCTCTTGGTATCCCTCTACGATTTTTACCCTCCACGATGCCCTCCAATACTAAATTGGTGATCCCTTGATGCCTCAGAACCTGTTCTACCAACCGTTCCCTCCTTCTAGTCAAGTTGTGCCACAAACTCCTCTTCTCCCCAATTCCATTCAATACCTCCTCATTAGTTATGTGATCTACCCATCTAATCTTCAGCATTCTTCTGTAGCACCACATTTCGAAAGCTTCTATTCTCTTCTTGTCCAAACTATTTATCGTCCATGTTTCACTTGCATACATGGCTACACTCCATACAAATACTTTCAGAAACGACTTCCAGACACTTAACTCTATACTCAATGTTAACAAATTTCTCTTCTTCAGAAAAGCTTTGGCTTGCCATTGCCAGGCTACATTTTATATCGTCTCTACTTCGACCATCATCAGTTATTTTGCTCCCCAAATAGCAAAACTCCTTTACTACTTTAAGTGTCTCATATCCTAATCTAATTCCCTCAGCATCACCCGACTTAATTCGACTACATTCCATTATCCTCGTTTTGGTTTGTTGATGTATATCTCATATCCTCCTTTCAAGACACTGTCCATTCCGTTCAACTGCTCTTCCAAGTCTGTTGCTGTCTCTGACAGAATTACAATGTCATCGGCTAACCTCAAAGTTTTTATGTCTTCTCCATGGATTTTACCGTAATAAAAAATAATCAAGTCACATGCGAAGTTTAAGGAAGTTTTATTTAAACCGATATCGAAGGTTCTCTGTAGAAGTAAACAGTAGAATATTCGCAACTTTTCTCGAACATATGCCAGACAGAATAACGTACCTGCATCAGTAGAATGGCCGCGACTTTTCTTGTAGATATGTGTTAGCTATCTATGTGCCAGACAGGAACGTATAAAATACGATGACGCGGACGCGCGTGCTACATAGGAAAGCACAACTACTCTATAACTCGATTCAGTCGAGGCGACTGCCGAAAGAAACGAACGAATAGCGTACGAGCTGACTGGCGGGGGCGGCGCGGGTGGCAATGCCTTCACATAGAAAAACGCTGTAGAGAGATGTACAGTAATTTTCTTCTGTTGTTGTGACACTATAAGCTTTTATTTATATGGTAATGGTAATTTTGCCGCGCGGTGTGTAAATACACTGTTAGCCAATAAAATTGCAGCGTCGTGACTGCGGCCTGCACTAACGTCAAATTAGCATAAAGTACGTTACACGCAGCTAACACGGTCCAGTCACGTGATTGTGACCACCGCCTGTGCTCGACGTCACCCGTTCACAGACGGCAGGTGGCAGCGCTAGCAGTGGAGGGTATATCGACTGTGTCGCGGGAGACGCAGTAAACAATGTAGTCGTCGTAATGGGGAAATGGAGCGATTGATGTGACGTCCAGGCGGGCATGATCGTTAGCTTTCGGGCCAAGACTGGAAGCTTTTCCAAAACGGCTGCACGGTAACTACAAACCGCCCAGATGAACCAGGGGGCTACCAAGAGCGAACGTCGCTGCGTATGGACCTCCTCAGCAGGCGTGTGGTTCACTCACCCATGTTGACTGCTGGACGTCCAATGAGTGGTGACAGATGGTCTTTTGATGTGAAACACCTTTTGTGCTCTATCGGACATGTGGCCTTTGGCGTGTACGGCTTGAAACGACTGAAAGCAAACAACCTACAACAATTGTCGGCTGGGTCCAGGCCGGAGGAGGGAGCGTTATGATCTGGAGATTGTTTTCTTGGCATTCCCTGTGTGCTCTCGTCATTCTGGATGGTACAGTGGATCGACACAAGTATTCATCTGTCCTGGGGCACCATTTCTACTCCTACATGCAGTTTTTTTCCCCCTCGGCACGATGACATCCACGAGCAGGACAATGCAACGTGTCACACAGTTCGCAGTGTACGTGCATGGTTCGAAGAGCATTAGCATGAGTTCATTGCACTCCCCTAGCCATCGAACTCCCCGGATTTGAAGCCAAACGAGAATCTATGGGACCACCTCGATTGGGCTGTATGGGTCATGGATCCACAATGGAGAAGTGTCGCAGTTGGCCGGCATGGCACCACATCCCTGTCTGTACCTTCCAGAGCCTCACTGGTTCTCTTCCTGCACGTCCCGCAGCGGTATGTGCTGGGAAAGATGGTTCTTCAGGCTTTTGACATGTGACTGGACAGTGTATTAGCGTCTCAGTGTAAAGTAGACAGCAGTGGTGCTCTCTACATACTTTGTATGAGGAAACATTACTCAGGGGATTTCTCGTTCAGAAATCGCATTTAAATATTGTTTGTTTGTGATGAGACCGTCTTACACATCGTGTAACACAGAGAAACGTCCTCGATAACGTGTTGGAATTTGGTAGCGGTGGTTTGGTGGCCTGTTCAGGCTGTGGCTTATCGTTCCGCGATACTGCTGCTCGCTTTGATCGGCGGAATCCCACTGCTGTCAGGTAGATGTGTAATCGATGGGTTCAGGAGAGCTATACTGAGCGCCTTCAGGATCTTAATGCCCCCACGCGTCTAGCGCCCGAGAGGGCTGACATATTGTTCACTCTGACGTACAGGCTCATACACCAACGTCACATACCTTGAATCAGGAAATGGATTTGTTTGCGACAAGACAAGTATCCGTACAGACAATGCGACAATGTCTGGAGCATCAGCGACTGTCAAGATGGCAAACATTGCCTTGACACGACAGCATCAGCGACAGGACTGGACACATTAGGGGCACCACGTGGTATTTTCAGACGAGTCCCGGTGCTGCAGGCAGCATCGCGATGGATAATACCCGTGCACGACGGCACCAGAGAGAACGATGTTGCCAGATTGCATTCGTCATAATGGCCAGACATGACGTTCTGCGATGCCATTGGATATGCAAAACGTTAGCCTCTGGTTTGGAAAGTAAGCATTATATTAGTGCCATGTTAAGACAGCTGTGCCCACTTTCCAAGACACGGTGACGTTGTCTTTCCACAAGATATGGTTCAAATGGCTCTGAGCACTATGGGACTTAACATCTGAGGTCATCAGTCCCCTAGAACTTAGAACTACTTAAACCTAACTAACCTAAGGACATCACACACATCTATCCCCGAGGCAGGATTCGAACCTGCGACAGTAGCTGTCGCGCGGTTCCAGACTGTAGCGCCTAGAACCGCTCGGCCACCCCGGCCGGCTCAAAGATAACACAAGGCGTTGCCTTACCCACGCTCTCCAAACTTAGTTCTATACAGAGGGTGTTGTTCCCCTTGCCGGGACGTTGTCCAGATTTCTCACCCAGTGAAAATATCTGGCACACCACCATGTGACAGATACTACGATTATTAAGAACCTGTGGCAGAGAGTTGATGCAGCACGTCATGACGCATCCATATCTACGATGCGAACTCAGTTCGACTTGATGCTCAGCGGGGTTAGAATCTTTGTAGCCACAAGAGGCCACAGCTCTGTGTTCTCAATTTCGTATACCCACAGATCATGTACGCTTACTACGATCTACACTGCTGTCCAAAATTAAAGCAACAAACGGAGATTTTGCAAGGTTCCGTTTATTTTGTCACAAAACATTATAAACAGGTAATAGTAAAGTAAAAACAATGTAAAGAACCCAGAACGTGAACAACTTCAAGAAGCGTAACGGTAGACAAAAATTCTCTTTTTTTTTCAACTTAACGGATTTTTACTCACATTCCGACAACAGGTAATGTGCTCAGTATGGGTTCTAATCACGTGTGACAACAATACAGGCCTGACAACGACGGGGCATGCTCTGAGTGATGTCATCCATCTCACGGTGAGGCAATAACGCCCACTCTTCCTGCACACCTGTTCGCAACTCTTGGAGAGCGGTTCGTGGATGCTCACGCGATGCATCCCGTCTCCCTAGTGTATCCCAGACATGCTCTATGGGATTCAAGTCGAGAGAGCGAGCAGAGCACGCCATGCGTGCTATATCTTCTCTGTCTGCAAGAAAACCTCAGCCATCTGTGCTGGTTGAGGTTGAGCATTATCGCTTATCAATACGGAGTCTGAGCCCACAGCACATTAGATTACATGATCTCGTCACGATACCTGACAGCAGTTAAACCTTGCCGATTCACCCGTACAATTTCATGAATATGGGTTCGAGTTGTCGACATAATCCCCATACCATGAGCGCGGTGGCCGAGCTGTTGTAGGCGCTTCAGTCCGGAACCGCGCGACTGCTACGGTCGCAGTTTCCAATCCTGCCTCGGGCATGGATGTGTGTGATGTCCTTAGGTTAGTTAGGTTTAAGTAGTTCTAAGTTCTAGGGGACTGATGACCTCAGATGTTAAGTCCCATAGTGCTCAGAGCCATTTGAACCATACGATGAGGCATTCTCCTCGATATCGGTCTGTTTCCACAATGTTTAGATTCCGAAATATTGTACCACGTTCCCTGCAGATTCGAATCCGTCGAGAACCACTCTCGAGACCAAGTCGGGACCCATCTGTGAAAAGAACATTGGTCCACTGTTCGACCGTCCAGGTGGCAAGTTGAAGACACCGCTCTAGGCGTTCCCTTCTGTGAAGACGCATCAGAGGTGCACATACAGCAGGTCTCCAACAATAAAGGCCACTCTGCAGAAGCCTTCTGTACGCAGCTGCTGGAATACTTAACTTTAATCCATAATTGGTGAACATCGCTCTTGACGGTACATGTTTTACAGCATCAATAGTGACTGGTAATGGCGCCTTGCTAGGTCGTAGCAAATGACGTAGCTGAAGGCTCGGCCAATGAGAGCGTAATTTGTCAGTGAACCATCGCTAGCAAAGTCGGCTGTACAACTGGGGCGAGTGCTAGGAAGTCTCTCTAGACCTGCCGTGTGGCGGCGCTCGGTCTGCAATCACTGATAGTGGCGACACGTGGGTCCGACGTATACTAACGGACCGCGGCCGATTTAAAGGCTACCACCTAGCACGTGTGGTGTCTGGCGGTGATATCACAGTCACATCCCAGTTGCCATGCAGTACTGGGCGGTACTCTTGCGCCCTTACAGCCAAATAACGGACCTTTCTTTGTGGTCTCAAACGTAGTCGGCCCGCCAGTGATCTTCGGGGTAAAGTTTCGGCCTCTATAAGCTATCGCCACATCTGAGAAATTCATATTAAGCCCTCGGGTCTCATCAGTTTGCGACAGTGCTACTTTCAGTCTTCCTACGACCCTCCACTGCAGAGAGCCTGGTAGGCGTCTTCTCTGTGCCACACTGCACCGTCTGTGACTACGTGGACAGCGATTGTGGATGTGGGGCTACACGGCAAACACTACCCCATTTGGTAGGTGTCCTGACATTGCCGTTGGCGTGGTTTTCGGTAGACTGGGATGCTATCTTCCGTGCAGAAGACGACTGAGCTGGTACGGCTCGCTATTTAATTTGTTTTCTTTTTGAAACGACCCGCCTTCTCAGTACTCGTACCGATGTCAATATGGGGATCGGATTGGAGTCTCTGGTCGCCGCATATCTCTGGCGAGTTGGCTTCCCGCGCGCCTCGAGGCGACAGAAAGACGAAGAAGGGTGTTCTCTGGACTGTGCGTGAGGAGCGACGCCGGTGTCGGAGGTCAAGGCCGCTTGGTCGGTGGGCCCCGCGGAAGCAGTCGGTAGGGGACGGAACGCCGAGGGCTCGAAGATCCCAGGGTGGAGGGCCGTGTTGTCCCGATGGCCGTCATCTTGTGGTCATCCAAGGGCTGAGCAGTGATTTCTAGATTCTGCCCCTGGATTCCGACGAAGAATTACGGCAAGTTTGGTGTATGAGGTGAACTTAGAATTCTAAAAGGGTGCACGTTGGTGGCGCGTATATCAGACTTGTGAGTGGTGTAAGCTTTGCTTCGGTACTGCGGTCTCCAGTTTGAGCGCCGCTTCGGAGGAGAGCGTTGATATCGGCATTGTCATCTATTTAGCTGCTTTAAAGTAAATGACTGTTTTGGCAGGTGGATCCAAGTGAGGGATCGAATCATTGCTTGTCTTATTAAGAAACCTAAGTCGGCACCAGCGTGTTAAACTGTTTTCTGCAGATATAACGAGTAGTATAACTCTGGTAGTGTCCGGGAGTGAACTTTGGAGGTACTGTTAAGTGTTTGTACTAAGGGAAAGGTTGCGTGTCGAGGTTTTCAGTCGGACGCGTATGAATCATGTCAATTGCAGTTCACTTCTTACGGTATTTTACGGTTATATTTGTCGTGGCGAAATCGCCGATAGTATTTTCATAAATTAGCTTGGGACATCATTCTGTGGCTTGGTGTGGCCCTTCCAAGAGTTTAAAACCCCAAATATTTTCTTACAGTCTTTGCTGAGGTTGCCTTGCAACAGCTGTTCATTTGCCTCTTGCCTAACCCACCGTAGTGCTGTTTGGTGCGGTGCGGTACAGTCGAAGTGTTGAATAGTACCGTATCTACTCCCTTGCCCGTTTTAGGATTTGCGAGACGCATCCATATCGACGTATAATCCCAGTATGCAATTTGTGTAAGTTGGTTGCGCCCTGTTAACGTTTTGTACATCGTAGGAAATCTTTCCCGTGCCGTACATGATCCTTAAAGAGAGCACGGCGCACAACAGCGCATGACCACGACGAAATCAAAAGATATGCATTGTATACATTTTTAACGAATGTAACCACTGAGCTTAAGAGTTGATTTGTGTGTTTGTTTATTTATTTTGAAAGGAAAAGATTTACATATCTGGTTAATTGTAACATCTATGCTTAATTACTTCTCATAATTCGTTGGGTGTAGGATGCATCACATGTCGGGAGGTTTATGGTGTAAAGTGTTTAAAATGAAGGAAAATATTTTGTGATACGGTGCGCGTCGTAGAGGCTACGGGTTTGCATTTAAGTTGTTATTTTAATTAAAAGTTTGTGATCAATATTTTATTGCCCTTAGAAATCACAGGTGATATCTAGGAAAATTTTGGTATTGGCATATGGCGTTAGAATATTTTATTTAACCTTGCATTTTTTTCTCTGCTTCAAAAGGGATTTTGAGTTTTAAGCGTTGTAAATTGATTCTGAGAGCTGTTCCTTGATCTGTTAAAATAATGCTTCAGGAACTTTTATTAAGAAACTATATTGAGGATCTTGCTGTTCATGATAACGAATGTTCATGTTCTGTTTTCAAATCAAGTTCATAAAGTTGTAAAATTCTAAAAGTAAAAAAAAAAAAAACTTTTATTGGAGAAACGGTGCCCGCCGGTACTCCCCACAACTTTCCACGTACTCAAAGCATTGGCCTTCGGTCGTTGTCTGATGTTTTCCCCGGGGTCAGTCCCAGCCTGCGGGGCCGTGTCAACGATCATACAGACATCCGTGGACAGTTTCTATGATTATATCGTGAATTAGACACACTACGGGGAAATAACGGTTTGCTTTAGTTTCAGACACCAGTGTATATAAAACCAAGACGTTGTTTATTTAACGTTGTTACAAAAAACTCGAAAAGCTCGTAACCGATTTACTTCAAATTTTACACGATGTTCTAAACAACATTAGGATTGACTTAGCCTATACATTAAAAAAAATCAACTATTTACATGTTTTCTGTTACACCTGACTGCAAAAAAGAAAATGCTGTACTCTGCTGTGCTGTGTGCACAGCGCGTTCGGTCAGAGGGTTAGCTGCCCTCTGTAATAAAAAAAAAAACTGAGTTAATCGATCAACAACGAACTTAAACGGATGTCTTAGACGTCCGCCCCGAGCAGATGCAACGAACAAAATGAGATTAAAAGAAAAAAAAAAAAAAAGAAGCGGTCTAAGGCGCTACAGTCCTGGACTATGTGGCTGGTTCCGGCGGAGGTTCGAGCCCTCCTTCGGGCATGGGTGTGTTTGTTTGTCCGTAGGATAATTTAGGTTAAGTAGTGTGTAAGTTAGGGACTGATGACCTTAGCAGTTCAGTCCCATAAGATTTCACATACATTTGCCGTGCTGTGAATATGTGCTGTTTAATTTTCTTTCTCTATGGCAGCACAGCATATAAATCATTGGACAAATTCTTTCTCCAGATATTTAACGTTTAAAAAATATTCACAACAATTTGCTGTTTTTTTTCTGCCTCGCAGTAGGTTTTAACACAAAAATTGGGCGGCCGCGGTGGCTGAGCGGTTCTGGGCGCTTCAGTCCGGAACCGCGCAACTGCTACGGTCGCAGGTTCGAATCCTGCCTCGGGCATGGATGTGTGTGATGTCAATACGTTAGTTAAGTATAAGTAGTTCTAAGTTCTAGGGGACTGATGACCTCAGATGTTAAGTCCCATAGTGGTTGGCTCTGAGCACTATGCGACTTAACTTCTGAGGTCATCAGTCGCCTATAACTTAGAACTAATTAAACCTAACCAACCTAAGGACATCACACACATGCATGCCCGAGGCAGGATTCGAACCTGCGACCGTAGCGGTCGCTCGGTTCCAGACTGTGGCGCCTAGAACCGCACGGCCACTCTGGTCGGATAAATCCCATAGTGCTCAGAGCCATTTGAACCATAAAAATGGAAAGTTGTATTTACGGTTTATTGGCTCATAATTAGAACACTGCTACGCCATCTGAATCGTCCAATACTTTGTAAACCTACAGTATTTTATGTGTGGATTCATGTGAGAGAATACAAAAAGATTCCAGTCGTGTGGAATAACAGTCACAGTAAGGAACAATTTTTATCGATTGAGTATCCGAACAGGTTTTTCTCGGTCAAGGATGTAACGCATTATCTTTTACTGTCCGTGTGCACTGTGTGTCTTTATAATGTTATAGCCAGTTTCTGTTCCATCGAACCATCTTTAGATCTGTAGATATAATAAAAGAAAATAATTAACCATGATACAACATGAGGTACATAACTCTGCTCTGATTGCGGTTTTATCCAGAAAATATTATACGTTAAATTATGCGCAAAAAATTAGAAATCAAATTAAATACAGGTTGGCGATAGCAATGAAAACCAGTGTCAACATCCAGTATAAATTTAAGTGTTAGGAAATATTTTATGAAATCTTATGTGGAACTGAAAGGTTGACGATAAGCAGTTCAGACAAGAAGAGAATAGAAGCTTTTGAAATGTGGTGCTGCAGATTAGATGGTTAGAGAGGTACTGAAAAGAATTGGGGAGAACCTAACTGAAGGGGTTGGTACGACACATCTTGAGGCCTCGTAGCTATTCATGCATGAACATTCTCACACAGGATAGACCAACGTGGACAGCTGCATATAACCAGTCTCCGAACTGAAGACCGTAACAATAAGAACTGCGTTAAAGGCCTTACCGTCGTGCGCCCAAACTAACACGTAATCATTAACAAGATAACGATAAAAATAAAGGCTGTTTGAGATGACTCCCATTTCTGCACCTATCGTAGTTTCCTTATCGAGTGAATCCGTTTTTCCGACGACAGTCGGTTTCCCTGCGGGCCAATAGATCTCTCAAGGGGAAGCTGGTCAATTGTGAATCAGGGATTCAGATGAAATAGACTTCCGTCATTGGAAGAACATAGACATATATTTCTGTGTCGTGTAAGCTGACATAATTGCAACCATTTGGCAAAGCGACTGTGCCGGCACGTTGTCAATTCATTATTCTTCGGATCTGCAGACTCGTATCTAAGTAAGTAGTGATTTTGACAATCTTCCTTCTCGTGTACTTTTTTCACAAAATAATCAGCATTTCCAATACCATAAACAGTTTAGTTTTGTTCGTTGTAAATAGAAAATATTAACAGAATTCATGTGATTATTTTACGTAGAGACTTCGGAAAGTATGTTACACACGTCGTCCCACTGCAAGACCATTCCGCAACGAGTGTGGCCCGTTGTCACAGGTGTGCAAATTTTTCAGGGTTCCTGCAGGCAAAGTTCTGCTGCGGTAAATATGGTGCGGCAGCTGAAAATGATCTCCACAAAGTTGAATCAGTCGGTACAGTACCAATTTTGTGGGTGAAACGACTAAATTTCACACAGACGCACTGTGAACTTTCACAGGCCCAAATGCAGTATAGCGTCTCACCGTAGTGGAATATGCCAACAATTTGACCAAGGCTGCACAGATGTGGTTGACCCTGATCGGGGAGGAAGGCCATCGAACATCGACCGCAATCGACAACATCCACGACAATCGAGGAAGAACATCTGGGGTAAAAGAGCTTTCTCGTCGATGGAAGACGTTCAGCACAGTACTTTCGAACGGATCCGTGATGAAGGAGCAGATTTCTGCCGTCGAGGAAATGAACGATTAGTAGAAAGTACAGAGAATTCGTGACTATTTAAAAAAAAAATTTCATGTATCTGTGTCGCTCTGAAGTACAGAGTGAGTAAAAAGTCGCAGTACACCCTGTTATGTCAAAACTCCTGCAGGATTGGGGGAAACTTGAGTATTTCAGTAAGATGTGGGGGAGGTGGTCTATCTTTTACGGTATGTACCCGAAAACGGGCGCGATCTTGTATATATATTTCAGTTTTTTTTAAAAAATAGCATTTTCTGACAAGTTAGTTGCTGTAAACAGATTCGAACAAGCAGCTATGGTTCAAAAGTTAGATTTTGGTTGGAATTACAGGCTGGATAGTTCTCCATTCACGTTTAATATGTTCAACATAGTGTCCATCTCGGTCAACGCACATTTGAAGGCGCTGAATCTAATCGTCATGCATTTGCAGGAGGATATCCCCCGAAATGCTGGCACAAGCTTCGTCAATGCGTTGCTCGAGATGGTGTCCGTTTCTTATTTTCTCTGCACATACGAGTTGCTTTAAATGACACCACAGATAAGACAAGTGGTGTGAGATCAGGTGACGTGGATGGCCATTCTACAGACCCACGTCGGCCAATCCAATGACCAGGAAATTGACCATCTAATCACAGGTGAACAACAGCTGTGCAACGTGGTTGAGCCCCATACTGTTGAGTGTAAGAAGGAAAGCTGCCATCTTCGTTCAGAACTAAGGGAATCACCACTTCTTGCAGCATTTCCAGGTAGCTCGGTTCTGGTCACTGAAAATGGATCCAATTACGTGGGTACCCCATATTCCACACCACACCATAACCTTTACGTCACTATCTACGTTGGAAGGTTTCATCCATTGTGGATGCTAGGCACTCCAGCGTCTGTTGTTGTGACAGTTGACTTCACCACTGACAAAAAAGTTGGCCTCATCACTGAAAAAGATACCTCGTGCAAAAGAGGGAACTTGTTGAAAAGGGCCCCCATGCAAAGCTGCATAAGTCTTTCTGGGTCATCCCGTGCTATTTGCTCGAGTAGCTGAGTCTTGAGTGGATGCCATTGATAAGCATGAAGGATTTGTACGAGCGATGACTGGCTCATTCCAAATTCTCCTGACAAACTTAGTGTGCTGCGGTGTGGGCTCTCCACGAAGGACACCAAAACCATTGTTGAGGTTGTCTCGTCAGTAGCACTTGTTGGACGACCAATTCGTGCCTTATCTGTTGGTCCATCACGGCCAGGGGACATCGGCTGGTACGTACTTTTCAATGTCAATAAACGTTACGAACAGCATACACTTTAAGAGCTTTTATTTTATTCTGGAAGCAACCAGTTTCCGCAACTCACTTTGCCATCTTCAGGCCCCATAAGCTTTTTTTCAAATCAACGAACTTATCGTATAGCGCCATAAAACAGGATATCATGAATTCCAATCGTTGTACAGATGCGTCATACGGAGACGTGACAGCAACTTCTACGTTACCGTGACCCAGACAGGCGTAAGCATTTTTGCATGGGGGCCTTTTTCAACAAGATCCCTCTTTTCCACAAGGTATCTTTTTCATTGATGAGGCAAACTTTGCTGTCACGTCTTCGTATGAAGCATCTGTACAACAATTGGAATTCACGATATCCAGTTTTATGGCTTCATACGATAAGTTCGTCAGTCTGAAAAAGGTGTATGGGGCCTGAAGATGGCAAAATGAATTGCCGAAACTGGTTACTTTCAGAACAAAATAAAATGTCGTCTTTCTGGTTGCCGGTTGCTAAAATCTGCCGCAATGACACGCAAGCTCCGTTCTCTAGACATCAAAATGACCTCAGTTCTCTTCTCGTTGGTCAAAGCCATCTCTTCAGGTACCTGCAACAAAAAAAGTGTTATAACTTTCGAACCATAATTGCTACTTCGAATCTGTTCACAAGATGAATTTGTCGGAAAATGTTAATGATATCTTATCTATCACACGACTCCCATTCCATTTAAAAAATTGACTTGGATTCAAGATTATCGATTTCAAGATGGCGCCGATGTTCGGTACATACCGTAAAAGATAGACCACCTCACCCGTACCTTACTGGAATATTCAGATTTCCCCATTCTTGCAGGGTTTTTGACATGAGAGGGTGTACTGCGACTTTTGACTCACTCTGTATATTGCAGCATTCAATAAAAAATTACTTGACCTGCCATAGTAACTTACTGTTTGAAGCCCTTCGCATTTCCAGTTAGTATTTTATGCTGTAACATAAGTTTTCTGGGCTCCGCTGGCGATCGAGTGAATTTGTTTTGGCAAAAACACTCGGTTTTGCTGCACCAAGTGCTGTATCAAGTGAGTGACACAATCAGCATTGGCAGTTCAGCCTCAAAGTATTGGAATGCTGATTACTTTGTGTAAAAAAAGCATTTTATTTAAAACAAAAAAAGTTTTCACAGGTCTGAAACCAAGTCTGCAGACTCACAAATGACACCACAAACACTTGCAAGGAGCAGCTTTACCGCTTGTTTCTAGTCTTCAGGATTTAGCGAAACAGAAAAAGTAATTCTCTGAGCTATGTATTTAAAAGCTCAGAAGGACAACACTCGTCTGCTAGAACACTCACTTAAAACTGGAAGTAAAATACAATACATGGAAGTTTGCATGCGCGCATTGAAAAGTTCCGTACAAGAAGGGAGAGTCAAGCTGTCCAATTTTTCTTAATATTCTTAGGTTGCTCCCTTTCATTCTGTTTTCGCAACTGCCTAACCTTCATCATTATCAGACATCGAAGGTCGCACGTGGAACGTCTGGAAACATCACAAACTGAAATATGTTTTGACGCCATCTGAGAGGCTTTACGCAACCTCTCGAAAATGAAACCAGCGATAATGGTTCCACGTACGGAAGCTGCGGCCTTGCCTCTTTTCGAAGAACCCAGATACGATTAGCTGACAATTCTTTCAACAACAACAATAATGCAGACCCGAAATTACCTTCCACGTGCACCCATTAGTAGGCACCTGCATTAAACAGTCACATTGAAGACATAACACATTATGCAAAGGAAAAATTCGTAATTGGTGCAAATAAAAGAGGCGCCTTTCCGATGTATGCACCTGACTCGTTCAGGAAAATACTAGCCAACAACGCTATGTGACGTTATTGCCTTTTTGCATTATCATCTTCTCTTTACTGTAGCTGAGACAGCGCATGATATAATTAAATGGGAACGAACAAATCGATTAGCTGTGGATTGTTTTTCCGTTCAGTTTTTTTTTTTAGTAAAATGAATCAACCGAATGTATGTAATCTCAGTGTCAACGGCAATGTCAGCTATGTGAATGTTTTGACGCACTCTCTGGGTTTGAGTGGTTTCGCTTAATGTAAAACAACCGACACACACATGTCGGTGACAGCTACGGCAGTTATATGAATGTTTTCACTTGTCTCCAGGTTTGATCAATTTCATTTACATACTGTTTGAGATTTTTCAGCTATGCATGAATCATGACTACGATTGCCAACATTTTTAGATACAAATAACGCCCCTTATTTCAGGGAGAGTTGAATTAAAAGTATATTACTGAAAATGAAATATTTCCAAAATTTACTTATTTATGTACTTAAACACGAATTTTTCGTATTTCTGGCATTAAACGTCGATTTTTGATTGCTTTCAAAAGTTTAATAACTGGTGCTACATTATAAATTTATATTTAAATAAATGAACGATTATTTTTATTTAAATTTATTTAACCTGTTTTTTCCTTCTCACTGGTATGTACCAATGACTAATAATTCAGAGGTGAGGTGAACAGAAAACATATAATCAACGTTTTTGTTGTTTGGTCACTTAATCAGTTGCTTTTTTTGTAAGAAATACTTGTCATCATTCGTGAATTATCTTTGAATCTCTTTACTTCATATCGTTTCAAAATGTGAATCACACTTGCAGGTCCTGTATATCGCATTGAATTCATCTTGAGGATAATTTTTTATCGAGCAATTTTATTCAGCGATCTCTTTCATTCCCACGCCACTGAGAGTACAAAACACAAAGATCACTATTAAGAAAACACTCGACTGTTTTCATAGCGTTGCACCCGTAGACTGGTTTCACTCAAAACAAGGAATTGCTAGTCCAAGCTACCGAATCGATTGTTTTTATTTGTTTGCTCCCAGAGACTGTTTTCACTCAAAGAATGAATGAATAAATTAATTAAAACGTAAAACTGCAATCTAATGAGCTGATTACTTTCCAACATCTGACTCAATCGATTGTTTTCGTTCAGTTTTCCCCAACACTGATTGTAGGCGACTTCAGTAATTAACACCAATTTTTTTTGTTTTGTTTAGTGTAGTGTTTCGGCTCAAGATTATTTTATTATAAAGGTGAGTGAGAGTGACACAACGAAAAGTTTGAGTTGAAACTTTCGTTCTTGCCCTGTCCACGAAGTTTCGCCAGTGTCTGGCGAAGTCTCTCTCGGCGCTACGGCCACAGTTCACGCACTCTTCAGGCAACAGAACACGACCGCAGGTACAGCTGCGGAAGTCTGCTAGACTGGCGACATCCATGTCGTTGGTTTCGTCCGCTGTAACTGGCGATATTTGAATTAAAACGTGTTTGAACCTTGTCGCTGGAGCACACGTCTCAGTAACAGGTGTGAGACTTTTCGGTGAAGTGCTGGGACGGCCGTGCGGGCTGCGACTTTCAAGTAAAATGTAGTGGATGTGCAGGTGCAGGCTGTAGTCACGTGGTTAACGGCGTATGGAAGTTTGGATAGACAAATGGTGGGGCGACCGCTCGCGATAAGCCGGAAGGCTGAGTTCGAGACCCGGTCCGGCACAAATTTTCATTTTCGTTATTCCATTGTACAACTGATAGTTGTCGATAATCGCTGTAGTCGCCGCAGTGCCTGTTCCTTTGGACATACACGCGTGTCCGAAGGAACGTTGAATCGTAATTCGGAATAACACAGGGACTGAAAGATCTTACTTTGAAATACAATATAAAGAGTATGTACAAAACTTGGTACACATAAGAGGCGATAGTATTGTAGTGGAGTCATCTAAAATTTAACCCAGGACCCACGACAATTTGGATTACTAGCCAAAGACGCTATCCCTAAACTAAAGTCCCGACTATCCAATGGTAAGTCATTGTTGCACGCTTATCATCTGTTCAAAATTCGTCACTTAAGAAACACCTTTAATTGATTGAGGAGGTAGTCGAATATATCTACGCTCTTGTAGGCTTTCAGAACCGACGTCTTCATTAGTTAAAACTTCCAGGCTAAGAGGCCGTGGTGGAGCAGTATACATTCTTCCTCCTGCCGACTCTCTTCAGAAGTTGTTGCCCGCAGTTGGCAATGAAACGTCAGAACGAAAAATTTCTACTGTTCGACCACGGCCTCTTAGCCCGGAAGTTTTAATTAATGATATCTATGCTCATCCTTGTATGCTCGAGGAATTAGGCTGGTGATTTTCGCAGCTGATTATAAAAATTATGGAATTCTCCATTAAGATTCCCGTCTTTGTAAATTTCATGCACAACACTCAATTTTCGCTTTATTTTCCTAAATAAAATTAATTTTGCTACCATCTTCTCGAGCAACAACACTCCACGGTTAGGCGCGCCACTTTATGAAACAGGTGGTTGGTTCTTCTTGTAGCTTGAGGGGGAGATTTATCGCTCACACGCAGACACATGAACCAGTCGCCCGATGCTGCGGCTGCTTGTAACTGCAATGTGGCGCATTCAAATATCGCGTGCGGTCGATCGCTTTTGTTGGTCACTGCCGGTAATAAATCTAGCAGTTCGTCTCTGAATTGCTTCGACGTCTCCCATTAATCCGACCTCGTGGGGAGTACGAACACTCGACCAGTACTCAAGAATGAGACGCACTATTATTGTATACGTGTTCTTCCTTGCCCATGAACTTCACTTTCCTAAAATTTCTTGCAATAAACAGCGGTACACCATTTGCCTTCCCTATTATCGTTCTTACGTGTTCATTCAATTTCATGCCCGGTCTCAAACATCTGCGATGTTTCTATGCAGACTGTTCGATGTTTAAGGAGAGTACCAAATGGTCCGAGGCGTGACCAGGAGTCGGATTGAGGAGAGAGCCGTCCAGGTGTAGTCCGTGCAGTTGTGCAGAACTACTGTGCCAGGGTGGCCTGCTGCTTGGCGCATCTCCCTAATTAGCAGGAGACCAGGTTCGAATCCCGGCCAAGGTACAGATTTTCATTCGTCGCTTCATTGTGCAGATATACACCATTTCATATCGCCTTGCAACATCACACCTAGATACTTCATCGACTTGACTGTGTTAAGCAACACATTACTCATACTGTATTAAACATTGCGGAACTGTTTTTCCTACTCATCCTTACGTTTTTCTACTCTCAGAACAAACTCCCATTCATTACACCAAGTAGAAGTAGTTTCAGTCATCCTGTGTTGTCCTGCACTCACTCAACCAGTACACTTTTCCCGAACACTATATTATCATCAACAAACAGTCGCAGATTGCTGCGCACCCTCTCCATTAGTCCATTTTTGTGCAGGGTGTTTCCGTAAGAGCATGCAAAAATGTAACAGGGCATACAAAAATGTAACAGGACATAGAGAAAGCTGCACTGAACAATTTGAGGTAGGGAACCTGTGGTCGGAGAAGCCAGCTTAAGGAGATATGGAACTAAACTTGTCTACCCCATTGTATATCATAAGTGTTTTCCAGCTTATTTACAACTAATATGCCTAAAAGTTTACGTGTACATTATTTATTTCCTGCAAGGAGCCGGCCGTTGTGACCGAGCGGTTCTAGGCGCTTCAGTTCGGAACCGTGCTGCTGCTACGGTCGCAGGTTCGAAGCCTGCCTCGGGCGTGGATGTGTGTGATGTCCTTCGGTTAGTTAGGTTTAAGTAGTTCTAAGTCTAGGGGACTGATGACCTCAGATGTTAACTCCAATAGTGCTTAGAGCCATTTGAACCATTTTCCTGGAAGGGAACAAGGAGGACGATTACTAGGAAGTCATGATGTAGGTTTTGTTTACTTTCCTTGTTCATAAGGGGGCTCTATTGTATAGTATTTACACTGTCCCGTGACAGAACGCACTATGAAACAACAACAGACCCATTTATTACTCAATGGTATTCAGCGACTATGGCGCAGTACCGGCACAGTTTCGCAGAACTCACTGACATACACCTTCTTTATTGGGGAAAATACGTTGCGATGCTCTCGCTGCTGAAAGGCTATACAGCGAACGATTCCCTAAGAGGCATCGTCTGTCACGACGAGTGTTTATTTCTCTCGATCAACAAACGCGGAAGATTGGTTCTTTGGAAAGAAGAAACGAGGCACCTGGCAACATGAGGACCACTCGCACAACCCAATTTTGAAGAGGAGGTGCTGGAACGTGTTGCAGCGGACCCGTATTGCACGTGAAATTGGCGCTGCACGCACTAGCGTGTGGCGAGTACTGCACGAAAAACAATTACACCCATATCACCCATAACGAGTGCATCCAATGCTTGTGACTGACTTTCTGACTTTGCACCAAGGGTCGCACTGTGTCAGTGCTTGCTCCAGTAACGGACTGATAGACAAAATTTCCTCAATATCGTGCTGTTTACTGACGAGACCTCGTTTGATCGTGATGGTATTTCAACAATAGGAATAGCCACGTGTGGGATGAGGAGCACCCTCACACTGTAGTAGAGTCACACCATCAAGTACGTTTTGCTGTGAATATCTGAGCCGCCATTGCAGGCGACAATCTCATTGGCCCATATCCAGTCTGAATGGCCACCTGTACTTGAGCTTCGAGCAAAGAGTTCTACCTGAGTTGCTGGAGAATGTAACCTTGGCTGTTTGTGAATGGATACAATATGACGGTGCACCGCCTCACTTCAGCGTGCATGTCCGCAACCATCTCTGTGCTGTATTTCCTGGCCGCTGGATTAGAAGGGGAGCTCCTATTCCATGGCCTGCGAGGTCACCTGACCTGAATCCCCTTGATTATTTCGTATGGTGATATCTAAAGTCACTTGTGTATGGGACCCCAGTGGATACGGAGATGGAATTAGTTGCCAGAATTGTATGTACCGGTGATGTGATTCGAAACACACCAGGAATATTTCTCATGGTGCGTCAGAATCTTGTTAACCGACGTCCTGCGTGCATTGAGATTGATAGCAGTCAGTTTCACAACATGTAGTAAGATGCAGTACAAACGGTACCTTCATCGTATCAGTGATGGTATTTGCAGTTAACTGTAACTAACGCAAATAAAAAGGCACACAGTATTGGGATTTTATTCCTGTTGCAGGCGTCCCCGACCTCAGCTTCCGTACCTCAAATTGTTCAGTGGAGCATCCTCTATATCCTGTTACATTTTTGCACTCTCATTCAGAAACACCCTGTGTACAGACAATAAGAGCGATTCTATAACACCTTCCTGGCGCACTTCTGAGGATAGCTTTGTCACCGATAAATACTCGTTTTCCATTACAACGTACTGTCTTCTATTACACTACTGGCCATTAAAATTGCTACACCAATAAGAAATGCGGATGATAAACAGGTATTCATTGGACAAATATATTATACTAGAACTGACATTTCATTACATTTTCACGCAATTTGGGTGGATAGATCCTGACAAATCAGTATCCAGAACAACCACCTGTGGCCGGAATAACGGCCTTGATACGCCTGGACGTTGAGTTAAACAGAGCTTGGATGGCGTGTACAGGTACAGCTGCCCATGCAGCTTCAACACGATACCACAGTTCATCAAGATTAGTGACTGACGTATTGTGACGAGCCAGTTGCTCGGCCACCACTGAACAGACGTTTTCAATTGGTGAGAGATCTGGAGAATGTGCTGGCCAGGGCAGCAGTCGAACATTTTCTGTATCCAGAACGGCCCGTGTAGGACCTACATCATACGGTAGTGCATTATCCTGCTGAAATGTAGGGTTTCGCAGGGTCGAATAAAGGGTAGAGCCACGTCCACTGTCCAAAGTGCCGTCAATGCGAACAAGAGGTGACCGAGACGTGTAACCAATGGCACCCCATACGAGCACGCCGGGTGATACGCCAGTATGGCGATGACGAATACACGCTTCCAATGTGCGTTCACCGCGATGTCGCCAAACACGGATGCGACCATCATGATGTTGCAAACAGAACCTGGATTCATCCGAAAAAATGAAGTTTTGGCATTGCTGCACCCAGGTTCGTCGTTGAGTACACCATCGCAGGCGCTCCTGTCTGTGATGCAGCGTCAAGGGTAACCGCAACCGTGGTCTCCGAGCTGATAGTCCATGCTGCTGCAAACGTCGTCGAACTGTTCGTGCAGTTGGTTCTTGTCTTGCAAACGTCCCCATGTGTTGATTCAGGGATTGAGACGTGTCTGCACGATCCGTTACAGCCATGTGGATAAGATGCCTCTCATCTCGACTGCTAGTGATACGAGGCCGATGGGATCCAGGACGGCGTTCCGTATAACCCTCCTGAACCCGCCGATTCCATATTCTGCTTACAGTCATTGGCTCTCGACCAACGTCGCGATACGATAAAGCGCAATCGCGATAGGCTACAATCCGACCTTTATCAAAGTCGGAAACGTGATGGTACGCATTTCTCCTCCTTACACGAGGCATCACAACAACGTTTCACCAGGCAACGCCGGTCAACTGCTGTTTGTGTATGAGAAATCGGTTGGAAACTTTCCTCATGTCAGCACGTTGTAGGAGTCGCCACCGGCGCCAACCTTGTGTGAATGCTCTGAATAGCTAATCATTTGCATATCACAGCATCTTCTTCCTATCGGCTAAATTTCGCTTTTGTAGCACGTCATCTCCGTGGTGTAGCAATTTTAATGGCCAGTAATGTACTTAAGAAGTCTACGACTCACTCCTTACTTTGGAACCTATTCCTTATAGTCGGATCTTCGTTAACAATCTGCAGTGGGGCACTGTGCGATTCCAGAAATCTAAGAATACGGAATTTGCTTGTTGCCATTCATCCATGGTTCATGGGATATCATGACGTAAAAAAAAGGGCAAGCTGCGTTTCACAAGAGCGATGCTATCTAATTCTGTACTGGTATTAGAACGGAACCTTTTCTGTCTCAAGGAAATTTATGATAATCCTCCTGTGTGTGTTTATAAAACGCCATTGTGAAGGGCGATGTGGGCCTCCCCATTAGAAAGGATATTGAAGTTGATAACTACAGACACTTTACAAAGTGACCTGCAAATAAGCAACTGCTGGTGCAGAACTCAACACGGAAGAGCGTGGTTTACGCGTTCAGCAGCCCCAGCATCTCACACACTACTTTGGCGATCATATTCTGCTCGCAAAACTCGCTCCGCTATACGCGACGTGTGCAGTGTGCGTGGCCTGCCGCGGTCTCTTGCCCTCGATGCCACGTTCCTGGGTGTGCAGGTCATTGGAAGAACATGCCGAATATTTTCTTGTGAAGCTATGAGGCGTTAAGGATGTTTTTTTTTTGGTCATCAGTCTACTGACTGGTTTGATGCGGCCCGCCACGAATTCCTTTCCTGTGCTAACTTCTTCATCTCAGAGCAGCACTTGCAACCTACGTCCTCAGTTATTTGCTTGACGTATTCCAATCTCTGTCTCCATCTACAGTTTTTGCCCTCTACAGCTCCCTCTAGTACCATGGAAGTCATTCCCTGATGTCTTTGCAGATGTCCTGTCATCCTGTCCCTTCTCCTTATCAGTGTTTTCCACATATTCTTTTTCCTCTCCGATTCTGCGTAGAACCTCCTCATTCCTTACCTTATCAGTCCATCTAATTTTCAACATTCGTTTATAGCACCACATCTCAAATGCTTCGATTCTCTTCTGTTCCGGTTTTCACACAGTCCATGTTTCACTACCATACAATGCTGTACTCCAGACGTACATCCTCAGAAATGTCTTCCTCAAATTAAGGCCGGTATTTGATATTAGTAGACTTCTCTTGGCCAGAAATGCCTTTTTTGCCATAGCGAGTCTGCTTTTGATGACCTCCTTGCTCCGTCCGTCATTGGTTATTTTACTGCCTAGGTAGCAGAATTCCTTAACTTCATTGACTTCGTGACCATCAATCCTGATGTTAAGTTTCTCGCTGTTCTCATTTCTACTACTTCTCATTACCTTCGTCTTTCTCCGATTTACTCTCAAACCATACTGTGTACTCATTAGACTGTTCATTCCGTTCAGCAGATCATTTAGTTCTTCTTCACTTTCACTCAGGATAGCAATGTCATCAGCGAATCGTATCATTGATATCCTTTCACCTTGTACTTTAATTCCACTCCTGAACCTTTCTTTTATTTCCATCATTGCTTCCTCGATGTACAGATTGAAGAGTAGGGGCGAAAGGCTACAGCCTTGTCTTACACCCTTCTTAATACGAGCACTTCGTTCTTGATCGTCCACTCCTATTATTCCCTCTTGGTTGTTGTACATATTGTATATGACCCGTCTCTCGCTATAGCTTATCCCTACTTTTTTCAGAATCTCGAACAGCTTGCACCATTTTATATTGTCGAACGCTTTTTCCAGGTCGACAAATCCTATGAAAGTGTCTTGATTTTTCTTTAGCCTTGCTTCCATTATTAGCCGTAACGTTAGCGTTAAGGATATCATTTGGAAAATACCTATCACGTTCTTTAGACTAATGACATTCTCCAAACCACAGCACGGTACCAAATCTGACATTTCCCACGTGGAATAGTAGCACTTCATTTCAGTGCATACGCTGTTCGCGCTTTACAGAATCACTGACCTTGCTCACATGTCAGCACAACTTCCAAACAACTCCAGCTTGTTCAGTAAACGCAAAAATCCAATAACAGTTGCGATAGTTTGTAGTTGTTCCCTTGAACTTATGTTACGGTAGACTCAAGTTCCCTTGCTTGCTGCAGCTTGCGTTGAAACATTCAACTTTCCTATTCGTAGCTGATGGTGAAAGTCTTACTGTCTATAATTCCATCTGTTTCTATGGCAGTGAGGTGAGTGATCCAACTGTACTCGTATTCGAATGAAAAACTCAATCTGTAGTAATAGCATTTGTTGTGAAATACTAGTCGGCCTCCCAAGATAAAAACATAATAAAACATGATGCGTGCCACAAGGGAGTCTTGTAGGTGCACACGTGCTCGCAACATAAATAATTGATCAGGTGAGCAACGTCGGCAGCTGCGTTAGGATTTCCTGAATGATGCTGTTGTATATAGGAAAGTTCTGGCGCGAGGAAATCGTGACCAAATGCAGGAGGATCGATGCCTCGTGCGGAGGCTATAAGTTGACCGTCAGCATAAATGAAACTACCAGTAACGTACTGCTCTTAAATGAATAGGAAGCTCCGTTACGCGATTGGTAGTCGATTACTGGAAACAGCCGTAACTGTGCAAGGTCTCGTAATATGCTCCAGGAGCTACTTAGGAGGAATGAGCGCGTAAAATCAGCCGTAACAAAAGCATACGCCAAGGGGAAACTCACTGCCAGAATTCTAAGGAAATGTGATTCACCGACAAATAAATTTGCTCACGAAACTCTTTTTTTATGATAGTTCTTGAGTGTTGGTCCTCAATTTGGGACTCTTAACTAGGTAGGATTACAGGAGAAATAGAGGAGAAAGGAAGAGTAACAACTCATGCATTCAAATAGCTAACAAGAGTAATACACAGCAGAAAGGAGAATAAAGTTGAAGATCTGTTAAATGACGATCGGTTTGACTGCAGGAAAAATGAAACCACTAGAGAGGCAGTTCTGAAGTTGCGCTCGATGTTGGAGGCAAGACTTATTAAGATTCAAGGCACTTTCGTAGGATTTATCGCCATAGGACCATTAGACACTTCCAAAGGATTTGTCGACATTGGGAAAGCGTTAAACGTAAAATAGAGCACTGTAGCTATGGAACCGTCAGCTTGACGGTTCGTGCATCAAAGTTGCAGAACAGAACACCATACAAACGAATGGAAAAGAAAATTGAAGATGTGTTATTACACGATCGGTTTATCTGGAGAAAAGATAAAGGTACCAGAGAGGCTGTTCTCGACATGGAAGTATGACTGAGGAAAAATAGAGGAAGCTCCTTACTATTTGCTGACCAGAAAAAGCGTCCGATAATGTAAAGTGGTGCAAGACGTCAGTAAAATAGGTACAGATTAAAAGCAAAGACAGGTAATACACAATGAATACGAAAAAGAAGCTCCAGCAATAAGAATGGAAGAGCAAGAAAATTGTGTTTAAATTAAGAAGACCGTAAAGCAGAGATGATATTTTTCCAATGGGAAGACGTCACTTTGGCAACACTGTTTTTTTCTTATTCGTGTCCACAATCTGTCGTCTTGCACTTTCGACCTCGCTCCTCTTTACGTAACGCCCTTGTACTCAATTCGGTATGTGCTGTCGCAACGCGATACTCTTAATAAATTGGCCACTTTAATCGTAGCTAGGCGTGCAGCGTCCGATTTCTCCTCGCGGCGCTGTGTGTATTCCGACACGATTTGACGTCAGCTGCCAGGAAGTCGTCAGAAGAAGCGTCCTCTTTGTATCCGATGGAAATCGAACCGTACCGAAATAACGAAGAAATGTTCCGCCGCTTCCAGTCGAGAACTACAAGAGCGAAGCCAGTGTTTACAAATTTGATGCTACCATTGGTGCGCTACCGGCGTAGCATCGCAGGACGCGTATCGATCCCCGACTGTGACTGTGACTGTCGGTGTCTCACTTACGGACAAGAATCAGCTCAGAAGTGCTGAATCATGCGTACGGCAACACTGGACTTACTTAGACTTAGTTCCTCGAATGCTAGGTAGCATATCGGGAAACAAGTGTCCTCCAGCGAACTAGATTAGCTGCCAGGTTTCAAGTTCTCCAAGTTCATGCCCATGCCCTGAAGATCTTGTGCAAAAGTTCTTTAGCTCCACTTTAGCTCGTGCACCCAACCGTTCGTTTCCACAACAATGTTGATTTGTGAATTCTTCCGTATTTCATGCTTAGAACATATCCTGCAAGTTTCAGTTTTCTTTCAGCAACGATTTTGTGCAGGCTGCGTAGACCACTGCTTGTCAGAACTTCATCATTTGAAACTGCTCACGATAACTGATCTTCAAAATTCGCCTCAAGCAATGTTGCTAAAAAACATGAGCTTGTGTGCTGAGTTTAGTGGCATTTTCCCGGCCTCACACGCGTACATGATAATTGGTAGGATGATGGAGAAGTACTGCCGAAGCTCTATTGGACATCCTTGTAGTCCAACTGCCATACAGGACGCATTCGTTCGATGACTGAAAAACTTTCGCAGTTGTGCTGCTGCTGTCTGCCTCTTAAGTCCTTGTCATTATTGGTACGGCTGCCGAGTTATGGAAATAGGTAAACATCTTGTAGTACCTACTGTTGCACCAGAAGTTGAGTAGATACATTTCTACTTTTGATCCTCATTGTTTTTGTCTTATCACCACTTAGTTTTGGCCCTACAGCACTGGCCATCCCATAAAGCTTGGTAGTCATTAAATGTAAACTTTGTGAATGCAAATTAAAAATAAAAGAAAGAGTTGAGATAAGTAAATAAAATGTGTAATGACAATATCTGAAAATTGCTAAGGTTACAACATGAAAAGAATAGGTTTTGATAGAGCCTTCTCCACTTTTCACCCAAGCCTTGAAATTTTGCTGAAAGCTTTGTCTTTAATTGCAATATTTCTGTCCCCAATATGATACTAGGGGTATTAGGTCCAAATGTACTGAGACAAACACGACTTACGGGAACCGATGTGTGATTTTCCCCTCTGATCGACGCATCCGTAGTCATATCGAACACTGGATTACATTCGATTTTACGCCAACGTTTAGTTGTTAAATTTTTCTCTTACGGGGGGATTCCCCACAATTGGACTGAAGTTAAAAAAGTAGGTTCCTGTCAGTTGGTGTAAATGAATGCTGAGAAAATTCGACCGCGAAATGAAAAAAATGGGGCAAATGGCTCTGAGCACTATGGGACTTAACTGCTGAGTCGCGCGGTTCCAGACTGTAGCGCCTAGAACCGCTCAGCCACTCCGGCCGGCGCGAAATGAAAAATCCGTTTACAGCCTCGTAACAGCAGACGAGCCAGAAACTAAGCAGCAGTCAACTGTTTTGGTGATTCAAGACCCACTGAAACTAACGAAAGTGGTTCGTTCGTGAAGCACTTCGAAGAAAACGATCGCCTATTTCTTTGGTTACGCTATACTAGTCGCGACCGTGAACGGTTGATGCTGAATGGTATACAGCAATTGCTTGCCACGAGTCGCCGTTGAAATTAGGAAAAAATGGTTCAAATGGCTCTGAGCACTATGGGACTCAGCTTCTGAGGTCATCAGTCCCCTATAACTTAGAACTACTTAAACCTAACTAACCTAAGGACATCACACACATCCATGCCCGAGGCAGGATTCGAACCTGCGATCGCAGCGGTCGCGCGGTTCCGGACTGTAGCGCCTAGAACCGCTCGGCCACCCCGGCGGGCTAGGAAAAACAACCGAAAATGTCACATAGTGACAATGCGAGTCCTCACACAGCACGTCTGTATAATAATTGAAGGGGTCTGCGAAAGAAAGTGTTAACGCCCAGAAATTGTCTGATCACGGTGTCTGCTGTGTTTCGGAATGTATCATATGCTGTTAACAAGTTGTTTCATTTGTACCGCTTTAAGAAATAGAATCTACTGTATTATTTGTTTGGTATTATCGTATTCTTCACTGTGAATTTAACGAAGGTACGTAACATGCAACAACTTTACATAATGCTTTCGTAGGTGGGCACGTTTTTGTGTAAAAAAAATATCAAATTACTGTGTTGTTGTCGTATACACCTTATTTCTCACCTAACGATTTATTTCTGTTCTGTTATGTGAAACAAAAACAAAATGCGTGCCCAGTGATGGATGAAGAAAAAGGTGGCAATACCGGAAGAAAAATCTGAGTTCTGAAAGAGCTTAGTTAAAGTAGGGCACGAAGAGTAAACAATATCCCTGGGACAACATATACTGAAAAAACCATTCCACCTCGTCTGCAAGATACAGGGGTTGGACAAAAATATCGAAACATCGCGGGAAACGCTTCCTTGAACTTAAATGTAGATGCTAGCCAAGCCACCGGATGAGCCGTTGTGTTTGAAGAGGAACGGCACCTGTGTGTGCGGTGTCAGAGGTGGCCAGAACAGAACAGAACAGTGTTCTGTGTAGCTGCGAGTGTATCATGGCGGAGCTAAGCGAATTTGAACGTGGAGAAACCGTTAGCGCTCGTGTGGTGGGCGCTTCCGTAACTAAGGTAGACGAAGTGTTTGGTGTTTCAAGAGGCACCGTATCTAATATTTGTACCCCGTGCAGAAAAAGCAGAAAAACGTCGTCCGCTAAGTCACGACGCGGACGAAAGCGTGTGTGGAGTGACGTGGCGCAAGTGGATTGTGATGGAAAAATTAGGGGACGCCTGCTGCAAAAGTCACTGCAGAACTGAGTGTCACATTCTCGAACGACTTGTCTTAGATGATAGACTGAGTAACAGAAAGCCTTTATTTGTAACATCTGCATTTTGTAGAGGAAGTTTTTGACAATGTTGACCGGAATACGCTCTTTGAAATTGTGAGGGAAGCAGGGATAAAATACAGTATATGAAAGGTTGTTTGCAACTTGTACAAGAAGCCAGACTGCAGTTATAAGAGTCGAAGCATATCAAAAGTTAGGCAGTAATTGAGAAGGGAGTGAGGCAGGGCTGTAGTTTATCTCCGGTACTTTTCAGTTCGTACATTGAGCAAACCAAGGAGAAATTCGGAAAGGCAGTTACAGTTCAGGGAGTAAAACTAAATGCATCGCGCGGTTTTGACGATCACATTGCAATTTTGTCAGGAACGGGAAAGGTGTTGGAAATTTAGTTGAGCAGAATGGACAGTGTTCTGAAAAGAGATTGTAAGATAAATATCATTAAAAGTAAAACAAGGATAATGAAATGTAGTCGAATTAAATTAGCCAGTGTTGGGGGAATTAAATTAGGAAACGAAGCTCCGAAAGTAATAAATGACTTTTTCCACTCGGGCAGCAAAATAACCGACGGCGGATGAAACAGAGATCATTTAAAATGCAGACTGGCAGTAACGAGAATCATTATTCAAGCAGAGAAATTTGTTAGTTGTTGTTGTTGTGGTCTTCAGTTCTGAGACTGGTCTGATGCAGCTCTCCATGCTACTCTATCCCGTGCAAGCCTCTTCATCTCCCACTACCTACTGCAGCCTACATCCTTCTGAATCTGCTTAGTGTATATTCATCTCTTGGTCTCCCTCTACGATTTTTACCCTCCACGCTGCCCTCCAATACTAAATTGGTGATCCCTTGATGCCTCAGAACATGTCCTACCAACCGATCCCTTCTTCTAGTCAAGTTGTGCCACAAACTCCTCGTCTCGCCAATTCTATTCAATACCTCCTCATTAGTTATGTGACCTACCCATCTAATCTTCAGCATTCTTCTGTAGCACCACATAATTTGTTAATATCGAATATAAATACAAGTGGTCAGAAGTTTTTTTACGAAAGTATTTGTCTGAAGTGTAGCCATGTACGGAAGTGAAATGTTAACTGTAAATAGTTCAGACAAGAACAGAAAAGAGCCGGCCGGTGTGGCTGAGCGGTTCTAGGCCCTTCAGTCTGGAACCACGCGAACGCTACGGTCGCAGATTCGAATCCTGCCTCGGGCATGGATGTGTGTGATGTCCTTAGGTTAGTTAGATTTAAGTAGTTCTAAGTTCTAGGGGACTGATGACCTCAGATGTCAAGTCCCATAATGCTCAGAGCCATTTGAACCATTTGAACAGAAAGGAGGCTTTTGAAAAGTAGCGCTATAGAAGAGTACTGAAGAGGACTAGATCGGATAACTAATGAAGAGGTAATGTATCAAACTGAGGAAAAAGCAAAATTATGGCACAACGTGACTAAAGGAAGGGATCGAATGGTAAAGACACATTCTGAGGCTTCAAGGGGTCGTCAATGTGATAATGGAGAGAAATGTTAGGGGTAAAGATTGTAGCAGGGACCAAGGCTCGACTACCGCAAGCCGATTAAAATGGATATACGTTGCACTAGGCACGCAGAGACGAAGAGGCCTACGCAAAAGTTTTGAGAGCTGCATCGAACCAGTCTCCAGACTGAAAACCATAACAACAACAGCAAAGGATACCTGGGTAAGTGTATTACCACTGATCAACACACTTCCGCCGTCTGAAAACTGTGTATTATTTCGCCAGTTTGTATTTGATGTTGAATCATTTACATCCTACAGATATAAAATGGGCCCATATACAGGTCCTTCTGCTACAACGTAATTAATCTCTTGATAATCAGAACAATGTTTATTTGAAACGCTATTTTCATAAAATTGTATTTTAACCTTTAGTGTGTGTGTGTGCCACTGATTCTTATGTTGTGGATTTCGTAAGTTAATATATTCTGATCAATGATATAAATAGCCTTGGATAGGTCACTGCATATATAAATGGTATTACGTACCCAGGGGTGTAACTTAAATTTAAAAATGGCAAGTGTCAGTCCATCATTTATTTTTCTGAAGCTATATTGTGCAGTGGAAAAGAGGTGATAGGCTCATTTGGGAAATTTCCTAGTATTTTTGAGAAACTAGATAATATTTTGCTACGTATTCTTTCTTCCGTTTCCTAAATAGTGATTTATTCCTTTCTTTAAACAAGGAAGAAAAGTTTCAGCTGAAAATCAACTGATGCTCGAATGGGACAACAATTTAATAATAAGGCAGTTCTTAATAATCCAATCAGTCCCATTTCCTTGTGAATATGACCCACATGCGTTTTGTGCGCCGATTTGTTTCCACCAAAACGGATAGTACTAGTCATTACTTTACAAAGATGAATCAGTAATTGATCAATGGATCGCAAGTCTCCCGAACCAGTTGAAACATGTATACCGGACTTGCCACCTTCTGAATTTTAGCTGTTCTTACATCTAGAGAAATTTGTGGAGGGAAACGTTTTCACGCCGTGCAACTGTTCAAATGGTTCAAATGGCTCTGAGCACTATGCGACTTAACTTCTGAAGTCATCAGTCACCTAGAACTTAGAACTAATTAAACCTAATTAACCTAAGGACATCACACACATCCATGCCCGAGGCAGGATTCGAACCTGCGACCGTAGCGGCCACTCGGTTCCAGACTGTAGCGCCTAGAACTGCAAGGCCACTAGGCCGGCCATGGAACTACAGTAGATTTTCAAGAACCTCATTTCAGGCTTTAAAATCTATTAACAGGAAAAATGCTGGACAGTCTGCTAACTGGAGAAACGATGTACAAAGTATGTTTACTTAAAAGGGACTACGTAGGGCCGGCCGCGGTGGTCTAGCGGTTCTAGGCGCTCAGTCCGGAGCCGCGCGACCGCTACGGTCGCAGGTTCGAATCCTGCCTCGGGCATGGATGTGTATCATGTCCTTAGGTTAGTTAGGTTTAAGTAGTTCGAAGTTCTAGGGGACTGATGACCACAGATGTTAAGTCCCATAGTGCTCAGAGCCATTTGAACCATTTGACTACGTAGGAAAATAAATACATACTTAAAGATAAAACACAGTCTTTCATTAGCAAATGGTTCAAATGGCTCTGAGCACTATGGGACTTAACATATATGGCCATCAGTCCCCTAGAACTTAGAACTGCTTAAACCTAACTAACCTAAGGACATCACACAAGCCGGCCGGGGTGGCCGAGCGGTTCTAGGCGCTACAGTTTGGAACCGCGCGACCGCTACGGTCGCAGGTTCGAATCCTGTCTCGGGCATGGATGTGTGTCATGTTCTTAGGTTAGTTAGGTTTAAGTAGTTCTAAGTTCTAGGGGAGTGATGACCTCAGAAGTTAAGTCCCATAGTGCTCAGAGCCATTTGAACCATTTTTGAACATTGCACAACACCCAGTCATCACGAGGCAGAGAAAATCCCTGACCCCGCTTTCATTAGCAGACCGAGGATTTTTAATTGTCAAGAATTGTGTCTGTGTGCTTTGAACGTACTGCCGAGAGTAGCTACGATTTAAGTACGTTATTGTTTCAGAAGTAGTGTGTTTTTTTTTCATATCGTCCTTCAGTCGCTTTTGATATGGCAGTTTAGTGTTCCAGTTTAGATTGCCGGATTTTTTTCTGTGATTTCTGAATTGCATTCTTAATTTTGTATAGCTATCTAAAAGTTGCTTCTCTTTCCGTCATCTGCTGTTATTTACACCACTAGACCTCTACGGTGAAAAGAGTTAAATGGATGGCGACAAGCTAATCAGCCAGATACAGGAACTAAATGCTTGTGGTACTAAAAGACATCTCAGTATCGGACGAGGAATATTACTTCTAAGTTGTGGAAGGAGACAGCTGTGGAATTAGAGGAGACAGAAACAGAGTCGAATCCAGGGTTTTGGTCGGAGGGGGGGGGGGGGGGGGACTGAGCTCATACGAATTTTGTATCATCGTTCCGTCTCCAAATTCTCTAGAGTAACAAGTTGGTTTGCGTGGCCGTCCTCCGCAGCAGCATAGAAATACACTACTGGCCATTAAAATTGCTACACCAAAGGGAATTCAGATGATAAACGGGTATTCATTGGAAAAATATATTATAATACAACTGACATGTGGTTGCATTTTCACGCAATTTGGGTGCATAGATCCTGAGAAATCAGTACCCAGAATAACGGCCTTGATACGCCTGGGCATTGAGTCAAACATAGCTTGGATGGCGTGTACAGGTACAGGTGCTCATGCGGCTTCAACACAATACCACAGTTCATCAAGAGCAGTGACTGGCCTATTGTGACGAGCCAGTTGCTCGGCCACCATTGACCAGACGTTTTCAATAGGCGAGAGATCTGGAGAATGTGCTGGCCAGGGCAGCAGTCGAACATTTTCTGTATCCAGAAAGGCCCGTGCAGGACCTACATCATACGGTAGTGCATTATCCTGCTGAAATGTAGGGTTTCGCAGGGTCGAATGAAGGGTAGAGCCACGCCCACTGTCCAAAGTGCCGTCAATGCGAACAAGAGGTGACCGAGACGTGTAACCAATGGCACCCCATACCAGCACGCCGGGTGATACGCCAGTATGGCGATGACGAATACACGCTTCCAATGTGCGTTCACCGCGATGTCGCCAAACACGGATGCGACCATCATGATGTTGCAAACATGACGTTTTGCCATTCGTGCACCCAGGTTCGTCGTTGAGTACACCATCGCAGGCGCTCCTGTCTGCGATGCAGCGTCAAGCGTAACCGCAGCCACGGTCTCCGAGCTGATAGTCCATGCTGCTGCAAACGTCGTCGACCTGTTCGTGTAGATGGTTGTTGTCTTGCAAACGTCCCCATCTGTTGACTCAGGGATCGATACATGGCTGCACGATCCGTTACAGCCACGCGGATAAGATGCCTGTCATCTCGACTGCTACTGATACGAGGCCGTTGGGATCCAGCACGGCGTTCCGTATTACCCTCCTGAACCCACCGATTCCATATTCTGCTAACAGTTATTGGATCTCGACCAACGCGAGCAGCAATGTCGCGATACGATAAAGCGCAATCGCGATAGGCTACAATCCGACCTTTATCAAAGTCGGAAACGTGATGGTACGCATTTATCCTCCTTACACGAGTCACCACAACGTTTCACCAGGCAACGCCGTTCAACTGCTGTTTGTGTATGAGAAATCGGTTGTAAACTTTCCTCATGTCAGCACGTTGTAGGAGTCGCCACCGGCGCCAACCTTGTGTGAATTCTCTGAAAAACTAATCATTTGCATATCACAGCATCTTCTTCCTGTTGGTAAATTTCGCTTTTGTAGCACGTCATCTTCGTGGTGTAGCAATTTTAATAGCCAGTAGTGTACTTGTTTTGTAGATACTTATTTACATTAAAACGCGACGTGAATTATTTGACAATCTAAAAATAATAAAACTGTATCGATCTAGATCCCACTGAAGATGCCTTTGAGTAAGGAAAAGGCGAAACGCATCTGGGAAAAATAATTAAGTTGCAGCAATAAAAGGCGGTTTTATTTACAAAACAAGTATCTCTAGAGTAAACGGATGTGTTTTCTAAATCTCTGTATTGTAATACCAACTACAATAGCGACAAGATTTTTGAGACTGTTAAGTCTGAAAGCTATGTTGCAAAGGGCGCAGCCCCGAATCCTCCCGAAACCAGGCAGGTTAAGCAGGTAACAGGACCGAATGCGAATCCTCCCAAACTGACACAAAGCGACAGAGCATTGTGTGCGCTAATGACCACAGCTACCTGCGGCCATTTCGCAGTTCGCGGCAGATCGTTGTAGACTGAACATGTCCTCAGACGAGCTTACAGTTTCAGTAAGTAGGAAGTTAAGGTTCAGATGCCTTTGAGCACTATGGAACTTAACATCTGAGGTCATCAGTCCACTAGAACTACTTAAACGTAACTAACCTAAGGACATCACACACATCCATGCTCGAGGCGGGATTAGAACCTGCGACCGTAGTGGTTGCGCAGTTTCAGACTGAAGCGACTAGAACCGCTCGGCCACACCGGCCAGCTGAAGGGAAGGAAAATGGTTTTGAAAGGTAACGCCTTCGGTTGTCAAAAACTGCTGAAAGGTGGTCTAGCGCGGTGGAAGTGCAGCATTAATGGTTGCAGAAGTTTTGTTAATACTATTTCTATTGAGGAGCAGGATGTCGTGGAGTGACAAGAGCACAATCATGAATAAATGCCTCATAACAGAATTCAGAGGCAAGAAATCATTTCTGACCTAAACATAAAAGCCATAGAATATATTTGTGAGAGACCGTGAAAAATAATTTACCAGAAGTTAAAAGGAGAATATACGCAAGATATAACTGCGAGAGATGTCAACAATTTTTGTAAATCTGTTTACAAAGCTAGGCGCAAAATTCTGCCAAAACTGCTCACGAATGCTGCAGATGTCCATGATGTTATCAACTCGCTGAATGTGGAAACCACAGACAGGACGAAGTGTTTATTAGAAAATAACACCGAGAAAAAAGTGATCATATTTTGTGACTCGGCAAACCTTAAAACATTAACGCAGTGTGAATCTATATACACTCCTGGAAATGGAAAAAAGAACACATTGACACCGGTGTGTCAGACCCACCATACTTGCTCCGGACACTGCGAGAGGGCTGTACAAGCAATGATCACACGCACGGCACAGCGGACACACCAGGAACCGCGGTGTTGGCCGTCGAATGGCGCTAGCTGCGCAGCATTTGTGCACCGCCGCCGTCAGTGTCAGCCAGTTTGCCATGGCATACGGAGCTCCATCGCAGTCTTTAACACTGGTAGCATGCCGCGACAGGGTGGACGTGAACCGTATGTGCAGTTGACGGACTTTGAGCGAGGGCGTATAGTGGGCATGCGGGAGGCCGGGTGGACGTACTGCCGAATTGCTCAACACGTGGGGCGTGAGGTCTCCACAGTACATCGATGTTGTCGCCAGTGGTCGGCGGAAGGTGCACGTGCCCTTCGACCTGGGACCGGACCGCAGCGAACCACGGATGCACGCCAAGACCGTAGGATCCTACGCAGTGTCGTAGGGGACCGCACCGCCACTTCCCAGGAAATTAGGGACACTGTTGCTCCTGGGGTATCGGCGAGGACCATTCGCAACCGTCTCCATGAAGCTGGGCTACGGTCCCGCACACCGTTAGGCCGTCTTCCGCTCACGCCCCAACATCGTGCAGCCCGCCTCCAGTGGTGTCGCGACAGGCGTGAATGGAGGGACGAATGGAGACGTGTCGTCTTCAGCGATGAGAGTCGCTTCTGCCTTGGTGCCAATGATGGTCATATGCGTGTTTGGCGGCGTGCAGGTGAGCGCCACAGTCAGGACTGCATACGACCAAGGCACACAGGGCCAACACCCGGCATCATGGTGTGGGGAGCGATCTCCTACACTGGCCGTACACCACTGGTGATCGTCGAGAGGACACTGAATAGTGCACGGTACATCCAAACCGTCATCGGACCCATCGTTCTACCATTCCTAGACCGGCAAGGGAACTTGCTGTTCCAACAGGACAATGCACGTCCGCATGTATCCCGTGCCACCCAACGTGCTCTAGAAGGTGTAAGTCAAGTACCCTGGCCAGCAAGATCTCCGGATCTGTCCCCCATTGAGCATGTTTGGGACTGGATGAAGCGTTGTCTCACGCGGTCTGCACGTCCAGCACGAACGCTGGTCCAGCTGAGGCGCCAGGTGGAAATGGCATGGCAAGCCGTTCCACAGGACTACATCCAGCATCTCTACGATCGTCTCCATGGGAGAATAGCAGCTTGCATTGCTGCGAAAGGTGGATATACACTGTACTAGTGCCGACATTGTGCATGCTCTGTTGCCTGTGTCTATGTGCCTGTGGTTCTGTCAGTGTGATCATGTGATGTATCTGACCCCAGGAATGTGTCAATAAAGTTTCCCCTTCCTGGGACAATGAATTCACGGTGTTCTTATTTCAATTTCCAGGAGTGTATGTTGATGGTACGTTCAAGTGCTGACCAAAGTTTTTTTGTCAGTTGTTTACAATACTCGGATTAGTTAATGGCCATTACATTCCATTGGTCTTCTCTTTATTGAACGACAAGAAAACTTCGTCGTACCAGTATGTATTTCAAAACGTTGTTGATGAATGTAAGTTTATTTCCAAGAACTAGGAGCTTTCATCGAAGTAGGCCTACAGTATTCGGGCTTTTTCTGAGCTATAATTTATCAATTACAAGGTCAACATTTATGCCTTTTGCAATATCGTGTTCAATCCACAATAATTTTGTGCTTGTGTGCCACAGCGGTGTGCTGGCTGTGGGTTCCAAGTCTGGCCAACCCGTAGCTACGACTCTGGCATCCGCGCTCGGTCTTCTGGTAAAACTTGAATACTTTGCTTCCAGGCTGCTTATAAACAAGAAATATGTACCAGATTTTACATTAGACCCGCAAAAATATGTGTCAAAACAGCATCCAACTTCGTGCATTACTTTTAGCGTAATGCGAGTACAAACAGGTACGCAGAAGAAATTATAAAAATATTTTTTGCCGTCTGTTGCGCTTCTATAGACCATTCAAAAAGTTTTCTTAGCCATCTCCTATATTCAGACATCGGACACTTATCAATTTGTTGTACGTATAGATTTGCTGGAAATGTAACCGAAATTCGTGAAATGAACACTGAGATAGAATATGTATAGCGAAATCACGATTTGCTATTTTAGTAAATTAATTGTGAAGAAATCAAGGCTGTAAATGATTCCAGTTTCTAAAAATAAATATCTAAATAAGATAAAACTTTTAAACATACAATACCCGCAAAAAATTTTAACATCTTCTACTGTAGCTTCATATGCTTTCCTTTGCCTGCTTGGACATAACGTTTAGAACTGCTACATGCTTCAAACGGGAGGATTCGGCTCCATTGTTTTTCAGACCCTTGCGGGGATGAGAAGATTCCGTACCATTTTTCTGACCGCGGGAGGATTCTCGGCTGCGCCCGTTGCAAAGCGTCTTCTCTGTCTTTCCGTTTTGAGGTTTAAGAAGAAACAACATTCGCCTCCGGAGAAGTATTTTTCTTTGTCTTCGTATGTTTGTGATGAATAAAGGCGTTATTATAAATGTGAATTCTGAATTTTGAAAAGCAGTGGTCGCACGGGGACTAACAGTCCGCAGGAATGTATTTTTTTTCTTTCCTTTTCATCTCTTCGAGTCAAGAAATCACATAACCCGAGTACTCCGTTACTGCTCTGTTTCATTTTGACTAGAGCAGCGGAGGTGATGGTCAAGAACTGCCGAGTGAGCAGCGGCGTTCGATATAATTTGCATCTTCGCGTTTGGGAGAAACAGAAAAAGGGAAGCCATTGTAGCCATGTCATACTTTATTCTCTAGGGATTTCTTATTATTGCGGTGTTACTTCCTGTTAGTTAGATTGTTTTGTTAGGTACGAGTCATTTTATTGTTCTATTTATACTCGGGTATTTTTGCCGCCCGAAATTGCCCCTTGAGTTCACGAAGTCAAGTAAGCGTCCAGAGGGTTCAAGTTTGCCTTCAAAAATTATTGCACTCATGTACCATTTATTCTTAAGAAAGGAAAAATAGTGTACTTGTATCCTATACCGACCATGATGACAGTGCCGATGGGCAAAGCAGTAATGATAGATGTGTACAATAAGACGAAACGACGTGTAGATATATGTGCCAAGTTGTGTGCTGTCTACAAATGCGCAAGACACACTCGCCGATTGCATGTGGTCATATTTTATTCCGTACTGAACGTTTGAGCTACCGGTCCTTTCGTAATTCTTGCCGCTAGCCCAGACATTTGCACTGGACAAAGAGATTTTCTGCACCTGTGTCTTATCAGTCTGTTTCAGAACACTTGTGAGTCCGAACTGCCATTAAACTTTAAACATGGTAAATTATATATCCACAATTGTTTTGTTGATTTTTACTTGTAAATTTACATTTGTCTCCATGCTGAATGAAAATCCACAGCGACTACTAATGATACAAAACATGGCGCTATTACTGCCGGGCAATAACATCGGTAACAATTCGTGCCAGTATTAAAGGGCAGGTGTAGTCTGTCGATTTCTCTTTCCCTTTTCTGTAAACTATTCCAGGTAAAAATTAACAAAGGCAGGAGGCTGGGTGTCATAGATGATAGTGTCACGTAGCCAACATGTAGGCGAGTAGAAAGAGTGCGGTTTAGATTTGTGGCGTCCTGGTAAGGGTCGTGGGCGCAGTCGCTCGAGGCATGTTGCTGTGTGTGGCTTTTAGCTCCGGCGCACGCACAGCTCTTGTATCGACCCTTCGCAAACTTGTATGGGTACGCCATCTTTAATCTACTCGCCTTTCCCCCTCGCATACAGCAGCGAACAAAAACTCAAGGCCACTCGCAGAGCCGTAAAAAAAAAGCTTTGCAGATAAGTATGATACCCGCTGAACTGAGCGTGACGTAATTTTTTAAACAGCTATGGCATAGAGGCAATTATTTTATTTAAAAGTATTGCTTCATTTACCGTATGTAGGAGAATAGGCTGTAATAGATACACAACTGGACGTTATTGATCTGCTACTGATAGAAAGAAGTGAGGCAGCTTTTACATTGTCAGCGTTTATTTTGGCAGTAGGTTCCTGTTTATCTGTTACCGCGCCCCCCTTCTCTTAACTTGAAATTATGTTGGTTTATGTTCCGTTCCTAATTACTTCCTCGTAGGAAGGACATTAAATGTCGTGCAGAAAAGAGGAATGCATTTACTGCACTGCTCAGCATCCAATCCCCCCCCCCCCCCCCCCCATTTTTTACTCTGCCATATAATAGCAAAAACACTTACAGAAAGTATTTTGTGGAGTCTCATATAAAAAGCATTTTGAGATATGTGCTGCATCAGCATTTTTGCCCGTTAGAACGAGACAAAAATAATTACTGAGTGGAAACAGGGCTTTCTAAAGTTTCAAAAAAATGTTGATAAGGAGTACTGCCCTAATAAGGGATACCTTTTAAAGTGGCACAGGTTTCACCTGTACTGCATATGCATGTGTTGACTTGTAGTCTGCATATGCATGTGTTGACTTGTAGTGCGTATGCCTATTGCCTAGATGTGTTTGTTTTTTCATTTAGATGTTACCACATACAATGTCGATAACACCGTCCAGAGAATCCCACCTTGACATTGCCTAATAATGCACATTACATTAAGAAGGTAGTAGCGTTATGGTAATAAATTCTGGCGGAACAAAATCAGAAACAGAAAACCAGTATTCTGACAAATTCTACATGATGAATAACATAGATATGTTGAGGGACAGAAAATATTTTCAGGTGACTCAATTGGGGATCAGACACTCCTTCACTGTTTGAAAGATTGCATGTAAGACAATTGATGGAAGACTTAACTTGAGAAATTTTGATTCATAATCAAATAAAACTCCTAGCTTTCCATCTGATTCTGTTTAATTTTTTTACTTGCCATCATGGCTGCTTACAAGAAAATGTGGATATCATTAGACACAAAGCCATGAAAAAAAAAAAAAACCTATGAAGCTTCTGTAGCATTAATACAATATGCCTGCATAATAACCAGTTTACCATGGCGTGTAATAATCTCTTAAAAATTAAAATAAGTAGTGTCCTGCAACGGAGGCGTCTGATCCCACCTGTCGGCTTTGACCCGTGATGTAAGGGTGTTGTGTTGTATGGCATCATGACTGCATGGAGTTTAGTTTATGATTGTATTGTGTTTAATAAAGAATTTAGGGAAAATTGTAGAAAGAGTAGTTATTTGAACAATTTTCAAAATTATCCACAAACATGGCTGGCTGTCACAAATCATATAACATGACCTGAGCTTATGACTGCAAGAATGCAGGCTCATCATCCTAGACAGACAATGAGTAGTTGTAAGGCTAGTTACAAGAAATTGTGATATGAACAGTGCAGCTCATCAGTCATACTGAGAACATAACACAATTCCTCTTGTAAAATCATGTTTTTCATAGATGATGCTTTTTTGATGTTGTAGTAATTGTTCTGATGACAGAATTCCACTTGCATTTAGTCACATATGGATAACACTGTGGTAGGATTCATGTGACTTCTCCCAAACACTTCGTTAAAAAAAAGTTATAACTTTTGGGGGACTTACAGTATTGATTAATAGCTTTAGGAGGACATAAAAATTGAAATCTTGAGTTGCAGCTATTTCTGTTTGTATCAGTGTAGCTAATGGCATAAACTATGTTATTAAGTAGATTGTGCATGGTTATTTTTTGGTTGAGAGTATTTACTGATGTTCTTTGTAATTTCAGGATGATTCTGTAAAATATATTTTTTCTTCCTACGCATTCTTTGATAAATTATTCTTCAGTATTTGTGCAAAACATTGCATATGACTTTATTTTCTCTTAATTATGTCAGTGATAGCCAGTGTAATCTACTAACATGTGCCTAAAGCATAGTCCTACAGTTTAATTTCTCTTACTTTTGTAATTAAAATTACGTGTTGTTTTTGCAGGATCTCCAAAGATGGCATCAAATATACCACCAGCTCCAGTGGTTTTGAAACAAGGCCATGCAGCAGAGAAGATAAGTTTTGTTCCGCCAAATATGCCGAGTCGTTGTACCTGGCATCTCGGTGCTGATGGGAAAACAACACCACACTCTTTGGAGAAATTGTAAGTCATGACTTCATAAATTAAGAGTATCATCTTTTGTATTGCTTATGTGTGACAGTTTTAGACAGTATACTCGAATGGGTTTTAAACTGGGTACCAGCCTTTAACTGGTAGTGTGTATCCAAACATGCTGCATGACTGACTAAAAGCTTTAGCTTCTTGAGAGGGTTATGCTCCATGGTAATTAATAACACAGCTCACAGTCTAGTAGCTAGCATTGCTGCCTATGGATCACAGTGGGCTTGATTCCCAGGTGGGTTGGATATTTTCTTCACTCAGAGACTACTGTTTATGTTTACTGAATTATTTCATCTCATCTTCATTAATGTTCACGTCACCAAAGTGGCACCAAATAGTCGTGCACCAGCCAGCTGAACAACCTAATATGGAGTCTTGTGGCCAATAATGCCATACAATAATCTCTTTCTGAAAGCCCCATACATCTGAGTTATGAAATGGAAAGCACCTCGGGGAACTTGGCAATTTGTGGTCATGTGTAGGTTTGGTGAACCTGAAGTTCCTTAACTGGGGAGTGGTCATCTATAAGTTCTCTACATGCTTCACTGACTATTGTGCAATATGATAGTGGCACACACCATGTCACCTGAAACAAGTCTTGACCTAAGTGTCAAAATTAAAAGAATGGTACAAATATCTATATATAAAAAATCTTACTCTCCAATCTTGGTCTAACTGTCAAAATTACAAGAATGGTACAAACATCTACAGTAAAAAAATATCCTAACCCCAGTGTGTGCTAGCCTATATATTGATGGGGCGGGTGACTGTTGACGTGAAACAATCATTAGTAAGCAACCTGTATGGCATCAGCTGTACTTGTCATATTCAGCTTGTTTAGGTGTGTGAGATTCTGCTTAAGGTGACCTAGCACCGGTTAGAGTGGTGTAGTTGTGAATAGAGACTCATCTTGCATCTAGTGAGTGTAAGTTTCAAATCCCCATCTGGCCACCATGTTTAGGCTCTTCATTGTTTCTCTAACTTGATTAAGTCAAATGTGAGAATGATTTCTTTAAAGAGACCATGAATGATTTCCTTTTCCTTCATTGCCCTATTGTAACAGGTTTTATTTCTAGTGACCACAAAATCGTAAATCCTGATTGTCGTCCTACTTTTTTTTGTATTTATAGCATGAATGAACAAAATTGCCCTATTAATTTACACAAAAACAGCAATATGGATTGGTAATTGTGGCAGCACTAACACCCAACCTAAGAAATGGGTTCTGGTAGGTGATCTGATTAAAGATAAGTCATCTATGGAGGCAGTAGTGGAATATTTGTAATTTCCTTAGTATGATTTTAACCATCCAGTGAGAACAAGAAGATATGTTGGAAACAATATCACCTTTCTGCGCACACACATACAATTATGACAAAGGCAGAATGTGCTAAAACAAAAATGAGCTGATGAGATAGTATTTTTATTTTTGACACAGTTCTTTTCTATTTCAGCCTACAATGGTAATCTTCAGATACTGTGGATGGCATTTGATGTGTTGTCATGTTTGAGTTAACACTGCATTAACACTTCTTCACCAAATTCTGCTCATAGCGTCTGAAGAAGGCCCTTCTAGGCTGAAACTGGTTATGATTATATTATAAAAGAAGTGGCTGTGTCAAATAATTCCTTATAATAAGTCATCCATCATCTCTCAAATGGAATGTTGTTTTTACAAAAATGGAAGTTGGCAGGTGTCATTTATGTTAAAACCGTTATGAAGGACATAAAAAGTGAGCTTCAGAAGGCAGCAGGATTTGTAATAAAGTTGAAGACTCTAGCTTGAGAATTTACCACAGCAGCGTTCATCTTCCCTACACTTCCTTTTAAAATGTTTTAAAAGTCACTATTTCAGTCACACTTGCACGTAATGTTAAAACCAAGTGAGTTTTAATTGAGAACAGGCCACAAAGGAGAAACATTGTGTTCATCTTCAATATACTGTATTAACTGCACTGTTGACCACACAGTATTTGTAGGGTGAAAAAGTCTTCAAAATATATCACTTTTTCTGAAGCATACAAAGGTCAGTTCACAATGAATGTCAATGTAACGGACCGGACTACCGTCTTCACACTTGACAGAAAACTGACATATCATCTTGCCACTTAGGACAATACAGAATATCGAAAGTGATGCTATGAGACACAACCTGTGTTACAATATGCCATAGCATCAACATTAAGGAGCTATAAATAGTGAGAGAGTTCATTAATGGGCAAGCAAAAATTCATAACGAATTTTATTGACAGCAGTTAGTAACTTTCCCACATGAAAGAATATGAAAAGTGTCAACCAAACATTTCAACACAACATTTAATTGACAAGATACATGCATACACATATTTTAAAAATGCTTAAAAGGCAATACATAGCACCTTTTTACTTTCTCCTTCATGTCTTGTTTTCTTTTTGAGTGACATATAGTGTCAAAAAACTGTATATTTCCCTTCAATAGAGCTGTTTTCTTTACTGTTACAAAGAAGCATTTTCAATGAAAAGTACTATCTGTTACACCCTTACCAATGCACAACATAGATTATATCGTTCCAGGTATCAGAAAACCTAGATTATTATTTACTTTCATATATTCAGTGTATTTTGTGGACAAATACTAATAGTAAAAATATCCGAGTCTTCATGAAACCTTTGCAATGTCTCATAAAGACAAAAGAAGCAATAAAATAAAGATTAGGAAGTCACACAATCCACTACCACAACATGAGTGAGCATTATGAGAATTTAACTTCTGATATTAGAAGGTGACACATTGTCCATATGTGAAAGTCAAAATTTTCTTTCTAAGATGCCTTGAGAGTGACAGTTAACCCCACAGATGATTTGTGTGAGTGCCACCATTTGAAATACATTGTGGACTGTCTGACAGCACATTATATACAGTTCATTTTACAAAAGTGGTATTTCAGACAGATGTAGGTGACTTAAAGGCGTCTTTAACCCATGTTATTACAAACGTTTTCATTTTTAAAAATTAATTAATGGTGAGAGGTATTTTGAAAAATTTTAGAGTATTAAAAATTGATTATACCATTTTCAACATTTATGCAAAAAAAAAACAAACATTTTTGACGTATCATTGTTTTGAAGATGCAAAATTACCTTTCAGGGTTAGTTTTATTCCTTGAAAATGAAATTAGTCACAAAAAAAGGTTTTGCATTTTTTGCCCCCTCTAGCCACCTGCCAATTTTAATCAAGATCTTTTATTTACACTTGGGAATGTTTCTTTGTCAGTGTTGCAGCCAAGATTGCAGGCAAAGAAAACTCAAACAGCGCTGCTCAAGAGAACCAAGAAGCCTCTAAAGTGCTTTCCCTCCCTCCCCTCATTACAAGCTACCCACTTGGCAGAATGACAGGGAGAAAGGACAAGATGGCTACAGTTCAGAAACAGTCGGAGGAACTGTGACTTTGAGCGCAAGTGAGATTTCTGTGCATGTGTCTTCATAAGACCCAATGTAAAGAGTTAGGCAGTTCTGTGTTAAAGTATGCAAAGAAGGGATTACTTCATATGGAAGAGGGATCAAGTTGTGCCCATCTTAAAAAATGCATATGAAGACTTGCCTAGCCCCCTCAACAACACCTTACAAATAGTTTTTGCTGATGTGTATGTGTCAATTCTCTCAACCTGACTCCAGGTGATGCCCCAGACAATAAGGCTCTACCTGCCCATTCCTCCTGTGTGGGAAGTTTAATTTGTCGCATTTGCAGTTATGCTCTTTGGGTACCTAGGCCCAGGGTGGAGCTGTTTAGAATCACAAGTCTTCAGAAGCCTGTGTCTTCTGAAACCAGGATAGGAAACTGAACAGTTCAAATTTCTGGGTGCTCAGATAGATAGTAAACTGTTGTGGAAAGCCCACGTTCAGGATCTTGTTCAAAGACTTAATGCTGCCATTTTTACTATTCGAACAGTGTCTGAAGTGAGTGATCGTTCAACACAAAAATTAGTCTACTTTGCTTATTTTCATTTGCTTATGTTGAATGGTATTATATTTTGGGGTAACTCTTCCCATTCTAAAAGAATATTTTTGGCTGAGAAACAGGCGGTTCGAGCAATAAGAGGTGTTAAGTTCACGGACCTCTTGTGACCCCTGTTCATGAGTCTAGGTATTTTGACATTGGCCTCTCAATGTACATATTCCTTACTGTCATTTCTTGTTAACGATATTAGCTTATTCCCAAGAATAAGCAGCTTTCACTCAGTTAATACTCGGCAAAAATCAAACCTGCATTTGGATCATAATTCCTTAACTCTTGTGCAGAAAGGTATGCAGTATTCTGCTGCATCCATTTTCGATAATCTACACTCGAATTCAAAAACCTTAGCAGTAATTCACATGCTTTCAAATCAAAACTGAAGTGTTTCCTCATGGGTCACTCCTTCTATTTTGTCGAAGAGTTCCTTGAAAAATTAAGCTGATTCTTGTTGTATTGTTGATTGTGTTTACTTAAATTTATGGATTGACTTTTTTCATGTTCATAAACATGACCTAAATTTGGGCTCAGTTTTATGTATGTAATTGATTTTATAATTTATTTCAATTGTGCGTAGTTAGTATCTTTTGTTACAGCGTGAAATCGGTAATTGTTTTGTAAATTAACTTCTATTGTTGACATATAAACAAATATAAATTCTGTACTAATTATAAACATTTGGAGGAACAACTAATAGTGTTCTTAAAGGCTCTATTTTTCTTATTCAAAAACATGTTAGCAAAGCCAGCTCGTAATTAATTCCAAAGTAATTAACAGTTTTGTCAAAAGTATTGTTTGCATAATGATATCTGTTAATTTCATCACTTAAACAAATAATTCGGTCTAAACCTTGTGGTAGAAGAAACTGTTAAAAAGAATGAATTTTTTGATGTATTCATTTAATTTAATGAGTTAAGTTTTAATTATAATTTCTGTAACTTCAACTTTGAACAATGTATAGTTTCAGTACCTATTATTGTGAGGATATATAAGGGCCAATTGTTGGTCCCGAGACAGTAAGTTCACGGCCGAGTTTCAGACGAGAAACCTGCGTTCATTAGAACAACAACAATGCTTCAGCTTAACTATGAAATAAGTGTTACACAATTAGGCCGTGTGTTAAAACAGCGACAGTGTCTGCTCCATTCATACCTTTTTTTTCTTCAAGAACTGTGAACTTTGTGGTTAGGTCTTTACTGCTTGTAGCTGTTCAATAATAAACTATTGTAGCAGTATGCAGAGGTTTGCCTGCAAACTATTAATGAGGCTTATCAAAAGTTAAATGATAGTGCACTGGCCATATTAAATGTGTATATAGAGAGCACTCTGTCTTCAGGGCACAAGTGGCCCATCGGGACCATCCGACCGCCGTGTCATCCTCAGGTGAGGATGCGGATAGGAGGGGCGTGTGGTCAGCACACCACTCTCCCGGTCGTTATGATGGTTTTCTTTGACCGGAGCCGCTACTATTCGGTCGAGTAGCTCCTCAGTTGGCTTCACGGGGCTGAGTGCACCCCGAAAAATGGCAACAGCACATGGCGGCTGGATGGTCACCCATCCAAGTCCCGGCCATACCCGACAGCACTTAACTTCGGTGATCTCACGGGAACCAGTGTATCCACTGCGGCAAGGCCATTGCAAATGTGTATGGGGGGGGTTGAAAAGTGAAAGTAAACAACTGTGAATTGCAACGAAAAAGTAAAAGAAGGCAGACAGTCACACACTCACCTGACTATATTTCAGCACAGATACAGCATCATTTTATTTCAGTCATTGGTCACATAAATTGCTTAATTACTGTACTGGTTCCAACTGACTGATTTGGAAATTTACTGAAATAAAATTTATTATGGTATCCTGGTCCAGCTATTTTGAAAACCAGCTGGAGGGCATGGAACTTGGCGATTGATGCTAGACACTATAGAGTGCTGCAACAGTCAATGTTTGACCGGTCACGGCTCGCCTGTTGACGGGTGGCCTGAGCTGCTTGTGTCCTGCGCCACACGACTCAGCTTGGTCACATATTCACCTGTTGTCTGGATTCCGGACACGCGGATAACCGAGCATGACTGGTCACCGCTGACGTCTCACCTCGCCTCGCCCCAGCTCGCTGCTCTGTGCTGTACAAATCCAACGCCACTCTCTCTCTCTCTCTCTCTCTCTCTCTCTCTCTCTCTCTCTCTCTCTCTCACACACACACACACACACACACACACACACACACAAAATGTATTTTTCTCTGTCTATCTGTCTTTTAATACAAAAGTAACATTTCCAAGAACGGGTACGTGACACAGCTAAATTTATGAAGCACCTGGAAAGTAAAATGATATTTCAATACAATCGTGGATAGAAGATGAGTCTCATTTCCAAACAGAAGATATATTTTTCCTTTCATTAATTTTCCCTGTAATGTAGAAGACAACCATCTTCATAAAGAAAACATACAAAGAACATTAAACATTTACAGACATAACCTGTCATACTTTTCACTTGTTTGCAACAGAAACAAAATGATAGTTATTGTTGATCAGCAATGAACCACTAACACATCCAGATTTAATTGGCTGTGGCGATTTGTTAGTAACATGCCGGCTTTACTAAGCATCTTTCACTGAGTGTGCTTGTTGCTAGGATACATGAAATACATCTTGCAACTGCAATGAGGCCTGACATCTCTGTTTCATGTCTGCTTCACCACTTTAAGATGTCATCATCATCATCATCTCCGGGGTGCATTAAAATATAGAGATCTACTTCATCTGCTGTGGATGATCTGTTGTTCCTCCATTCCTTGAAATGACCTCTCTTTCTGGGTGGTGATGACATAGTACTTGAAGGATCTATGATAATAAACAAAAGAGACAAGTAATTCAGAACTGATGTGGAAATCATCGAAATGTTCCTGTAAAAATGATGTGTTTTACATTAATGAAATATTGTACGAATTATAACATTCCTATTTCTCTATAATACAGTATCCACTAACTATGCAAAAATGATTATGTTAATGACTGTATGTTGTACCTGCATAAGTAGGACACATTTGTTGCACATTGCTAAGAATTTCCTGCTTTCCATTTATTTCAAGCCTACTAAGATTATGAAAATATGGCCAAAGAAACGTAGCAATTTTATGTTTGGAAGTGATCACAATCTTCTCGCAAACAAAAGCCAAGGCTCGATTTTTAATCCTTTGTACCTCCTGTTAAAAAATACATATCTGTTAGTACACATCAATTGTGCTAGTTAATTATAAATCCATTGCATATCATAATGAAACAGTGCTTTTAACTGCAGTAATTACTCATCTGACAGTCAGTGTCATTGACACTGCAAATTTGTTGCAGTTCGTGAAACCAAAGAAGAACTAACTGGCTTGTCGGTTCTTTTTTGCCTTCTAATTCATCTGTGGGCTCTTTAAATGGTCTCAGAAAATGTGGAATTTTTCCTGCAAGCTCATTATCATATCCTTGCAATCTGTAAGCGGAGTCCTTTGCCGTCAGCAAAGCAGCAACTTCATTACACTGAGTGTGTAAGGATTCCAGCATAGTGTAAAAGCTGTTCCAGCATGTGCAGACCTCTTGTTTCAATGATGATTTCAAAGACGAGCAGAGGCCACTTTTCTTAATGTACCTTACAATGCATTTTGCAGTATTTATTGTTGATGCGATGTTTGGGGCATGATTTAACAAGAAGTTAGCATCATCGAAAATATGGCTAAGTGCTGTGTTTTTACAATGATCCTTTAATGATTTTCCAAAGCCTTTATTACATTGGCACCCTAATCGGAGACAAAAACAAGACTTTGCATGTCCAGTGAAATGTCCCAGTCAGCCATCCTCTCTTCAATTTCTTTCATAATATTTACTCCTGTCTTCTTAACGTCTGGGCATTTTGTTGTAAATAAAACATTGTTCACAAGAGACCAATCTGTGTTAATGTAATGTGTTGTAAGCGTCAAATAGTGCACCTGATTATGCGAATCAGTCCACATATCAACTGTTGCAGCACATGTTTTATTAATACCTTCCGCAATAACTGAAGGCATTTTGCTGTTTCGCATTGCATCAGCTTGTTCTTTGACATGTCTGCTTATAGTAGAGGGATGTGGCATGACATCTGCCACGTTAGCTTCTCCATAGTGCTCACCTAGAAGTATTAATTTTTGGCTTAGTTCTCTGAAACCTTCCCCGGAAACAGCATTAAAAGGTCTCATATCTTTAGCACACAGTGCAACACACTTTGCTGTAATACTATTTTTTATTACTGCCGGTGTCCCTGAAGGAGCTCTGTTTGTGAGGTTTCTTGCAACTGTGTTTCTTTAAATGAGTGGTTCCCAACTGGAAACACAATAATGTGGAGCAGTTTATGCACGATATGCACCCAGTAGATGCACTGTTTTCGTCTACAACCAACGGAAATGTACTCCATACTTGGCTTTTTAGACCTTCCCGTTTCTTCAATGTGTAAACATTGGTTTCAATCTTACATCTTACTGCACTGGCTTCCTCGCATTGCATGATTACAGAGAGAGAGACACCACAAATGAGAAACCCGTACTGGCTGCAGTCTCACACGGATAATGACATGTGTAATGTGTTTGAGGCTAAGTGCTACGTATTTGGTCACGGCTATGCTCGGTCACTAGAACTAGTGTGGGCAGCCTATCCAGTTAGGGTGTGCTCGCCCCATCTCTTATCTTGTGCTCGCTTACTTGGTCATGCAGGACTCTACTAGACACCACTGCTACATCTGTGAATAGTATCGCCACTGCAACACTGGCTGCACCAGTCTTGCAGGGCCACACCCACCTAGGCAGCTAATTAGTGCTCACAGCCACATTATATAGCTATGCATCACTGCTTGACCTTTAGTTGTGTATTTTCTGTGCTCTCATATTGCATGTGTTACACACCATTGGTTTGTTTTTAGATTTAACTGTACCTTAGGTTTTTGCTCTTGAATTTCTTGTTTGGACTTTATTATTCTTCCATGTTTTCTGTTGTCAGTTTTCCTATTAGAGCTGTCCTTTTGTTCATACTGTATGAACTTCTGTAGATGGCTCCTGATTGTTCAGCCAGTCTCTGCAAGTTCTTTGAGTTATTCCTAATCTTTTTTGGATTCTGATCACAGTCATTGGTGATGAAGTAAAAGGTTAGCAGTGTCCCATGGACCCAAAGCTCGTGCAACTTTCAGAAAAGCGACAGCAACAGCTGCTCCTGCAATAGCAATTCCAACATCAGTTCCAACAGCAGATAACAGCGGCAGAAAACTGAGTTGCTTCAACAAGAAATTTAGCAATAATAAATAAAAAGCAACAGTTTTCTTTTGTTCTACAATATTACTTTTATTGTCAACCGGTTTTTGGCTTGATTAGGAAGTCTAGACGTTTTACTTCTCTTCCAATGTTGTTTGCAAGCATTGTAACTTCTTTGGTGATAATACTTGGTAAATGTCTGAAGATGGCCTTGTAAGCCAAAAACAAATAAAAGTAATATTGTAGAACAAAAGGAAACTGGTGCTTTTCATTTATTATAATGTTGTACTACCAAGAACCGACGGAAGATTCTGTTAACATAAGAAATTTAGCTTTGAAAGGATCAAATGCAGATTGGTGGCCACCAAAAATGGGCAGTCACCAGTTGCCAGGTGGAGAGCCACCTACCCACATATCCACTTTTTAGCGATGCGAAAAAGAATTGGAACATGTGATTAAAGTGGCCAAAACAGCACTTTTCCTACCTTTTGGGTCTCTGGTGATGCTCTCCAGTTTTCACTTTACTTTTTGTGGGATTGGTCCTCCCTCTGAAATCATGTTGCAATCACAGTCAAAATGTACACATTGATTTCGAATTGTTACTCGCAGTTGTCACATGCAGTTGCACTGCGTTTCAGATTTCATTAATATCTCAAGCAACCTGGTCTGTCATACCACTTGTGAGTGACTGATTTACAAGGATTGAGTCACTGATGCAATTTCACTTGTGCAAAAATGGCATTTGAGACTTCTATTGCTGACTTCTTAATTCAAGATGTGTGCTCCAGTTGGCTCCTGATACAGGAACATACACGGCAGCTTTCAATTTGGGCAACAATTGCTTGGAAAATGTTTCGAAAATCACAATCTCTTTTGAAATCCCTCAGTCAGAAAATGGCTCAGAAGTAATGACACTCCCAACAGCTGCATCATACCCCAGCTGCTTCACAGTGCACACACATGTGGGCTGTCCAGATTGCTGGGCATGCACTGCACCCATTGTGAAAAAGATGGCCACCTCCAAACTGTCTACTGTAAATTGTCAAGACAGTTGGACACCAAGGAGCTGTGAATGAACTTCAAGTAATTGTTCCCCAGGTTGATCCTTTCACTTACAAGTTGTTAATCAGTCTCACAATTGTAAACTAAGATGTCCATTTCTAGGTGGTCATGGCAACTACCATTTCCTTGATAAATCTCCTAAATTAAGCTCATCTGGCTTCCCTGGAGTGTGCCACAAGTTTCCAGCCTTGTATCTCCTTGTGTCCAGATGTAGTGCCTAATTTCTGACGGGCATGACCCATTCCATTTTCCTTGCTGATGGTCGCCAAGCAGGAAATAGATTACCTCCATGAGGATGATGTGATGAACCTGTTAAAAGCAGCACTTGGACCACTTCCCTGCTGATGGTCAAGAAACCCAGTTGCTCCCTGTGACTATGCATTGACTTCAGATCAATGATCAGGAACAAGTGGAAACCTAAAACATACCATGTCCCTCACAAAACTAGTCTGGTGTATGTCTTTCTAACAAGGAGACCATATGGCAATTAGACTAAGTTTTTTATGTTTATGGTTTGTGAAGTTCACAACTAAAGTATGTCACTCAAAGCAGTTCAATGCAACTAAAAAAAAAAAAAAATCTTGAGAAAATCGACTTTGAAGTTTACTGAAAGTGTTTAACACCATAAAATAAGTACAGTATTTAGACAGGAAGTGTGGCTCTGTGGTAGAATGCTGGCCTGCCATGTCAGGGGTCTGGGTTTGATTTCTGGCCAGTGCAAACCTTTAAACAAAGGTATTAGTTTTGCAAGTATTTCCGTGATGCATAAAATACACAAAGATGAAAAATAAATAGGTAGTGCTTGAGGCTGATAACTGCTAGATTGCTGGTTTGAGACTTGTTTTGCTCACATCTACATCTATGTTTGTTTCAATTTTTTTTTTTTTCACTCGGTTCAAATATCTATACCACTCAAATATAAAATTCATCAGATATATGCTAGTGAATACATATCTAATTGTCACTTTTTTATGAAAAATGCACATCTTCTTGTTTCTAAGTACATATCACACATAAAATTCCAGTTTTCATTGCATATATAAAGTCTTAATTACCAGTGTCTTATAAACATTGTTAATGAAGATTGTTTAAATTAAAAAATCATTACAAGTTATTTTATATATCTTTCCTTTCTTACACTTTACGGAAATGCTTTTGTATATTTGTTTAAAAATTTGCTTCGGCTAGGAACTGAACCTGTGCTACCCATGTGTCAGGCCAACATTCTACAACAGATCCAAGTGGCCTATCGAAAAATCATCCTAGATTTAGCAGATCAAAGATCATCAGAAAAGTTCAAAGTTGATTTTCTTGACAACTTTTGAGAGTTGCGTTGAACTGCCTTGAATGATTGATACTAGAGTTGTGAATTTCAGTACCATATACATAAAAAATTACAAAAATCTCATTGCTCTGTGGTCTCCTTCTAAGGTCCATATTTGCAGGTCCCACTGGATGAGAAGTTGCAAAGCATCATGGTTATCAGTACTTCCTTTGGCTTACATAAATACAAGTGCATGCCTATTGGGGTCTCTTCCACCCCATTAATCTTCCAGAGATACCTGGAATTGTCTCCATCGCAGCACTGGGTGTGCTGATAATTCTGCCCGTTGTGGCTTAGGAGGCCGGTCTCTGCACTTTGCCAAACCCCTTAGCAGCTACCTGCTTGCACTATCTCAATGACTTAATTATCACGGGCACTGAGTGCCAGTACCACCTACACAACCTTCACTCCCTCTTAACTATGTTGCTTACATAAATCTTTCCAGTTAAGAAGTTCCGTTTTTACCTATTTGGGACACTATTTCATTTGATTTGATTAACACAAGGAGACATAAACAACAATGGTCTTAATCCACTGTCGCCCACACCAAAACTGAATGTATTGTGCAATTTTGTTACCTGTGATTCTAGCCAACTGTTACTTTTAAAAAGTAATTGGAGTCCTTTTACTAGTTCCTTGTTAGACAAAATTTCTTCAGGACTTAATGACCAGAGTATTCTGTATCTTTTACCTTCCAGCACTTCGCATTGGAAGATTAGGTGTGGTGTGGTTTCATCCTCCTCACCACATAATCTACACTTTGGGGCTTCTTCCTCTATGCCATTGTACATAGGTTTTCCTTAAAGTCCCCATGGTCAGTCGTAAGTCCTACCATGAGTTTAATCTGTATCCTGTTAAAGTCCAGGATTACAGAATTTCTCTTAAAAGATGGCTGTGGCATCATTAGCTCACCATATTTTTGTTTTTGGATCATAGTCCAATATTTTGCATGCTGTTCTCTGACCCAGCTATGCAATTTTGATTTTACCGTTGCCTTTGTGATGGTTAGGACAGGTTCCAGTGCAATAAATTGAATCACTGTGCCTGTTGTGGCCAGTCTTTCAGCTTGTTCATTGCCAATAATTCCTGAGTGACCAGCGACCCACAGCAGTTATACCCTGAAACTTCCTGGCAGATTAAAACCGTGTGTCGGACCGAGACTTGAACTCGGGACCTTTGCCTTTCACAGGCAAGTGCTCTACCAACTGACCTACCCAAGCACGACTCATGACCCATCCTCACAGCTTCAATTCTGCCAGTACCTCATTTCCTACCTTCCAAATTTCACAGAAGCTCTTCTGCGAACCTTGCAGAACTAGCACTCCTGAAAGAAAGGATATTGCAAAGACATGGTTTAGCCACAGCCTGGGGGATGTTTCCAGAATGAGATTTTAATCTGCCACGAAGTTTCATATCAGTGCACACTCTGCTGCAGAGTGAAAATCTCATTCAGGTATACCCTGTTGATTTCCTGCAGTTTCACAAGGGCTTCATGGCATTCTGCAACATTCTATGATATTATTGCTGGGACTGATAGAGATATCAGAGCTGCTTGGCTGACTGAATAAATGTAGATGCCATGATCCTTGTAGCACCTACACAAATTCTCCTTCACACACACACTCTGATTGTGCATATTTCTGTCTAGAATATTGTAGCCAGCTTCCATAGAGACATTGCTCTCACCGGTCTAGACTGTACTCTGGCCCCAGTGCGTTCAGCTGTTTTCAACCCATCAGTAAACCTTAGTGTCTTCTGAATGGTGTCATGGTTTGGTCTTCTGCTGCTCTCCACTTCCAACTGTTACACTGAAAGGTTTACTGAAGCAACTGGAAGTTATTGTATTGTCAGCCAGCATTTCCCTGTCCATCCCTATATTTACCACATTCCCTATATTGTTGTGAGAGTCTGGATATACTGCACACATCCAGTTTTTAACTTGTATGCCTCTGCTGCTGCATCCATTGTAAACCACAGGAGTGGTCTCCACCCCAGCAGTGGGTGTGCTGCTAATTCTGCCTGTTAGGGCATGTCCTCTACTGATTAGAGTTTCACCGAGGAGTTTGAGTTTGAGTCCAGGATGCGTGCAGGATATGCTTCCTTGTAAATGGTACTATAACAGCTTTCTTGAGACTGATGCGTAGATCCTGTTTTCTGCACCATTTTTGCACAGTGTTTAGTACATATTGTGCCATTCTTCTAACAGTACTATCAAATTTTCCAGCTATTACTATGACTAATTTGTCTGCATTTCCATGGCAAAAGTAGCCATTTAAGTCCTCAATGAGTTCATTCACCATTAAGTTCCACTGTAGTGGGAACAAAACACCATCTTGTGGATGTCCCTTGTGGTATTGATCACCATTTTCTCATCTGTCAAGGTGGCTTCTGCCTTTCTTCTACTTAGCGTGGTCTTAATCCACATATGTATGGTTGTCTCAGAATCATGCTCTTTGATAGCTCTAACCATGGATTCCAAAGTTGTATTGCTAAAAACCCTCTCTATATCGAAGAAGGTTCAGAGAGCAATTTCCTGAAAGTGTAGAAATTTTCCCACCTTCCCAAAAAGTTGGCAATTTGCCTGGTTGATACGTAAATTGATTTATATGTATAGGAATCTCAGTTAAACTCCTTTCCCTAATGTGCAAGTTAACGAGTTTTTCTAATGACATTACAAGAGTACAGGCTGATCGGTCTCATATCCTCAGCTTTGGTATGATCAATCCTTTGGGATAAAAACAACCCACACTGTCTTCCAAGCATGCTAAGCTGACCATAAGCAGACTACAAAGGAATCTAATTAAATCTTCTCTTGCTTGTTGCAGCAGAGCTGAAGGTACCATATGGGCATAGTGACTCCACTGGTTGAAACGTTCTCATCGTCCACTGGATATTTTTGAAATCAACGCATTCTCCAGCAGATTTTCAGTTTTCCCTTTGATTACCTGTGAACTAGTGCTTCTGAAGGACTGATTTTTGGTCTGTTGTATCTGCCAGAGTGCATTTAGGGGACTGAGTTTTGAGGAGCACATCCAGCTTCTCATTTTCTGTCCTTGTACACTCGATCTCCTCCTTCCTTAGAGTACCTCCTGGATTATTTGGTATTCTAGTGAGTACATGATGATGAAGTCTAGCACAAGGAGCTGTGCTTTCCATTTCCTCATAGAGTACCTTTAAGGATGATAGCTGTGTTTGCTTGATCACAAGATTGTATCTGATAGGATCCTCCTGATATTTTACCCACTGTCCTTTCTTTTTTGCAAGGTTGAAAGTCTTCTTACCTGCTTTCTTTGCAAGTCCGTATTTTTGTTCCACTAAGGTACATTTCTGTTTGTGCAGTTTTATCAGTATGAGGTTGTAATGACACATGTCACTGCATCTACCATTTCCTCAAAACCTACTCGTTCTCTTATCGAAGTACTGCCATCACAAAATCATAAGTTTAAGTCTTTCCGATATGAGTTCCAGCTTGTTTTCCTGGGATTCATATATGTCCTAGTCTGTTTAAGACCTGTTTCAACCTCAAACTTAATATAGACTTGGTCATCTAAGGATGGCTCCATTGCTACTTGCCATTATTGGATATAACTGCTCATTAGAGTGGACCCGAAAGACATGTCAGTTACTTTTCCATTCTTCTGTTCCTGAACATAGGTTCCCTACCCCTACTCAAGATTTCCATATTACTTTCTAGTAGATATTTGAAAAGGTGATCGCCTCACCTGTTGGCGTAACTGCTTCCCCATGCCAGGTTGTGGACACTGACATCACAGCCAAGCAAAAGTTATCTATTCTGCTGTGAGCAGCTAACTATTAGTCTCCTCACTTCCTGGGAAGAAGAAGTACTATTCTGCTTCCTTTCTCATATTGTTTCATTCTGATGGTCACTAAGTCCATGGAACAAAAGTCCTCTTGTCAGCACGAATGAAATGGCATTCTTATAACATAAATGCATGTTCCAGAGTTCTTTAGATTCCAAGCATAAATCAACATACCTCCTATTCTTCTTGGTGCCTGAAATACTCCCTTTATATCTGTAGGGTTTCTGGATTTGATCTTGACCTAGCCCAATATCTCAGTGATAGTTTCCACTTCTTGGACTGGTCTGTCACTTGACCCAATTGCGAAAACAGTTCCATTGGTTTCAACCCCTACACTTAGGTGTTCGATGTCTCATCAAGTCCCTTAGTTTTTGTGTTACTTCGTTACTTGTTCTCCATTTAGGTCCCATGAGAATAAGGGTTTTATCTCATCAACAACAGAGAAACCCAACCTGTTGCAAGGCTGGTTACTTAGGAAGGTCACCTGGTATCCCTGAGGCTCTGTTAGTGACACATTTTCCTCTGTCCCATGTACCCTTTGGCACAGATCACATCACACCTTGGGTTAAGTATCTGGGGAATTGAGGAAGGGCGTTGGGAATGGCTAGGAGAGATGGGGCATTGTGGGACATTCTTTGTCTGGTTCAACTGCCAGGGTGGTATGGGAGACATTGCCAACACCTGTGATACAGCCAGCATAGCCCTCAGCTTCTAGCGAACATACAAACTTCCATGCCCGCAGGAGGCAATACCCTTAGGGAGATATTTGGGACTAAGTTTACACTCATTACAGACCACAAACCACTGGTAGTGCTACTCAGGCTGTCTCCCGTCTTCCAGAGTCGGCATTGTAACAGCTCCAGCTGCGAAAGTTGCGAAATTTATTATACCAACTAGCAAACATGGTGATCCTTCACAATGCTTCAAATGGCTCTGAGCACTATGGGACTTAACTTCTGAGGTCATCAGTCCCGTAGAACTTAGAACTACTTAAACCTAACTAACCTAAGGACATCACACACACCCATGCCCGAGGCAGGATTCGAACCTGTGACCTTAGCGGTCGCATGGTTCCAGACTGTAGCGCTGAGAACCGCTCGGCCACCCTGGCCAGCGATGCTTCACAATAACTAAATACATATGGGAATTGTCTATATGTCCTAATCTTCCTCTCTCTCTCTCTCTCTCTCTCTCTCTCTCTCTCTCTCTTGTCCATATTCTCCTCCCCTTTTCTTTGCCCATCTCCTCCTACTCCCCAGCTTTCTGTTAAGATCCTCCTTCCACCTTTCTGTGTCCATCTTCTCATCCCCCTATCTCTCTTCACTTCCTCCTTCCCCCTCTCTACATCCATTTCCTGCTCACACCCCACACCCTCTTTATCCATCTCCTCTTCCCCCTCCCCTCTCACCCCTTTTGAACTTGAGCCTTGTTTACTGTTATTGCCAATGAAAACTTGATTGGCAACTGAAGTTGCTTAAAATTAATTGATAAATCTGTTGGGTTCATTGTTATATGGGGCAAGAGAGACCTGACCTTTTTGTTGGGTCTGTCACAGTATTTCACATGTTTTTTAAATCTGCAAACATGAATCATTACAAAGTTCCAGACAATTGAGATTGTGTAATAGTATTCTAAACATAAGCTGTTGTTGTTGTTGTTGTGGTCCTCAGTCCTGAGACTGGTTTGATGCAACTCTCCATGCTACTCTATCCTGTACAAGCTTCTTCATCTCCCAGTACCTACTGCAACCTACATCCTTCTGAATCTGCTTGGTGTATTCATCTCTTGGTCTCCCTCTACGATTTTTACCCTCCACGCTGCCCTCCAATACTAAATTGGTGATACCTTGATGCCTCAGAACATGTCCTACCAACCGATCCCTTCTTCTGGTCAAGTTGTGCCACAAACTCCTCTTCTCCCCTATTCTATTCAATACCTCCTCATTAATTATGTGATCTACCCATCCAATCTTCAGCATTCTTCTGTAGCAGCACATTTCGAAAGCTTCTATTCTCTTCTTGTCTAAACTATTTATCGTCCATGTTTCACTTCCATACATGGCTACACTCCATACAAGTACTTTCAGAAGCGACTTCCTGACACTTAAATCTATACTCGATGTTAACAAATTTCTCGTCTTCAGAAATGCTTTCCTTCCCATTGCCAGTCTACATTTTATATCCTCTCTACTTCGACCATTATCAGTTATTTTGCTCCCCAAATAGCAAAACTCCTTTACTACTTTAAGTGTCTCATTTCCTGATAAGCTGATAAGCCATAAATACAACTTCCCTGTTTTCTGTTAAAACTGACTCCAAGGAAGGGGGGAGGGGGAGGGGGATCCAACACATTGTCATGTACACAATTTTTGTTTGGAAGTATATATAAGAAAAAACAACATGTGTGGAAGAAACAATTTGTCTAATGTTTTATATGCCCCATTATCATGTTACCAACTGACTGAGAGAGGAAACAAAACTGAACATTTTCGTAGCACACCATTTTCTTTCTCACAGTCGGTTTTAGCAGAAAACCTGTACATTACTGCTTAAGAAAATTTATAGCCCATGTCTGTCAGAATGTCTATAGTGTCATGTAACAGTTTGAAGTAAATTGGTAAAAACTTTTTGAGATTTTTGCCAACAGTTCCACTTTATACAGTTTGTATATATTTATATACCACTTATATTTTTAAAAACTTTGTTGGTCTGAATGTTTATCAGAGTATCAATTAAAAATTTGAAGTAAATTGGTCAAGAACTTTTCAAGATGCCTGTCTGTATATAATGGTATAGATTAAATACTGCTCGCAGTACAAAATGCAAATGCAGACACTTTACCATGCCTACCCTTGGGACCAGGCCTGGCCTTTGACCAGCAGGGAATCTTTTGTGTAAACACTCCTTGGACAAGGTTTTCCATTATGGCTGCTTGAATCACTGCAGACATGCACCACAACCCTTTCTTATGGTGTATCATGTGCCACATGCTCCTTGGGTGGACTACACACTTTTTTAAAATGCCTGTCTGGAGCTCTGGGACTGGGCTCATGTCTCCCACCATGTTTCAGTTGTAACCAGTGATCTCCTACTTCACAATGAGACAGGCACTCACTTTGTCATCATCCCAAATGCTCTGTGGCTTCCAGTTTTATAACACCTCCATCATCCACAGGCTGAAATCCTTCGCGTGGCGAGATGCCTACTGGTCGAGGCTGAAGAAAGACATGGAAGCCATGATGAGCTACTATTCCACTTGTGCCCGACACCAGGCTGGTCCACCACAACCTTTGCCACCCCCCCCTTGCTCCCCCCCAACTATAACTCCCCCCCCCCCCCCCCCCCCCCCCCCCATGGCACCACCCTATTCCCTGTCACCTCTGGGACAACATTCACGTGGAGCCCCTTTCTGGGCTCTGTGTGGTTCATAGTAGTAGACTTCACAGGGCTAGTAATGCTGTATTCACTCTAGTAGTGAGCAGAATGCGGTGCACAAAGAAAATATTGGCTTCCAAGTAGACAAAGAACAAGGTTTATTTTTAATGATGCAGTCAACAGTTGACACTGGCCAGCAACTACTTGTACTTTGCTGTTTTCTTTTGTGATGTCAGGAGGAGCTAACACTTGGCTGGTAATTGTCTGTTAGCCCACAAGTCTGAACTGGTGTCTGGGTTGTTGTGGAATGGCTACCATAAACTCAGTGTGTGCTCTGTTCATTGGGCCCCTGGATGTGGCCAACATATAGCTGAGAATATGCTGTGCTAATGCTGAATGGTGAGCATGTGTTCCAGCTGGTGAGCCTCTGGGCGCAGCCACCGTAGAGCCTGCAACAGATACTGGGTCAGTGGTTATTCTCTGAATGCTGGGCTGCCAGGAATGGGCTCTGCAAATTCATAGCATAAGCAGATGTTGCCTACTAGTTATTGAATGGCATCTCATGTAGGCGGGAGAATTTCCATTCAGAGCAAGTGATGTGATTGCAGCACCACAGTCGTATGTGGTGCACTCGGCAGGCGGCAAGACTGCCACCTCATTTGGTGGCTGCGGGAGATACCAAGGACGAGAAACCACCTTGTTTTGGTCATTCTCTGCAAAGTTTGTGTACTTGTGGAGCAAGTGGTGGACATTAGGCTGGTTTTGGTGGATGATTGGAGCCCGACAACCCACTGGACTTGGGTTTATGTTTGGTTGCAGAAATAGTCACCAAACAGCTGTCTCTTCCCCCATAAAGATAAGATGGCGGAGCCATTTCGATAATAGCTGAAGATATTCCTCCCCTTTCCCCTAGGGGGAAATATGGCAGGCTCATTGTGCCACTGGCATGTCATGGTGCTGGTTGCAGAACCATTTTCTCTCTCCCCCCACGGGGAGAGACAGCAGTGCTAACCCAATGCTGGAAAACGCAGTGCCAATGGGAGTCCACATGGGAGAGGTGCCTCCCCTGGACTTAGGTAGGGGATGATGTGGGGGTCTCATGGCAGCTTATGGTTGAGAGGCAGTGTCTGATGAGCGCGTAGATGGCTGAGGCACAGTTGTGAGCAGTGGAGTGCGGGGAGCTTAACCGAAAAGACAAAACAGGTGTAGCAAATCTCACTGCAGCAAGACCAGTGACATAGAGCCATGGAAGGTGAGAGTGGAGCTGCAAGGAAGGAGCACAGAGGGACAAGAGCATAGCACCGGAGGAATGTGCATAGCATCTGGAGGATCCGATGTGGAGGAGGATGAGAGAAAGAGTGCAGAACACCAGAGGAGTCTGTTATGTGTTACTGGAGCAGCCGATGTGGAGGAACAGGAGGAAGAGTCTGTTGTGCACAAAGCCACCAGACTGTGCATAGGATCACAAAGAGAAGTGGTCCTTGGATAGGGGCTAAGGACTGAAGGCTTCTGTAGGGAGCAAAGGAGACGAGCAGGGCCCAGAGAGGAGTCCAAACCTAGTGCCATTCCAGAAATGGAGAGTTGCAGCAGTGTCATCTGGAGATGGTGGATGCTGGACACACTCCAGGAATGGGGTTGGACACCTCCGGTGCTGTGATGGCAGTTGTTGAAGCTTCAGGAATCCCAGAGAGACGACTAGGTTGAGGCACACATGGTTTGTTACAAAAACAATCCACTGCTAGGTTAGCCATACCTTCTGCAGGTATTGCAAGGAAACCAAAATGAGGAGAGCCCCATTGGCATGTTTCACAAACATGGATGTGGATGTAGAAAGAGCACTGAAAAAAAAATGCACTGTCTACTCAGGGAGCTGTCCAAATTGTCTGAAAACTTCGACATTAATGACAGAGAATGTAACACGGCAAATCTGAAACATTACTATCAATGATGAAAATGTCACCATGCAGCATGGAAATGGCTTTGCCAATAATGGAAATGTACACTGCGGACAAGGAACTTCATTGCCAGTGATAGAAATGTAATGTTGGAAATGTGGGACCTCCTTCTGAACTAGGACAAGGAGCACATTGGTACTCATTAGTCTTCTTATTGGACGCTGTCTAATGATGCGCACTTATCTCTTGCGGCATAAAGATCCACTGGAATACAATGTTTCCAACATTCTACTCATGGTGCACAATGTTTTAATGTTGTGTGTTTTGTATGCTGCAAGGAGGGAAGCCTTTGGTCTACTGAGGGACTAGCCCTCAGTTAAGGTGATGATGAAACAATACCAAGAAAATTGTTGACATTTTATGTGGCGTCCTGTGATGGTACCTTGCAGTAACTGCAGCAAAATTGCAAACAGTCCCAACAAGCAAACCAGCTGTAACCTGTGGTTACTCATAGTTTGGGTACTTGGGTTATACCCGGCTCTGTTTCAAAAGAATAGCTCAATGCAGTCATAGGGTCGAGCCACACACATCTGCTGTCATGCCCAACAGCTAATTTGTTGCAAATAATAATCAGTAGCTGTGATCCTGCATTCAGATAGCCTGTGCATTGGCTAGAATTGCGAGTTAATAAAATACACAGAAATACAAAATAAAAGTTAAATGAATAATTTAAATTTAGTAACAAGGGCTCTATTCTAAAGTCTGTAATTGATGTAATTCACAGATAATTATGTTGAATAATGGTTATTTGAGAAAGGACATCTCAAATAAATGGGAAGTGGTCCTATGATTTCATTTAAAATACAGACAAAAATACCCTTATCAAATGCTAAAGTTACACTGAGAGCATTATGAGACTAGTAGCAAAATCCCCAAACTAAATAGCTATCAAATCTATGCAAAAACTACGTCCATTTCACACTCACAATACATGAAACGTACACCAGCTCAAAACAGTTTAGAATCCAACATGATGATTAACAAATTAACACACGCTATACAAAGAATGGCAACTCATACTCTGTCTATTCTCAGTTCTGTAATTCAAGCAGAAATAGTTAAGAGACCTGGAGCACATTCGGAATTATAAAATCCCTTCAGAAGTATGGCAGTGGCCGTTCACCACCCAGAATCAAACACCCCCACAATCAAACGATGCACGTTACCGCAGGCAGGTCTGTGTTCTTCAAGAACTCAACATAAAGCATCCATAATGGTTCCCTTGAACTCTTCACTGAAAAAGTCCCAGTCTCCGCTTGACTCCTGTAGTGTTCCACTTTTATCTGCTTTTCCATAGACTGAAGGCCATCCCCACCATAAATCATTGTTCTTACATGCCACAAACATGACCACTTTCCTACACTAAACTAATATATTACAACAATATTTAAATAAATGAAATGTTATAAACACTCATTTGGACTAAGATCATGTACCGTACATGTAAGTAATAATTAGTTCGTAAATAAATAACCCAGCATGTTTGGTGCAAGTGTACTCATGATAAATTACAACAGATTGTTGTTAAATATTTTTTAAACAATTATTTATGGTTTCTTGACAGAAGTGTCTTTTGGTTCTCTTTTCAATTGTGATGTCCGCTAACACATTTGACTGACCACTTTCAAATTAGCACAGTTCTTTTAGTAGCATTTGCAGCCAATGTTTAAATATAGTAACAGTAAACTGTTTATTAAATAAAAACATAAGTATGACAAAATACGAAATACTGATGATGTTTTCATTCACTGTATAAATATGGAGAATACAAACTTCTGACAAACATTCATGTAATAAAAAAAATATATATATATAAAAGACATAATAAATCAATAAATAAAACAGATACTGATATGTAGTTTTCAGAGATGATAGCTATAGTGCAATGATATCATCTGAGATATTATATACTGAAATCACATGAAGTGTTTAAAAGTTATTAATTGAGAGATTCATTGTGAAAATATTTATTCGCTGTGAAATAAAGGGCATACATAAAGTTGAGGAACACTTTCAATTATTTATTGCACAAGAACCAAACATTGTACAGATATCATACATATGTCATTTTGAAGAGAAACCATGAAAGTTTTTTTTCATGTATACTGCCACAGCGTAGTTTGGTAATTTGCCAAAACAAGTGTGCTACAGCTATTCAACGAATGTTTAGAACCAAGTACGATAAGAAGCCACCAACAAGGAAGGTCATTTACCACTGGCACAACAAATTTGTTAAGACGGGTTGCTTGTGCCTGTCAAAGAGAAGTGGACGTCCCAGTGTGAGTGAAGTGAATTTGGAGCATGTACAAAAGACATATCATAAGGAGTCCAAAGAAATTGGTGGCAGGTCACTCATGGTTCACACATCAAATGTTTGTAAAAAAAAAATACTTTCAGAGTTTCTCTTTAAAATGCAATATGTATGATATCTGTACAATGTTTAGTTCTTGTGAAATAAATAATTGAAAATGTTCCCAGACTTTATGTACACCCTTTATTAACTTGTGTAGCTTTGAAGATACTGAAATACTGTTGTGTCACTGGGTGTGAGATCGCAGATGTGTATTCAGCTTTGCATTAATATTTGATTGTAAGTTGTTATAGACCATCAAAGAGCTGTAAGATACAATCTTCAGCTTCTCTTAAAGTCCACCAGTGCTGGTCATTCTGCATTCTGCTAAGTGAGTGACCATTGTCCATCTCCACTATATTGGGATTTACCCACATCTGGTCTTGACCCTGGGCTGTGGCCTGCTCTGAGCTCCAGGCCTGTTAGCATTCAGCTGTACGTCAAATACACCTTACCTCATAGCAATTATGGGTGGCTGATTAGCTTGTCTAAATATGCATAACATGACAGTCTGAGCTACTGCCCAGTTTAATGTGTTTTGGTTGGATGACTCATCCTATTAATTCTGTAATCATCCAACCATGTGATTGCCACCTACTGTTTTATTAATACTATTAAAATACGACAACAGTATGCACAGATATGCTAAATTTTGTATGTGAAGTTTTTTATTACTCTGGCTGTAGTTACATAGCCGTTGCTTTTTGTTTTTAAAATAGTGACTACTCTGAAACGCCCACTAAATCACGCAGGGCTAACAGGTAATTAGGATTGTGGAAAGGGCCAAGGGAGTTGCAATTGTATTCATTTCACAATTGTAATTTATTATCATTTAGTTCACAAATACACTTTTGAAAGAATTAAATTTTCTCTGCAGGTGAAGGCCTCCAAACAGATGCTTTAGAATAAGTTCAATTTTGAAAATACATGACACACAGTTAAATTTATGAATTAGATAAATCTTATACATATGTGAGATCAGCATGGAGGGTGTCTGAAGGCCGCTGGATTAAATCTTCAAAAGTCCAAATATGCTATGATGATTACTGAAGGTAGAAGGCCACAGTGTTTTAAGATGCTAACAGGGCTTATAGCCCACAAGTTGCACAGAAAAAGATAAACAAATGCAATAAGATGGCTGAAGGCTGCAAAGTTCAAATCTGCAAATTAAGGAAATATATATTGCAACAATCGGTAAAACAATACATTGTTTAAAAATTTCCTTTTTGCAACACCAACGGCGGAAGGTCCACAACAACTTATAAATCTTTCAGAGAAAATTACAATAACCTTCCAAGAGCAGAAGGCGATAATGTTGGAACTTGAAGGAAACTCTGAGAACATGTTTCCAGGGCTGAAGGCCCACAACTAACCTTGCCAAATTAAAAATATAAAATACAGTTAAATTAAAACAACATTAACACTGCCAAAAGGATAATTAAGAGAATGGCACTCATTCACTTAGGCAAGACAGGTGGTGAGTCCAACTACACTTAATTCGCGCGAACCCAACCAAGGGACAGTCATGGACCGACCGACCAACTGCTTGCTTGCCACGATGAAGTACATGAGAATTAAAGGCACCCCAAAAAAAGTTACAAGTATCACTATCCCCAAACAAATGCGTATGTGAACTGAGCTACCAAAACTACACACCATGTTGGGCAACAACAACAGGTGAGGAAAAGACTGCCTAAAAACTACGTTAGCGGCCAGGGCAGGTAACCAGAATACTAACGGCCACAAGGCAGAAAATCCTGCGGTGTACTTCACTATGGAAAATTAATTTGATCAATTCCACCTGACGGCGGCTATCTCGAACGCTTCACTCCTTGTTGCTCACAGGAAAACCTCCACAACAGCAACACTGGTACAAACAACGTAATGCTCAAAACCACTCAACCTTCACATCCTGGGTTGGTGAACCATGAAGCTCGTAGCAATCGGACAGCTCCACACATGCTCCACACTGTGCAGGGACTACCAGAGGACCCAGCTGACTGCACCGCGCAGGGATAACTTCCCTGGTCTGCAGCAACCGACCGACTCCCGCAGAATGCCGACAACATCTAAAATCATTGTTAGTGGAAACAACAGTAACTACACACACAACCTGACAAACTCTTGCACCAAGACCTGAACGATACCCAACAGTAACTAAGCACACACGAAGACAAGTCGGGAGTCGATGCGCACACACACACAGCTAACTCATGAACGATCGGTGAGCCAAAACGCGTTGTCCAGTAGGACGAACGACTGACGATCCACCAAGACTGTGGCCCGACTCAAGTGATGCGTGCCGGCAATGGTCGGCGAGCCATGTCGACGCAGACCTCACAGCTCCAACCTGACTGCACCAGTGACACATTGCGACTTCCCGTGCAGTGTAAATTTTGCACTCAGCAAATCAGAACACATCTGAGTAAAGGAAAATGAGGAAGCTGATACTGAAGTCTAGGAGGCCTTAGGATTGAAGAATGTGCCACTCTTCTATGGGCTGCTATCTCACTGCTTAACTAGACCATGCACCAAAGGAAGAAACTGTGGCTGACATTGAGGGACAAGAAGCTGTGGTCAGTGAAGCTAATAGTGATAGTGCAACAATGTAAATTGTCTCACTTACAAGGGCACCAGTCTAGCTCCTTTTACTGTACTACTGTGAGAAGACTCATTTAACCATGGATTCATAGCTGTAACTTCCACCATGAGGTGCAATTTCTGCAGCATGATGGACCAGCATCTGGAGAAGAAGGAAGAAGCAGAGGAAGATGATGAGCTCATTAGAGAGGGCCTGAAGAACAGCCAGAAAAGTTCTGATTCTGCCTGCTAGGCATGCCATGATGCGTCATTGTCCAGCATACATTTTAAATTGTTACAGTTGGTGAACAGAGCACATATTACTCAAAGAGGAGTATTTCCTCCCCAAGATGTAATAATGTTCAAGCTGCTAAATTTATTTCCCCTGAGTGGCTTTCATTCCCCCCCCCCCCTCCCCCCCCCCTCTACAATGTAATACTATCATTTATTAAATAGTTTTCTGTGTCATATGGCAACACTTCCTTGTAGATGATAAACTGGAATTTCTTGACTAGAAATGTGTGTTTGCTGTTTTCCATTTTGTACATTTTGTGGCATATATGCTTACATCAATAGTAGCTTACTATGTTTCAAGATATTACTTTTAGTTAAAACCTACATTTTAATTTTAGGACTACATGATCCTATCTACTGCATTTATTTATCTTCTTTATGCCTATAAAACTGGTGTGTGTATTTGTTTATCTAGAACACCTCCAAAGAAGATTATGCCAAATGTTCTCCATGTAATTGGAAACACACCAATGATCCGTCTGAATAACATTCCAAAGTCTCGTGGCATCAAATGTGAAATGTGTAAGTCTGACTTGAAGAGAAGTAGAGATTAAGTTTTCTTTTATAAGTAAAATAGTAGACAGAATCATAAATTTTTAGATTAATAATCATTCCAGATTGAATTTTAATTGTTAATAATGAGAGTGGTACAAAACATTCGTCTTCTGCTATATAGTGTGTTATGTATATATTAAGTACAAAAAATGAAACTGGGACAATGAAGTGAATGAGTAAAAGGAAAACAGGGAAGGAGAAGTATATGTTGTTGTTGTTGTTGTTGTTGTTGTTGTTGTTGTGGTCTTCAGTCCAGAGACTGGTTTGATGCAGCCCTCCTTGCTACTCTATCCTGTGCAAGGGTCTTCATCTCTGAGTAACTACTGCAACCTACATCCTTCTGAATCTGCTTAGTGTATTCATCCCTTGGTCTCCCTTTGCGATTTTTACCCTCCACGCTTCCTTCCAATAGTAAATTGGTGATCCTTTGATGCCTTCTTCTAGTCAAGTTGTGCGCCAAATTACTCTTCTCCTCAATTCTATTCAGTACCTTCTCATTAGTTACATGATCCACCCATCTAATCTTCAGCATTCTTCTGTAGCACCACATTTCGAAACCATCTATTGTCTTCTTGTATTTATCGTCCATGTTTCACTTCCACACATGGCTACACTCCATACAAATACTCTCAGAAAGGATTTCCTGACACTTAAATCTATAGACCGAGCGAGGTGGCGCATTGGTAAGACACTGGACTCGCATTCGGGAGGACGACGGTTCAATCCCGCGTCCGGCCATCCTGATTTAGGTTTTCCGTGATTTCCCTAAATAGCTCCAGGCAAATGCTGGGATGGTTCCTTTCAAAGGGCACAGCCGACTTCCTTCCCCGTCCTTCCCCAATTCGATGAGACCGATGACCTCGCTGTCTGGTCTCCTTGCCCAAACAACCCAACCCAACTTAAATCTATACTCGATGTTGACAAATTTCTCTTCTTGAATAAAGCTTTCCTTGCCAGTGCCAGTCTACATTTTATATCCTCTCCTACTTTGACAGTAATCAGTTATTTTGCTCCCCAAATAGCAAAACTCATCTACTGCTTTAAGTGTCTCATTTCCTAATCTAATTCCCTCACCATCAACTGATTTAATGCGACTATATTCCACTATCCTTGTTTTGTTTTTGTTGATGTTCACCTTATATCTTTCTTTCAAGACACTGTCCATTCTGTTCAGCTGCTCTTCCAGATATTTTGCTGTCTCTGACAGAATTACAATGTCATCGGAAAACCTCAAAGTTTTTATTTCTTCTCCGTGGATTTTAATTCCTACTCTGAATTTTTCTTTTGTTTCCTGTACTGCTTGCTCAATATACAAATTGAATAACATTGGGGAGAGGCTACAACCCTGTCTCACTCCCTTCCCAACCACTGCTTCCATTTCGTGTCCCTCAACTCTTATAACTGCCATCTGGTTTCTGTACAAATTGTAAATAGCCTTTCGCTCCCTGTGTTTTACCCCTGCCACCTTCAGAATCTGAAAGAGGCTGCTCCAGCCAAGATTATCAAATGCTTTCTCTATGTCTACAAATGCTAGAAATGTAGGTTTGCCTTTCCTTAATCTATCTTCTAAGATAAGTGGTAGGGTCAGTATTGCATCACGTGTTTCAACATTCCGACTGAATCCAAACTGATCTTCCCCGAGGTCGGCTTCTGCCAATTTTTCCATTCATCTGTATAGAATTCGTGTCAGTATTTTGCAGCCATGACTTATTAAACTGATAGTTTGGTAATTTTCACACCTGTCAACACTTGCTTTCTTTGGGATTGGAATTATTATATTCTCCTTGAAGTTTGAGAGTACTTCGCCTGTCTCATACATCTTGCTCACCAGATGGTAGAGTTTTGTCATGGTTGGCTCTCCCAAGGCTATCAGTAGTTCTAATGGAATGTTGTCTACGGCCAGGGCCTTGTTTCGACTTAGATCTTTCAGTGTTCTGTCAAATTCTTCACGCAGTATCATATCTCCCATTTCATCTTCATCTACATCCTCTTCCATTTCATTATATTACCCTCAAATACATCACCCTTGTATAGACCGTCTATATACTCCTTCCACCTTTCCGCTTTCCCTTCTTTGCTTAGAACTGGTTTTCCACATGAGCCCTTGATATTCATACAGGTAGTTCACTTTTCTCCTTATATTTTCCTGTAGGCTGTATCTATCTCACTCCTCGTGATATATGCCTCCACATCCTTACATTTGTCCTCTAGCATTCCCTGTTTAGCCATTTTGCACTTCCTGCCACTCTTATTTTTGAGACATTTGTATTCCTGTGCACCTGCTTCATTTACTGCATTTTTATATTTTCTCCTTTCATCAATTAAATTCAATATCTCTTCTGTTACCCAGGGATTTCTACTATACCTTGTCTTTTTACCTACTTGATCCTCTGCTGCCTTCACTATAGTATATAACTGTGAGCAATTATTTAATAATAATGCAGGCAGGAGGGGTTGCTTCTGCTGCCCCTTTCATTGCCATTGTAAAGAGTCCATATTTTCTTCAGTGCATATTTTATACTGTTTGTAGTGATTGTCATGCATCAGAGGCATTTATTGCATTTGATTGCTTTGTCAAACAGAGAACATTATAATTATTTAAACCATCTGCTGTCAGTTGCCTGTTCCACATTCATTTCATTTTTTGATTCTGCACAAGCAACATTTTTTCCTTCCTTCCCTTCATTCTTTCACAACCTGTAAAGCTAGTGCATGTCTGTGTGTACTAATTTTATTAGTTGTTCAGTCTTATATCTGGAAAAGATGAAAAGTGTTATGAAGATGCTCAGAAGTGGTCATACAAGGGTTACAGAAATATGAATAGAGATTTTGACTTGCAGACAACCATTTTCTATACTCAGTTCAAGAATGAAATAGAAATGTGAGTGAAAAATACTGATATGATGCACTTTCTCCAGTGCAGAGTCTGGTTAAGAGTCGAGGTTCTTTTTTTGCCACTGATCACAAACATGCTTTGTCATAGGCAAAGAGTACAGCTAGTTTTACACGTTCAGTTCAGTTAAATTGAAAAATTAATTGGCTGACAGCCAATTATATAATTTTATTTTAAAAGTTTTCAATGGCCTTGACTGAGTGGAGAGAAGAGAGGTGATGCAGTAAACATTCTGAGAGCATTCACTTTGACTGAATTTCTAGTTTAAGAACAAAATTAAATATACCGGTTGAAAACTGTTAATACTCAGAACAAGGGCTGTGTTCCATATAACCAATCTTAGACACCCTACTTACAGCACTTTTCTTTATATTATAATAATGCTGATGATGCAAGAAGAATGTCCCCATATGAGTAAACCGCATGAAATACGTGAATGGAAGAGTCTGAAAAATGTTTTGGAGAGATAATTGTTACAAACCACACCTCAAATTTTCCACATGTGATAAACAATCTCTGAGATCTTTTTGCATGACTGCATAGTATGTTCTTTTCAGTTAAGAATTAATTCTTTAGGAATTTCTAAAATCCAGTCAAACCTAATAGAAACAGTTGACTTTTTCGTGTTGCAAATCAACTTATTGGCTGGAAACCAACCCAATGCAGTCAAGTGATTATTATTTCTTCAAGGCCAGAGATGTTACGAGATGTTGTATCATCAGTGTAAGCATGGTTGTATCATCAGTATAATAGATGACAGACTCAGATATGTAACAGGACAGATCACTGACCGCCATAATGGAAAAAAAAAATGCTGAGGACAGAATCCTATGGTGCACCAATACTACTTTCTCTGAAGAGATAATATCTGTTTTTCTCTGAGACAAATTGTCTACTGTTATTCAAATTGGGAGGAATTGTGGGCAGTATGGCTCATAAATCTCCAGGTTTGTTTGTAAGGTGTCAAAAGGGAAACGTTCCTTACATCCAATCAAAAACATTAATTTGTTAGGGCTGACTGTTCAGGCTCAAAGTGAGACTCAGAGAAAACAGCTGAAAGACACCAAAGAAAAAAAACAAATATTGCCTTTGAAGACTATTTGTTAAGAGAAATCATAAGTGTTTTAACCAACTGTAAAAATGAGATGAACAAGAGATCTCTACAACATGAGGTATGGAAACTTTAAGCACTGTTAGGTGAAATAAGATATCAAAACCAGTGTTATTTGTCATGATGTTAACATGCTGGATTGTAGTTTATAACACTAAAAAATAGCGTAAAGAACTCTGTGATGCTTTAGTGTAGGTAAGAGTGCTTAAGAAAACAAAATATGACATATAATAGTAGATAACTTTATGCTTTAGAGGAAACTACAGGAATATTGATTAACCTTCTCTTACTAAAGGAGGTCATATATAACTATTTTTACTATCTAAATTTGTGTGTTTTTGATAGCTACATTACTTGCCTTAGATTTTAAAAAAAATTAAAGTTTTTGTGTGAGCCTTTCAATATATATTCTTTTTTTACAGTGGTTAAATGTGAATTTTTTAACCCTGGAGGAAGTGTAAAGGACAGAATAGCTTACAGAATGATAGAAGATGCTGAAAAAAAGGGAATTCTCAAGCCAGGAGATGTTCTTATTGAACCAACGTCAGGAAACACTGGTAATTTTTATTATTTCTTTGTAATTATGATCTCTGTTATTTAAAATTAGAGAAGTGAAAGAGTAGTAAACATTCCAGGAACAGGATTCAAGACCCCATCCAGCTATTCAGATTTAAACTTTCCATGGTTTCCCTGAGTCAATTTAAGTGAGTGCCAGGATATTTTTGTTTTCAAAAGCCCATGGCCAATTTCTTGTCTAATCATTGTCCACCATGAACTTGAGTTCTGTCATAAATGACATTGTTATTGGTGCAACATTAATCCTTAGTCTTCCTTTCTTAACGGATAGCTTCATATTTTGAATGTCATTTGTAGGAACCTGAAAATGTGTCATCTGTTTGTAGCAAAATTAGCATCTATGTATGGTGAAAATAGTATTTGTTTTTGACAAAACAAGCATCTATTTTTGTAAATAATTTGATGTGCAAATTTAAAACTTTCGCTCACTATATTCATGAACTCAAAATTGATTACAAAGAAAGAAAAATAATAAAAAACTAAAAATTGAAAAAGCAGTAATCATAGATAAAATAATAATAAAATAGTATAGTATTTATTCTATATAACTAGAGCTTTTTGAGTAGAATATTTACTTCTGCAGAAACTTCAAAAGCTTTTTTTCTGCAGTTGTGTTTCAGTAAATGTTTCTGTTGAGAAGTAACATTATTTTAGCATTGGTGAGCAGAATGCCTCTGATTTTAGGTGTTTCTCGACATTATCTTTCTTTTCTTACAAAATCTGCAGAACACTGATTTCAAATCTGTAGCATGTAAGCCCTGATTAGTATATTGCAGAACCCTCTCATGTGTGTGTAATACATACGTGATAATACTACAGATAGAACTGACAAGGTACTCTAAAGGAGTAGTAGAATCAAAAAATAATTGAAATTTACAGGCAGGCTCTCAACATGGTCATTGTAGTGTGGAGATTGTAACATCGCTGGTCACCGTGAACATAAATAAACAAGAACTTTTCTCCATTAAAAAGAAAATACGTGGAAGTCAAGACATGCCTAAAAAGTTCAGTGGTCTTCTCGTCTAACTTATGACTAATCAATTCTAGTGACTCTCACAGGGTTACCCTTGTAAACAAGGAAACGACGTCAAAACTCACCATGATATCTGAGTCATCCAACCTGAAGCTATCAAGGCATTTAATGGAGAATACTACGAACAAACAGAGGGAGTCGCCATGGGTAGCCCACTGTCACCGGTGGCAGTGAATTTGTACGTGGATAACTTCGAGGAGGAAGCCCTGTCGTCATCCGAATGGAAACCTACTTGCTTTTTCCGTTACGTGGACGACACGTTCGTCATCTGGCCACATGGTATGGATAAATTCCTTGACGTCCTTACACATCTAAACTCCATACACCCCAACATCAAATTCACTATGGAGACTGAAACGGAGGGTCAATTACCTTTCCTTGACGTCTTGGTCAAGAGAAGGGCTGACGGCACCCTAGGTCATGGGGTGTATCGGAAGACAACGCACACTGACCTGTGTTTGCACGCAGACAGCTGCCACCACCCTTCACAGAGGAATGGGGTACTTAAAACCCTAGTACATAGGGCGCGCACTATTTCTGATGCAGAGAGTCTACCCCAGGAATTGGAACATCTGAGAACTGTATTTCGAAAAAATGGGTACTCAGAGTGGCAGATTCTACATGCTCTCCGCCCAACCACTACAGCACAACCTGTGGAGATGGATGAAATCACGAGGGAGGAGGTAGGCAATGCGTTTATTCCATATACAGGTGCATTCTCAGGGAAAATCACCCGCATTTTGAAGAAACACTGGGTCGGAACTGTGTTTTGTCCTCCGAATAAAACTTGTGCACTGGTGGGGAGTGCCAAAGATGACCTCAGTTTGAGGAAGGCCGGCGTGTACCAGATTCCGTGTCAATGTGGCAAGTCGTATATTGGTCAGACAATGCATACCGTCGAGGATCGATGCCGTGAACACCAGAGGCACACTCGACTGATGTATCCGAGCAAGTCGGCAGTCGCTGAACATTGTTTATCGGAGAATCACACTATGGAGTATGAACGCACGAGGATTCTGGTACAGACGTCGAGATACTGGGACAGCGTTGTTAGAGAGACCATAGAAATTTGCACCAATGACGACCTCACAAACCGTGACTGTGGCTATAATCTTAGAAAGGCTTGGGAACCAGCAATTGGGTTAATCAAGAGTAAATCGAGCAAACGTATAGTTGTGACGACCATGGTGGACAGAGCCATCACTCTGACGTCATCTCAGATGCCGTCGCAATCTGTTCCACCGCGTGACCGTGGCGCGGGGCGCGGACAGCAGAGGGAGCGCGCCGCAGGTGGAGGGTATTTAAATCGGCCACCGCTGCGACCGAACCCAGTTCCCTCTGAGCAGCCATAGCGTATGGATCTCCATGCCGGCACTTTCGCAGGAGCTCAGTCCGTCAGTTCACCTGATGATAGCAACATGTATGATCGCCGTAATATTGTGCCCATTGGACACTGTAGACCGGCAGTACACCTGTGGTTATTTTGATTATCAAATATGCCGGGAGAAACTCAAGAATCACATCTATATTCATGTTTACCACAAATGTGAATTTTTCAGGTCCACAGTCATTTGCAACACCTGAGGCTGCAACAGATAATCTCACATAAGAGACTCTTAATGTAACATTAGTGGAAGTATATCTTGGAATATGTATGTGAGAAGGAGTTGAACTGAAAGAGCAGTGAGAGAATTGATGTAGGAGGAAGGGAGTGGCAGAAATGTAACATGGGCAACATATGTGTAGAAAATAGTGAGGGAGATCACAGTTCCACCGTTTTCCTGATTGAAACTCATGTTTTTAACTCAGTCATTATGTGTTCCTGGCATGGTGCCTATTTTGAGCAGCTATTCACTGGATGACTGTGTATACAGGTAGCAAGGATCAGGATTCTTCCGACCAGGAAACGATTTTCCATTGATCGATGACCCAATCTCAGTGATCCCATACTCACTGTAATCATAATTGATGATGTTGTTGGATCAGTGGGAGAACACACATGGCCCATCTGCTGTGGATTCTCATATTCCACAATTTGTATTGCATGGTGTACTCTGAAACACTTGTGTGTATACCAGCATTGTACCCTGTCATCAGATCTGTCACAGAACTTTGTCTATTCTGCTTTAAGATGGGACAAACCTCTGAACTCCACATTTCTGAGATACTAATTCCTATGTGCTAGGTCGTAACAATCTTAACAATCTACCCTTTGACACAATCATACAATTGGAAATCCAGGATGGAATGTAACAATTTATGAAGAGGATAGTTGCTACTCACCGTATAGCGAAGATGTTGAGTCGCAGATAGACACAACAAAAAGACTGTCACAAAATAAGCTTTCGGCCAACAAGGCCTTTGTCAAAAATAGGTGACAGACACACACCCACACTCATGCAAATGGAACGCACACACACACACACACACACACACACACACACACACACACACACACACGCACGCACGTGACCATAGTCTGTGGTAGCCGAAGCGTGTGTGTGTGTGTGTGTGTGTGGTTCGTCTATTTTTGGCAAAAGCCTTGTTGGCCAAAAGCTTATTTTGTTACAGTCTTCTTGTTGTGCCTATCTGTGACTGCTATATGGTGAGTAGGAACTATCTTTTTTATGATATTGTTATAATAATTTCAAGTATAGCAGATTTTAAACAGACTAAAAATCCAATTTATCAACCCCTCATGGATGCAGCTCCATCAGTTGTTCATGCAGTTTGTTTGGTAATGGAATATTTCTTTTCCCTTTGAAAAAAACTTCCATATTCTTCCTTAGGAAAATCTCTTTCACCTTAGTGGTCAAATTTCTGACAAATGACAGTGTTACCATTACTTGACAATTCCTTGACAGCAATGCTTTGTGTCAGTAGCTATTCATACATAAATTTTTATTGCAAATTCTGTTTTTAAAAAGTCTTTACTACCAATCAAATGCCATTGTTCTCAAAACAGTTTCATTACTCAAAGAAATTGATATAAATTATGGGATATGCATCAGGCACCAGCATATTATTGACAATGCTTTTAACTGTGGGTAATATAAGTGTTGGTAAGTGAATCGCTTCATTCCGCTATTAATAATGAAGTTTCATGGAAGTAAGGGTGCCTTTGTCAGTGCTGAGAGTAGATTATTCACATAATTTGCTACAATCTTGCCTTTTTCAAACTTAGATTTTAAAGCATGGAAAAATGAAATAAACTGACTCACTTTGTTAGACGGCAGTTTTCCTCAGTGACCACTTCCTCTAGAATGTTCTGCAGCTTCATTTGAAAATGATTTTTCACAAGTGAACACAAAGGAAGTTGTCCATTTGAATCCATATTTTAAGTAGTGTTTGAATATGTATGACACTTTTATTTCTTAGCCACTATGAGAAAATATGCTTCAAAGTGTGTTGGTTATAGGCCGGTTCCCACTAGGGCTGCCGCGCGTCAAAACGGCGCGTCAGCGGCGTGGTTGCCATGGAAATGGCAAGGCGCGGCGGGCTCTGCGTCGCGGTTTGACCATGTCGAACCGCTTCCGCTGCCGCATGCCGCGCTCCAGGTGCGCGCCGCCAATCACAGAACGCGCTGAGCGTGACGTCAGGTACGGACTCCCGGGCCACACGAACTTTCGCCGAACCCCTGGCGCGGACGCGGCGGCAGCTATGAAATACTTATCATCCGATCCAAGGAAACTATTCGGTAGAAAAATTTGATTCTTGGGCATGTTACAGCCTGATATCTTCTCTCGATAAGGACCGAATTTCTTTTCGTTATTCGTCGTGGTTACTTGCTGTATCGCATTTACGTAAACCTTTACACGAAATTTGAATGAGTGTGCAGAGGTAAAAACGCATTGCGTGGACTTTGCGTACAGTTCATTTTAGGTAATACATTATTGCGTATGAAATTTAGTCAACATATCGAAATTGTTTTTAAAGCTGAGAGCAGAACGATAGCTATCACCATTCTCGAGATATTGAATGATATGTCGGCGGACGGGCTGTGCGGTGACCGCGTGCGGGTCGCTTGCGACGCGACCGATACTTTCGTCCTGCTCGTCGTAAACCATGTGGTTGTATCAACTGCAAATTTCGTAAACGGTTCAAGAAATCGAAACGTGTTTTTTTGCAAACGATAACTTGTAAAAACTGATGTATTTCGTCGCATGATAAATATCCAAAATCTGTTTACCTACCAAGATATGAAAGAAACTACAGTTTTTTCGGAAGGGATAGATGAATTTTTTTAAACAGCATTTAATAGCATGTGTAATGAGAAGTTAAACCGAGACTAATTTGCTGGTATGTCATAAGACATAATTTGCTAATTATCTACAGCTATTGATTATTTCCTTTGGAAGTAACAAACGTTTTTTTCTTTATCCAGTGTACTTTATTGGCTCAAGACGCGTTTCGCCTTTTACTTTAAGGCATCTTTGGTGGAATCTAGAATGATTCAGTTTTGTTTTGATATGTGATACTTGCTGATTATAAAACAGTTCACATCTTTTTTTACGTGAATAACTGATTACTCTGAACGGAATGGACAGTGTCTTGAAAGGAGGATATAAGATGAACATCAACAAAAGCAAATCGAGGATAATGGAATGTAGTGGAATTAAATCAGGTGATGCTGATGGAATTAGATTAGGAAATGAGACACTTAAGGTAGTAAAGGAGTTTTGCTATTTGGGGAGCAAAATAACTGACGATGGTCGAAGTAGAGAGGATATAAAAGTAGACTGGCAATGGCAAGGAAAGCGTTTCCGAAGAAGAAAAATTTGTTAACATCGAGTATAGATTTAAATGTCAGGAAGTCGTTTCTGAAAGTACTTGTATGGAGTGTAGCCATGTATGGAAGTGAAACGTGGACGATAAATAGTTTAGACAAGAAGAGAATAGAAGCTTTCGAAATGTGGTGTTACAGAAGAATGCTGAAGATTAGATGGGTAGATCACATAACTAATGAGGAGATATTGAATAGAATTGGGGAGAAGAGAAGTTTGTGGGACAACTTGACTAGAAGAAGGGATCGGTTGGTAGGACATGTTCTGAGACATCGAGGGATCACCAATTTAGTATTGGAGGGCAGCATGGAGGGTAAAACTCGTAGAGGGAGACCAAGAGTAAATACACTAAGCAGATTCAGAAGGATGTAGGCTGCAGTAGGTACTGGGAGATGAAGAAGCTTGCACAGGATTGAGTAGCAGGGAGAGCTGCATCAAACCAGTCTCAGGACTGAAGACCACAACAACAACAACTGATTACTTACAGTGAATCGAGTTTTTGGCGGACATCTGCGTTTCCCCTCACCTGGTCACATGCTGGAGGTTGAACTAAAACTTAGATTATGGAACATAAGCACATTTTCATGTTCGCTCTTTTTTCTTCTGTCACTAGCTGTAGACATTTTACCGAAAACACTGATTTGAAGTCATAACTACAGTGTGTTCACCTCATGTCCCTTCTTGTTTGGTTTGTTTATGTGCATGTTGCCAATCTAAAGAATTATATGCTGAAAACTAATGTTTGTTTATTTCTGTCCTCCTTATATCTTTATGTGTGTATGGCTAGCCAGTGATTGTTATAGAAAGTTGAAAGAGAATGCAGTAGTAGTCAGACAGTGGTTGAAAGATTTGGTGTTCAGCTGATTTCAGTTCTGGTTTAAATGTTTCGTGGAGAAGTGCATGGAATAGTAAATTCACTGCTTACATTAATCGATAAAATAGCAGAATAGCATTTCAACAGATGATTATTATCAGAATACTATCACCCAACCCCTTTGTCCTCAATCTTTGACGCCTCATAATATGTCCTGTCAACTTACCCCTCTTGTAGTCAAAGTTGTGCCGTAATTTCCTCTTCCTCTTCTTGCTCTAATTCCGTTCCTCTTCTTTAGTTACACGCTCCTCATATCTAATCTTCAGCATTCTTATTGATCACCACGTTTTGAAAGTGTCCATTGTCTTCTTGACAGAACTGTTCATAGCCCACGTTTCACTTACATACAAGGCTGCACTCCACACAAATACCTTTGTAAAATTGTACCCAATCATTAGAATTTATATTCGATGTGAACAAAGTCATTGAAGTCTTAGAAATGCAGTTTGGTTTCTGTACAAGTTGTAGATAATCTTGTGGCCCTGTGTTTTATCGATGACATCTCCAGAGCTTCAAAGAATGTTTTAATTAAGGTTGTCAAAACTTTTCTCTAAACATGCAAATGCTGTAAACACAGTTTTGCAGTTCTTCAGTCTGTCTACTTAGGTAAGTGGTAGGACCAGTATTGCCTTGCGTGTTCAGACATATCACAGGAATCTAACATTGTGCTTACGTTAGTTTGTACAACCCCTCCACCTCTCCTCTCTATATATTCCTTCCACTTTCTAGCCTTCTCTTATTTGCTTAGTTCTGGCTTGCCAAATGAGTTCTTGACAGTTGCTTGTCCTTTGAGCAAAGTTTTCTTTGCTCTCATTTTCATTGCCCTATGTTTTCCAAGTACAAAATCGCGTTGCGATTGTGGACTTTCTGTCAACGTCATGTTTAGACATTTCTATTTCCCATGGCCTACTTTATTTGCTGCATTTTTATATTTTTCCCTCTTGTCAAATTTAATATATCACGTTTTATCTAACGATTTCTACTGTACCCTCTTCCCGTTCACATACTCTGCTGCATTCACCACTTCTTCTCTCAAAGATATCCATTCGTATTCTAGCGGATTCCTTCCTTTGTTTCAGTCAGTCGTTGCATTACGGTAACTTTAAGATTATCGAAAAACTGTGGGTCTTGACTTATTCAAGTTCCATTTCCTTAATTTGCTACCGTTTACTGTCTCTTTAGTTGTAAACTGCAGCTCGTAACCAATAAATTATTGTAGGTTAGCGTCTGCACCGGGAAATGTCTTATAATTTAAAATCTGGTTTCGAAAACTTTGTTCCAAATATGTATTATTCTTTCATGATTCTTAAGCAAGGTGCTGGCGATGATTACATTATGCTCTGTGCGAAATTCTATCAGGTGGCTTCCACTTTCATCCCTTCCCCCAAGCCTTTGTGTTCTTACTGTTTTCCTGTACATGCTACCATATCACATTTTAATTTTTCGTCTCACTTAACCATCTGAATTATCTTTTGTCGTACATTGTTTCAATGTGTTAGGAGATAGTGAACAATCATGAACGGTAGTCCTGAAATCTGTTTATGGTGAAATGAGAAAACTTGAATAATGAAATATGTGAAAGAGTACATTGTACAGAAAATGAAAAATTGGTATGTCTTCACCCAACTTCATCTTTCCTTCATGTAGGTGTAAGATACAGTTAATCAAACGCACCGGGCGTTTCAGTGGTTCCCACCCTGTACCTCAGTGGCTGTCCGTCATTGGCTACCGCTAGCGTCTGCCGCTTCCAGGTGGGAACGCCAATTCCGCGAGCCGCCGCGTCAAAGCAGAAAACGCTTGCCGCTGCCGTTGCCGCACGACGCGCTGCCGCGCTCTAGTGGGAACCGGCCTTATACCACTAATGGGATGTCAAATATTTTCACTGGACTCCACCAAATATGGGCCCAACATACCACAATACACATGCTGCCTCAGTAGTGCAAGTACTGGGGATTTGCTGCTGCTAAAGAAATGGACACTGTGAAATTGGTTTTCATGACTTCTTTGTTACAGCTTTGTCTTAGTCCCAGCTACTCCACTTTGTGCACTCATACAACATCCTAGACAGAACACTTGCTGATGTTACAGCAGCTTGTGGAAGATGAAGTATTAACTGTTAGAAAATTGGGCCTGCTGGTGTAGCAGTAAAGTATATGCTTACAAACTGAGAGGTTGCAGGATCCAATTCCGGCCAGATCATGGGAATTTTCAGTCTACCTTTAAATTGGCCTTCAACTCTCAATCATGTGAAGAGTTGCCAGTAATAATACGTGGTTTAGATTCCATACTAAACTGTAGCTTCCATTTTTCTGGTTGAACAACTGGAGTATATTAAGGACGGGCAACTCATCGAAGTGGCATTCAATTGAAAGACTGACACTTGGCTATTGACCAACATGAAATAAATGTTAGAAAAATAAAAAGCATTTAGTACTTGTACATCTTAAAAGCTATATTGGTCTCATTTTTAAACCAGCTGGCAATAGAAATATCACTTTAATCAATGTTACAAGGTGTACAACTTTGGCTCCACCTTTTTTCCCCAACATTTGAGGCTTTAATGAAACAAATTGGTTACACATGTATCATTCAAAGTATTTTCCATCACTGGCCACTACTTTCTCCCATCTTTCAGGCAGTGTACGAATCCTGTGTCGAAAAAATTGTTAATCTTTTGAAGCGATCCACAAATTGATCCAATTTGTGACTTCTTCATGAGATCGGAACTGTTGGTCAGCCAGGCCATGCACCATTGATATAAACAGGTGATAGTCAGAGGGTGAAATGTCTGGAGAATATGGCGTGTGGGGTAGGACTTCCCATTTTAAAGTTTCCAAGTATGTTTTGATCTTTGTTGCAACGTGGGGTTGAGCGTTGTCATGCTGCAAAATCACTTTATCATGCCTCTCGCTGTACTGCGGCTGTTTGTCTTGTAATGCTCTGCTCAGACGCATTAATTGTGTTCGATAACAAGCACCTGTGAGTGTTTCACTAGGTTTTAACACCTCATAGTACATGATGCCGAGGTGGTCCCACCAAATGCAGAGCATGATCTTGGAGCCATGAATATTTGGTTTGGCCATTGATGTGGAAGCATTGCCGGTATATCCCCATGATTTTTTGCATTTAGGGTTATCATAATGAACCCATTTTTCATCCCCAGTCACAATGCGATGCAGAAATCCCTTCCGTTGTTGCTTCTGAAGCAGCTGTTCACAGACACCATTCAACGTCTCTTGATTTCAACTCACACAAGGCCCAAGTTCCTTCTTTCTGAATCATGCCCATAGCCTTGAAACATTTTGGAATGGCTTGCTGTGTCACTCCCCCTAATCATGCCAATTCGTCTTGAGTTTGACCGAGTCTTCACTCAGCAGTGTCTCCATCTCTGCATCTTCAAAAAAATTGTTCAAATGGCTCTAAGCACTATGGGACAACATCTAATTTCATCAGTCCCCTAGACTTAGAGCTACTTAAACCTAACTAAGCTAAGGACATCACACACATCCATGCCCAAGGCAGGATTTGAACCTGTGACCACAGCAGCAGTGTGTTTCCGTACTGAAGCTCCTAGAACCGCTCAGCTACAGCAGCCGGCTTCTCTGTCTTCGAAAACATTCTGTCTTCCACCACTATGCCAGTTTACAACATTAAAATCACTGTTCTTGAAATGTTGAAACCACTCACAATATGTGCTTTCACTAATAGCGTCCTTACCATACATACGTGAGAGCATTCGATGAGACTCAGCTGCTGTTTTTTTCATATTGAAACCAAACAGTAACATCTCCCACAAATGACTAGAATTAGGCTCGTAAACTGACATTTTCAATCAAGAACAACTTTATGATGCAGACACCAATTGACTAATGTCTGAGTGAGTTTATGTTGACCGTTGTCCAAGCTAACTGCCTGACATCTGCGATCTGTTTCTTTCAACCGCTACTTACCATTGTCACTGTACACCTTGTGTTAGTGTCAGGTGTATTGCATTACCGTACATACACCTACGAAATTAAATTCATGTTAATTTTTGTCTGTTAATAGCTATGAACATGACTAATGAAAACACAGAATGCCTATACCAAAGCTCCCTTTTCACTGCTATGCCACCCTCCGCTGCCCTCCTACCACCACCACCCAATTTAGTTCCACAATCCCCTTGAGAAGTGAAAACTTCACCTCAGAGGCAGTAATGCCTCAATACAGAATTACCATTCCAGCACTTTAATTCATTTACTGTTATACACTGTAACATGGCTTGCGGAGTAGATATGTAAATGCAGATGTGGAATATAACAAAAAAGAACAGAGATATGATGGAATATTCTTCACAAGAAATTACATTTGCATTCTCAGACTTAAGTAGTATTATTAATGAAAATTTACTTTTGAAGTGGAAGATTTCTATGGCTAAGAGGTGTTTACATAGCAGATTTTATTAGTTTCCCAATTGTATAAATATGATTAGCATATGGTCTGTTTGAAAAGTGATTTACTTTTCTTCTAGTGGGGTGTCATTATTACCATTTATTGATAGACTTCTCAGTAACTTACAATTAATACTCTGTCGTCTCCATTATGCACCAGATTTATTTAATTCATGTTGTTCAACAAGATGTGTAGATACTCCAGTGGTAATAGTCTTCTTATTTAAAAATGTCTGATGAGTTGTTTCTGTGACAGTGTGATTAAGAAAACCACAAAAATTGAATGTTGAAATTTTTTGTCAGCTTGGGAACTGGCTCAGGAGATTATTGTGTGCAGGATTATTCAGCGCAATAAGAACCTGTTACAGCTGTGATAGTCGACTCGGGTGGTTGGGGGTGATCAGTTAGTGATGTTTCAAGCGATGATACCCAACAAGACCTGAATATAAATACTGAATCAAAGCTGTCATATGACATACTGATGCCTATATGTTGTGACATATTTAGTTTTAGCTATACAGCACTGAAAAATAGGAAGCAGCCACTTTTTGAGATGCACAGATTGGGATACTTGTAATGTATTTCGACTAAAAAAGGCTTCTGGAATTTCCAGCCACACCAGTTTACAGAATATCTGTGAGATTTTGAGAAGAATTAGGCCATTTTAATGCAGACTGTGTTATACTTGTGATATGTGTACATAAGTGATCTACACATTATTAAACTATGATAGAAATGAAGTCACTGAATTTTTAAAATTTTCTGAAGTTTCATGTCGGATACTGTGAACAGTTGTATAAGATTGTGACACTTTGAATTTGTTTGCAGGAATTGGTTTGGCAATGGCATCAGCTGTAAAAGGTTATCGGTGCATAATAGTAATGCCTGAAAAAATGTCAAATGAAAAAGTGGATGCCTTGAGAGCTCTTGGTGCAGAAATTATAAGAACTCCAACAGCTGCATCTTTTGACTCACCTGAGGGTCTGATTGCTGTTGCACAAAGACTGAATAAAGAAATACCAAATTCTATTATTTTGGATCAGGTGAGGAAAAAAAAATAAAGCAATTTGGATTCTGTTTGAGAGTTATAATCCTTCTCCTTTTTTTTTTTTTTTTTTTTTTTTAGCTGTTACTGAGCACTATGCTATGAAATGAGATAGCTGTTGTGACTGACAATTCGCAATTTTTCACAAACACAACTTTGATTGATGTAAGTTCACAAGGTTGATGACTGAACAACAAATGAAAGGTAACAACAATGATGCCAGTAAAAGTCTCCTAATTGAGGCAAACAAAATTTCACTTTTGATTTTCCACAAAGGTTCGTGGTAACAAACCACACACACACACACACACACACACACACACACACACACACACACACGTACTAGTAACAGTCCAATTCAGAGACAAAGACATAATCTTCAGTGGTCGCAGTACACAAAGTCGGCGTCCAGCATGAACTGAACTTTGGGGCTGGTTCTAGCCCCTAAATAGCTGTATCCAACCAATCAGGTTTTGGCGTAGTGATACTTCCTGCAGGCTGTAGCTTGAGCTCCCCCTGCAGGAAGTAGTGCTCGGAATGTCTGTTTCCATTATCTTGTATCTAAATAGTCGGTGTTTACCATGGTGCAAAGGTATGCCTTGGCCATAGACAACCTCATCTTGTGTAGTGTAATATGGGTTGCCGGCCCTCTGTGGCTACCTTGGCTCCGGTATAACACCCATAACCCCTTGGAAAAGCTGGTGTGGCACGGGCGACTGTGGGGGAGAGAGTACCAATATAGCTCGGTGCCATAGGCTGATCTGCAGCTAAGTCCTCTTGAAGGAGGTGATGGTGCCCGGCCGCCGGAGAGTAGGGCACCACTTTCCGCACGAGGCGGCTGGAAAGCCGCAGCCGCAGCCGCAGCCGCAGCAGTGGCGGTTGTGAGGTGACGTCAGGCTGGGCAAGTGGCATGGGGACGTCTGTGTTATCCAACCGAGCCAGTGCCAAAGAAGGGCCAGGAAGTGGGTTCAGGGGAAGGTCTCGGAGCTGTCCCGGGTCTGGAGTATGCGGCGACGCAGTGGTAGCAGTAGGCATCTGCTGGCTATCTCCAGGAAGATCATCCACCAACTGAGGAGGGCATCAACATAGGCCCCATGGAAGGGACCGGTGATAGGAGTGAGAGAGGAGCCGGCGTTTGGGGCTGCGGCTGCTCGAGGAAACGAAGACACAGTTGGGTGCAGTGACATGAAACTACCTTGTCGTCCAGGTGTATGTCTAACATTTGTTGACCAGGGGGCTGTATAATGACCCCCTGGAAGCCAGCTGAGCTGGGGCCCAAAACTGCGCGCCCATACCTTGGAGGCAGATGAATATCGGGAAGCACCTGGCAGGGCGCGAGGTCCAACCTGCGGCAGGAGGAGATAGAGTAGGGTCCGAGGCTGGCGGCCATGGAGCAGTTCGGCTGGACTCTTGTGCTCAGAATGTCTGTTTCCATTATCTTATATGTAAATAGTTGGTGTTTACCATGGTGCTTTTGGTACGCCTTGGGCATAGACAACCTCATCCTCTGTGGTGTAATATGGGTTGCCACCCCTCAGGGGCTACCTTGGCTCCGGTATAACAATACCTTTCAAGTCTGTATTGTTTTGCTCAAACATGAGGAGTAATCAAGTAAACTGCATTTTTAACTTTCTGTTTAGGAAAGGTAAATAAGAGCAATGAGCTTTTGGGCAGTCATTAATTTCATTTTGTTAATTACTAATGCAAGTGAATCCTTATAACTTACAGCATCAGTTTATTATTGATATTCCGAGTCGCAGTCAATCATACAACATGATAGATGAACTGAACAGTATACGAAACATCACAATACATGCAGCAGACAGTGGCAACTGTGACCGACATTACATATATCCAGCTGAATTATGCTGCTTACTATACCCTGCATACTTGTCTACATGGTATAAACAGGTACTCTGAAGGATAGTGCTGAATGTGAAAGGTTCTTCGCCATTTGCCAATTGATATGTAGGCCCTTTCTACTACAGCACATTAATATGACCAACGAATTCCCAAATGGGAACTGTGTCTTGATTTTATACTTTACTTTCATCTTAATTTGTGGACAGCTTTCAGTTTTATGATTATTTTTGAGCATTTCTATTTGTTGTTCACAGTACGCCAGTCTCTTCAAAATAGAGTTAATTCAATTTTCATTAAAAAGTCATTACATGTTAACTATTTTCATAGCTGCATTTTCTTGTTGTGAGCATTTTACTCTAGTGGCAGAATAAAATGTGCATGCATATCAGTTGCTATGATGTGTCACTGAGCCTACAGAAAACTGTATAACTATTAATGAGCTGTTGCACATTCATTTACACAGTTTTAGATTATAGACAGTTTGAATGTGCATTAGGCTCTGTAACACATCAAGTATACAGTTATAAACGTATCTGCAGAATTTTTAAATTTTTGAACAGTAATTTTTAAATAATATCTTTGCAGTACAGGAATGCAGGAAATCCTTTAGCACATTATGATCTGACAGCAGAAGAGATTCTGCAACAATGTGATGGAAAAGTTGATATGGTAGTAATGGGGGCAGGAACTGGAGGCACGATCTCAGGTGTCGGACGTAAGCTGAAGGAGAAATGTCCCAACTGCATTGTTGTTGGAGTTGATCCTGAAGGCTCCATCCTAGCTGAACCAGCTGAACTGAACAAGACTGATGTTACCTTCTATGAAGTGGAAGGAATTGGATACGATTTCATTCCCACAGTATTGGGTACAAATATGTATATGTATATATTTTAAAGCTGATGAAAGGTACTTTATCACTTGTGCTTTTGTTTGTTATTTTGCTGACTGGAATATCATTTCAGATCGAAGTGTGGTGGATAAATGGGTCAAATCAAATGATAAGGAATCACTTGTCATGGCAAGGCAGCTGATTAAAGAAGAAGGCTTACTTTGTGGTGAGTAGTGCTCGGACACAAAATAACTTTTAATGACTAGTACATACAAGTGGATCCCCACATTTGGTCTAATGCTTGCAACCTACAGAGCAGCTGTAATTCCACTAGGAGTGTTGTATGAAGTTGTAATAGTGACCAAGCAAAGATAACAGTTTCTGCAGGAATTATGTATACTTGCAATATTAATTCCTATTTGAGATTTGGTTTCTCTGATGACGAGTACTGCTACAAATCAAGACAGTCTGTTGAATTAATATATTAACAATTCATTGAATGAGGTTATGGAATGATAAATTCAATTACACACACACACACACACACACACACACACACACACACACACACACAAAAACTGTATCACAGCATCAAAGACGGTTCCTTAGCATAACAAGCATTAGACATAGACCTCCCACTGTAAAATTTTGTTATTGGAAAATACTGCTAAATAGAAAAATACTTCTTTCTGTATACGATTTTCTGTGAATGTAAGCCAACACACGAAGGATCTGTTGATTTCCATGATGTCAAAATCACTGGAAATATCTATGTAATCAGCTGCACATAACCTTCTCCAGCTTCTTAATGTGTCTGAGCCACTCTACTTTTGGAGCATTCATCAGTGATCAGTGCTTGTGGGGACGACACAAGAGTGACCAACAGGGACAGTATGTTAGGGCAGTTTTGAATAGGTTTTTTTAACTTCTGTCTTGGTTACAGTGTTCTTGGGGTCTGATGCCAACAAAGATGAAGAATAATAAGAAGTGACTGTAATAAAAAAACTCAGAAACAACAAGGCCCCAGGGAAGAGTATTAATCAGAGGAGGAGGGGAAAGCTTGCACTTAGAAAGATATAAACTTATCCAGTTGATGTAAATGAGACACAGCCAAGAGAATAGAAACTGACCATAATATGCCCAATATACAAGAAGGGAAGCAAAATGGAATGGGATAACTACAGAGGTGTAAGCTTTCTGAATGTAATCTACAAGGTACAGTCTATCATTGTTGTAATTACAAACATGCCTAGAGAATGCTGGCTTTTGACCCAGCCAGTTGACTGTAGATCACATTTTCATCCTAAGAATATTGTCTGAAAAACATTGGGAATATGATAAAATATTTGTAGTCTGTTTGTTGATTTTTCAACATGCGTACAACAGTGCCACAGGAATAGTCTCTACAATGCCCTGTGTGACTTCAGAAGCCTTGAGAAGCTAGTGAGAACGATGTAAACTTGTATGAATGGATCAATGTCAGCTATGTGTTTCTAAAGGGTCACCTCAGAAAAGTTAGAGACTGAGACAGGTCTCTCATGTGTTCTATTCAATATCATCTTACAGAAAGTAGTAAGGAAATGCAGGAAACAGGAATGGGCTGGAATGCAGATGGATGGTAATCTAAATTGTTTTGCATATTCAGATGATATATTAGTCCTAAGTGAATCAATCCATCAGTTCAAAGAAATCTCCCAGGAAATGGACAACTATGCACAGAAGGTTGGGCTAAGAGTGAATCAAGGTATAATTGAGTTCATGCAATTAGGAAGAAGACAAGCGCAACAAGAATTTCTTGAGGTAGGTGGTCTGATGTTACTAAGATGAGAAACTATAACACAATCATATATGATTCACAAACCTGGAGCCTGACAAAACACAAAGAGGAAAAACTATTAATATTTGAAAGGAAAATATGGAGACCAATCTTAGATAAAGGAGAATGGAGAAGGAGGAGGAATGAGGAAACCCTCCTCTTGATGCAGCAATCAGCAATACTACAGAAGCCAAAGAGCAAAAGAATCCAGTGGGCAGACAATGTAGCCAACATGCCAGAAGAAAGACAGACAAAGAAAGCATTTGAGGGGAAACTGAACACTAGGCACCCCACAGGATGACAAAGACGTGGCTGGATGGACAATCTGGTGAAGGACCTGGCAGCCCTGAAGACTGAAGAGATCTGGCCGAACTGAGCGTGAAACAGAAAGGAATGGAGGTTGTTCGTGGAAGGTACATGTGGTCTGCAGGGACTGTGGCTACTGGATGTGTATGTATGTATGTGTGTATGTATATCTAATAACAAAGATGATGTGACTTACCAAACAAAAGCGCTGGCAGGTCGATAGACACACAAACAAACACAAACATCACACAAAATTCAAGCTTTCGCAACCAACGGTTACTTCGTCAGGAAAGAGGGAAGGAGAAGGAAAGACGAAAGGATGTGGGTTTTAAGGAGAGGGTAAGGAGCCATTCCAATCCCGGGAGCGGAAAGACTTACCTTAGGGGGGAAAAAGGGCAGGTATACACTCGCACACACACACATATCCATCCATACATATACAGACACAAGCAGACATATTCAAAGGCAAAGAGTTTGGGCAGAGATGTCAGTCGAGGCGGAAGTGCAGAGGCAAAGATGATGTTGAATGACAGGTGAGGTATGAGTGGCGGCAACTTGAAATTAGCGGAGATTGAGGCCTGGTGGATAACGGGAAGAGAGGATATATTGAAGGGCAAGTTCCCATCTCCAGAGTTCGGATAGGTTGGTGTTAGTGGGAAGTATCCAGATAACCCGGACGGTGTAACACTGTGCCAAGATGTGCTGGCCATGCACTAAGGCATGTTTACCCACAGGGTGATCGTCATTACCAACAAACACTGTGTGCCTATGTCCATTCTTGTGAATGGACAGTTTGTTGCTGGTCATTCCCACATAGAATGCGTCACAGTGTAGGCAGGTCAGTTGGTAAATCACATGGGTGATTTCACACTTTGCTCTGCCTTTGATCGTGTACACCTTCCGGCTTACAGGACTGGAGTAGGTGGTGGTGGGAGGGTGCATGGGACAGGTTTTACACTGGGGGCGGTTACAGGGGTAGGAGCCAGAGGGTAGGGAAGGTGGTTTGGGGATTTCATAGGGATGAACTAAGAGGTTACGAAGGTTAGGTGGACGGCGGAAAGACACTCTTGGTGGAGTGGGGAGGATTTCATGAAGGATGGATCTCATTTCAGGGCAGGATTTGAGGAAGCCGTATCCCTGCTGGAGAGCCACATTCAGAGTCTGATCCAGTCCCGGAAAGTATCCTGTCACAAGTGGGGCACTTGTGTGGTTCTTCTGTGGGAGGTTCTGGGTTTGAGGGGATGAGGAAGTGGCTCTGGTTATTTGCTTCTGTACCAGGTCGGGAGGGTAGTTGCAGGATGCGAAAGCTGTTTCCAGGTTGTTGGTGTAATGGTTCAGGGATTCCAGACTGGAGCAGATTTGTTTGCCACGAAGACCTAGGCTGTAGGAAAGGGACCGTTTGATGTGGAATGGGTGGCAGCTGTCATAATGGAGGTACTGTTGCTTGTTGGTGGGTTTGATGTGGACGGACGTGTGAAGCTGGCCATTGGACAGATGGAGGTCAACGTCAAGGAAAGTGGCGTGGGATTTGGAGTAGGACCAGGTGAATCTGATGGAACCAAAGGAGCTGAGGTTTGTAATGGATCTGGGAGATGTTATTTTTTTTACCGTATTTGTCGATACTGAATTGAAAATGTTTTCTTATATTTTTGTCAGAATTTATTATAATTTGTCTTATTATATGTTAATTTACTTCTGTTTTTGAGAGTAAAAGCATATTGATTACTATTAGAAAATGTATCGAAGAATAGCAAAGAAACTGATTGTGTAAAATATCTTTGACGTTGGAGTAGTCTTTGACTATAGTCAGTCCGAGTCGGAAGCTAACTCTTGGTGTGTGTTGACGGAAGAACAATGTGAAGGTCGCAGTCATAAATAATTTTGAATTATGTTAACTATTATTTTTGTATTATCTAAAAAGAAGAAACTACATTTGAAGAAACTGTATTTGAAACACCAAAATGAGAGAAACACGTTGAACCACGTCATTTTCTGCAGCCGACAACGATGCATTGTGGAATCATACTTAGACAACTGAAGCCAAGACTTATATTTGCTTGCAAACGTCTAATGGAAAAGGTACTGTCACGAAATATGGCAAATTTAAGTTTATAAAAAATAGTGACCATATTTTCAACTTGTGTAATAGCCGGGAAGCCATATTTCAGGTTGGAGAGGAAATTCTGGAGTTCTTCTTCACTGTGAGTCCAGATCATGAAGATGTCAAGATGTCATCAATAAATCTGTACCAAACTTTGGGTTGGCAGGCCTGGGTAACCAAGAAGGCTTCCTCTAAGTGACCCATGAATAGGTTGGCATACGAGGGGGCCATCCTGGTACCCATGGCTGTTCCCTTTAATTGTTGGTATGTCTGGCCTTCAAAAGTGAAGAAGTTGTGGGTCAGGATGAAGCTGGCTAAGATAATGAGGAAAGAGGTTTTAGGTAGGGTGGCAGGTGATCGGCGTGAAAGGAAGTGCTCCATCCAGCGAGGCCCTGGACGTGCGGAATATTTGTGTATAAGGAAGTGGCATCAATGGTTACAAGGATGGTTTCCGGGGGTAACAGATCGGGTAAGGATTCCAGGCGTTGAAGGTGTTGATCTACGTAGGCAGAGATACGTTCTGTGGGGGCTTGGTAACCAGCTACAATGGGGCGGCCGGGATGATTGGGTTTGTGAATTTTAGGAAGAAGGTAGAAGGTAGGGGTGCGGGGTGTCGATGGGGTCAGGAGGTTGATGGAGTCAGGTGAAAGGTTTTGTAGGGGGCCTAATGTTCTGAGGATTGCTTGAAGCTCCGCCTGGACATCAGGAATGGGATTACCTTGGCAAACTTTGTATGTGGTGTTGTCCGAAAGCTGATGCAGTCCCTCAGCCACATACTCCCGACGATCAAGTACCAGGGTCGTGGAATCCTTGTCCGCCGGAAGAGTGACGATGGATCGGTCAGCCTTCAGATCACGGATAGCCTGCTCGTCAGCAGTAGTGATGTTGGGAGTAGGATTAAGGTTTTTAAAGAAGGATTGAGAGGCAAGGCTGGAAGTCAGAAATTCCTGGAAGGTTTGGAGAGGGTGATTTTGAGGAAGAGGAGGTGGGTCCCGCTGTGACGGAGGACGGAACTGTTCCAGGCAGGGTTCAATTTGGATAGTGTCTTGGGAAGTTGGATTATTAGGAGTAGGATTAGGATCACTTTTCTTTGTGGCAAAGTGATATTTCCAGCAGAGAGTACGAGTGTAGGACAGTAAATCTTTGACGAGGACTGTTTGGTTGAATCTGGGAGTGGGGCTGAAGGTGAGGCCTTTGGATAGGACTGAGGTTTCAGATTGGGAGAGAGGTTTGGAGGAAAGGTTAACTACTGAATTAGGGTGTCATGGTTCCAGATTGTGTTGATTGGAATTTTGAGGTTTTGGAGGGAGTGGAGCTGGAAGTGGGAGATTGAGTATACGGGAGAGACTGGGTTTGTGTGCAGTGAGAGGAGGTTGAGGTTTGCTGGAAAGGTTGTGAAGGGTCAGTGAGTTGCCTTTCCGTAGGTGGGAAACCAGGAGATTGGATAGTTTTTTGAGGTGGAGGGTGGCATGCTGTTCTAATTTGCTGTTGGCCTGTAGGAGGATGCTCTGAACAGCCGGTGTGGATGTGGGAGAGGAAAGATTGAGGACTTCTATTAAGGATAGGAGTTGACGGGTGTGTTCATTGGCTGAGTTGATGTGTAGGTGAAGGCTTAAGTGGGTGAGGGCAATGGATTGTTCAGTTTGGAACTGGTATAGGGACTGATGGAAAGAAGGGTTGCAGCCAGAGATGGGAACTTTAAGTGTGAGGCCTGTGGGGGTAATGCCAAATGTCAGACAAGCCTGAGAAAATAAAATATGCGAGCGTAATCTGGCTAGGGCGAAGGCATGTTTGCGGAGGGAATGTAAATAAAACTTAATGGGGTCATTGCGGGGTGTTGTGAGGGTGACATGGTATTAGAAGGTGGAAGGTGTAACATGAGGCTGAAATGAAAATGAAAATAAAAATATATGGGGAGAGATATAGGTGAACTAGAAAGTAACTGGAGATCTGGTGTGAAAAAAGGCGAAAAAGTGTTGGTTAAAGCTGGGCTATGTTGATCCTGTGGTGAACTTGGATTGGTAGACAACGATGTGCACAAAGGTTAGGTGGTTGTGTTGCCACCAAAACACGTTAAACGGTGGAGAAATTCAGGAAAATTTCGAAAAAACTGCGTGTAAATGTACACTCCTGGAAATGGAAAAAAGAACACATTGACACCGGTGTGTCAGACCCACCATACTTGCTCCGGACACTGCGAGAGGGCTGTACAAGCAATGATCACACGCACGGCACAGCGGACACACCAGGAACCACGGTGTTGGCCGTCGAATGGCGCTAGCTGCGCAGCATTTGTGCACCGCCGCCGTCAGTGTCAGCCAGTTTGCCGTGGCATACGGAGCTCCATCGCAGTCTTTAACACTGGTAACATGCCGCGACAGCGTGGACGTGAACCGTATGTGCAGTTGACGGACTTTGAGCGAGGGCGTATAGTGGGCATGCGGGAGGCCGGGTGGACGTACCGCCGAATTGCTCAACACGTGGGGCGTGAGGTCTCCACAGTACATCGATGTTGTCGCCAGTGGTCGGCAGAAGGTGCACGTGCCCGTCGACCTGGGACCGGACCGCAGCGACGCACGGATGCACGCCAAGACCGTAGGATCCTACGCAGTGCCGTAGGGGACCGCACCGCCACTTCCCAGCAAATTAGGGACACTGTTGCTCCTGGGGTATCGGGGAGGACCATTCGTAACCATCTCCATGAAGCTGGGCTACGGTCCCGCACACCGTTAGGCCGTCTTCCGCTCACGCCCCAAAATCGTGCAGCCCGCCTCCAGTGGTGTCGCGACAGGCGTGAATGGAGGGACAAATGGAGACGTGTCGTCTTCAGCGATGAGAGTCGCTTCTGCCTTGGTGCCAATGATGGTCGTATGCGTGTTTGGCGCCGTGCAGGTGAGCGCCACAATCAGGACTGCACACGACCGAGGCACACAGGGCCAACACACGGCATCATGGTGTGGGGAGCGATCTCCTACACTGGCCGTACACCACTGGTGATCGTCGAGGGGACACTGAATAGTGCACGGTACATCCAAACCGTCATCGAACTCATCGTTCTACCATTCCTAGACCGGCAAGGGAACTTGCTGTTCCAACAGGACAATGCACGTCTGCATGTATCCCGTGCCACCCAACGTGCTCTAGAAGGTGTAAGTCAACTACCCTGGCCAGCAAGATCTCCGGATCTGTCCCCCATTGAGTATGTTTGGGACTGGATGAAGCGTCGTCTCACGCGGTCTGCACGTCCAGCACGAACGCTGGTCCAACTGAGGCGCCAGGTGGAAATGGCATGGCAAACCGTTCCACAGGACTACATCCAGCATCTCTACGATCGTCTCCATGGGAGAATAGCAGCCGGCATTGCTGCGAAAGGTGGATATACACTGTACTAGTGCCGACGTTGTGCATGCTCTGTTGCCTGTGTCTATGTGCCTGTGGTTCTGTCAGTGTGATCATGTGATGTATCTGACCCCAGGAATGTGTCAATAAAGTTTCCCCTTCCTGGGACAATGAATTCACGGTGTTCTTATTTCAATTTCCAGGAGTGTATTAAAAGGAGTGGTTTTGTGATGGCAGATTATGAAAATGAGGCTAACAATTGTCTGACGAAGAAATAATGACGTTAAAACCTGTGTGATGTGGCTAAAAATTATCAGTGATGTGGGAAAAACGGAAATGGAAATAAAGCGAAAGTTATTAGAACTAGCCGAAATTGTTGTTTAATAGGTGAAGGGAACTGTTTGTGAACTAGAAACGGTAGTGTTGAAAGCGGAAAAAAATTTTTTTGCTTATGGTTTGGAAGTGGGTTACGTATTATTGAGTATATATAGGCGGGATAAAATTGTATAGTAGATTCCGGTAAAAAGGAGAAGCTGAATACAAAGTTAAACTACTGGCAAAAACAGAAAGAGAAAATAAGACGACAGAAAAGATTTCGAAATGCAACAGTGACAATAACAAATGTAATTGTTGGGTTCAAATTAATGGTATGAATATAATAGAGGAAACATTTCATGTGGGAAAGATATATCTAAAAACAAAGATGATGTGACTTACCAAACGAAAGTGCTGGCAGGTCGATAGACACACAAACAAACACAAACATCACACAAAATTCAAGCTTTCGCAACCAACGGTTGCTTCGTCAGGAAAGAGGGAAGGAGAGGATGTGAGATCCATCCCACAATTGGCCAGATGGTGCATACGTAGATGAAAGACAAAGGTGTACTTGTCTGGTAGAATACTGTCTTGTTTAAGGCACATTATCAATGAATTTTTCACTGTAGAGTCAATTTTATTTGATCATCTGAATGTACTAAACTCATTTGCTGTAGGTGGGAGCAGTGGTTCAGCAATGTCAGGGGCTCTGAAGGCTGCTGCTTCATTAAAGGAAGGCCAGCGGTGTGTGGTACTACTTCCTGATGGGCTACGAAATTATATGACAAAGTTTGTTAGTGACCAGTGGATGCAGGCAAGAGAATTTTTTGAAGATGATGGCTCCAGTCAGCATTGGTAAGCAGTTGTAACAGTTCCATCTGTGTAAATATTTTATGTATTTACACATTGTGCAAATTACATAAAGGTGTATTAGAGTCTAGACCAGATTGATTAAATATCTGGAATGAATTTTTCTTGACAAATTTTCCAAAATCTAGGTAGTAGACTGTTTTCTATACCATTTAACTCTTTTGCATTTTAAGTGTGATATGAATTTTAAGTGTGATGGATTATCTTTTATGGAATATTTTGATTTGGTTTCTTCTTCCTCATGTTATTGCAAATATTGTGTGTGACCATTATTGTAACAAAATTTATTATAATTAATTACCAGCAATTTGCCATGTATGATGTTTCCTTGTGATGTGGATATATTGACCAAGATTAACCCTCCTTAAATATGACACAATGAGGATGAAGAAGAATAGATATTGATACTTCCTCTGAATTTTTTATTTATACTTTTATTATTGGGTTTTGACAACATACACAGACACAATATTGATGGACTACAGTCTAGGTCTCATAAAAATTGGCATTTATCTTCCATGTGAAAATAATGTAAATTGTCTACTTCTATAGGTAGACTCAAAAAGGAGAGGAAAAGTATAGAAATTATAGGTAAAAAATTATATTTTTTATTGTTGTATGTTCAGAGTGTACTTTTAGTCATTTTTCCACATCTAATTATGTGTCTATAAATGTTGTGAGATTGGGCGTGAACTCGGTCACTCTATTGCTTCTTTGGGACACGACCATTCTGTGCCGGTCATACTATCTACCTCTAGTTCTTCATGTCTCTTGCCACTTCCTTCCATTCAGTGGTACCTATCACTTGGCCTCACCTTGCCTCTACTTCTTGATCATCCATCTTCCTGCCATATATTTGAGGGACTATTCTGCCAAGGTCGATTCTGACAACAAGGCTTGTCTATTGCAAATGGCTCTTTTTGCTGATGTTTGCTTCCAAAAATTGGCAGGCTAGTTTAACTAGTTCATCGTGGGATCTCCAAATCCATCTTTGTGTCACCTGGTCAAATGCTGGCCAAAAACTTTTTCTGCGCGCTTTGTTTTCAGATACTGAGAGTTGGTGCCCTTCTCTTTTGTTCATGCTCCATGATTCCACTCCGTATAGCAGTACAGGTCTGGTGATTGTGTTGTAGAGTTTTTGCTTAGTTTTACTTGTCAGGAGGTGGAGGACAGAAGTGTCTGGAGCAAAAAGTAAACTTTGTTTGCATTCCATAGTATAATTTGGCATTTGACTTCTGCTGCATTATTTATATTTACAACAAGGTATTTGAAGTTCAGTGTGTTCTTGAAAGTGTAGTTTTCTGTATGAAGATCATTACATTGTTTTGTACTAATTTTTTCCCTTTGTCTGGTTATGTATTTTGTCTTTTCTTCATTAATTTTTATATGCAAATTTTCATAGTGGTTTAATTTAGTTCTTGAACAGTACTTCAGTTTCACCACTGTTTTTCCATATTAAAACTCTCATCTGCATTGGCCAGTATGTGTTGTTGGTTATTGTGATGGTGCTTGCTTGGTTTCTCTTACTGCTTTCTCCATGATGAGGTTGAAGATAAGTGGGGATAGTGCATTAGCTTGCTCCAGTCCAGTTTTGTTCTCAAAACAGTCCGATAATGAGCCACAGTTATCATTCTCCGTACAAATTTTTACCAGCCTGGTGAGTTTCTTAGGGATTCTGTATTTGTTATGTTTTTTATGCCATTGCTTTGTGCACTACATTGTAGGCTTTCTTATGGTCAATGAACAGGTAATGGATGTGGTTGTTGCATTCCCATACTTTTTGTTGCTGGTCTTAATGTAAAATATGCTATCTATTGTTGATCTCAGTTTCCAAAATACCATCCTGGTAGTCCCCTGTTATTTTCTTGGTATTATTTCCAACATGACAGTGTCACAGCACAGATCTTGTGACTTGTGAAATTGTACACATAAAAGAATGAATAACAATAGTTAATTTTCACTGATTTGTCTTTACTTTGTAGATAACCCTCACAATAAACATTACTAGCTTCTTCTCTCATCCTGTTTTCTGGAAAGGAGCCTTTGGTTACTAAATTAGTGAGTAGTCATTAACACACAGTTTGCCTTATTTATCTCTCAAATAATTTCACCTGTTTTGTTAAGAAGGACCATGCATGTACTTCTTATTAACATTTTATTTTCAGTCTGCATACCTCCAGAAATTTGTCGAGTGGATTTGTATAAGAGTGTTAAAATACAGGACTGTATGTTAATTCTAACTTGTTATTGGATTTAAGAGTATTACGAAAAGGGTAGACTGCTACTCGCCACATAGAGGAGGCATTGAGTTGCAGACAGGTGCAATGAAAAAACTGCTAAATATTTAAGATTTAGGACAAAAAGTCCTCCTTCAGAATTCAGAAATAACACACAAACACACACACACACACACACACACACACACACACACACACACACACACACACACACAAAGAGAGAGAGATATATAAGCACAAGTCGCACACTCATGGCTACTGTCTCCAGCTGCCGTGGCCCGAGTGTGGGCTCTGATTGCGTCTAATGTGAGCGGCAACCTGGGGTGGGTGGTGGAGTAATGAGGAGGCACAGGATGGGAATGGGAAGGGGAGGGTTATTAGGATAGGTGTAAGGGAAGATGTTGTGCTGTCTGTTAGAGTGTGCAGGAATGTGGTGGGTTCAGAATAGGGCTCCTAGGTGGAGAGTTGGGAAAGGCTGTGCATGTGCAAGAGGGGGGGAGGGGGGGAGGGGGGGGGAGAAGTAGAGAAGGGGAAAAGACTTTAGATGCATTGGCAGAATAGACGGCATTTGTAGTGCTGGAGTGGGAGCAGGTAAGGAGGTAGATAGGTGGAGTACACGAACTAGCAGAGGTTGAGGCCAGGGGGGTTACAGGAAGGAAGGATATGTTGTAGGGAGAGTTCCCACCTGTGCAATTCAGAAAACCTGGTGGTGATAGGAATGATCCAATGATCCAGATAGTGCAGGCTGTTAAGCAGTTATTGAAGTGAAGCACATCGTGTTGGGCATAATGTTCAGCAACTGGGTGATCCAGCTCTCTCTTGGCCACAGCTAGGTGGTGGCCATTCAAATGGACAGACAGCTTGTTAGTCATCATGCTCACGTAGAAAGCAGCACAGTGGTTGCAGTTTAGTTTGTAGATTACTTGGTTGCTTTCACAGGTGTGAGATGCCTGTGACATGACTGAAGACTGGAGTAGGTGAAAATGGGAGAATGTATGGAAAAAGTCTTGTATTTGGGTCTATTGCAGGGATATGGTCCATGACGCAAGAGGTTGGGAGTGGGGATGAAGTAGGGTTAGACAAGGGTATTGTGGGGGTTTGGTGTAAGGCAGAATATTTCTGTTAGGAGGGTGGGGGAGGATAGTGGTAAGGTATTTCTGATTTCAGGGTATGACGAGACATAGTCAAGACCCTGTCAGAGACTGTGATTCAGTTGCTCCAGTCCTGGGTGATAGTGAGTTACAAGAGGAATGCTCCTTTGTTGTTGTCAGACCGTGGGTATGTGAGGTCTCAGGCATAGTAGGAGAGGCTGGGCTATATGTGTGAGTAACTGTATGTTCACTGTTGTGGGTAAATACATACAGCGTACACAGGGTGGTGTGTGAAACTGATAGCGATTACATGCTTCTGCTGTTGTAGAAATCTGCTCCAGATGCTGCAGATACCGTGTTGAGCTGAAAGCGGTAACCAAAGTACGGAGAAATATTCTTCAGGCTCTGTTGCATAGCAATCAGATTGCTTTCAGTTCTGATAAATGTCCAGTTACTATTGTGGATTTGAGTGATCCATGAAGTGACTTCTTTTCCGAAGAAAACATTGAACTATTTCACTAAAACTGAACGGTCCCATCGGAACTGTTCTCAAGCTGGTGTTTATTAGTAAATCACAATAGCAGTATATCGCTAGGTGTATAATAAGACGTACCTTCTTGAAATGAACAAGACTTTATTGTTATATTAACTGATTTCCTTCCATATACACTTATATTTTACAATGTGAATCAAAAACTCGCAATGGTGTCGATTTTTTGCATCACAAGAATGGCTCTCCTCTCCTAAAATTACTCTTAACAAGAACATAAAACTCTATATCCTAAGAATAATTATGTGAGCGCTGACCACCACAGAGTAATAAACAATATCTTTGTCTCTCTCTCGCACTGTCACAGCAAGTTACGCTGCATGATACATCATGAGACTTTGGCAGAATATCTAAAGAGATTCTGTTCATATGCAAAGTACACCAGCAGCCAAGACACAATCACTATCTTCTCTGTAAAATAGCTACAGTGATGTGATGTATGACAGTGCCACTATAGCAGAGTTATTAAATGCGGTTACTCAAAATTCCTTCACCAAAGTTGGAGTAATAAGTCATTAAAACAAGCTGTTTTTTTCTTGTGGCGAGATCCTTTCACAAAATTTCAATCAACAACTTTCCCCCCTGAATGCAAAAATATTTTGTTGATGACCACCTGAATAGGGAGAAATGTTCATCATAATAAAGTAAGAGAAATCAGAGCTCACACGGAAAGATTTAGGTGTTCATTTTTCCCACATTCTGTTCAGCAATGGAATGGCGGAGAAACAGTCTGACAGTGGTTCGATGAATCCTCTGTTAAGCACTTAAGTGTGGATTGCTAGAAATCATGTAGATGTAGAGGTAGGTGTGAATGCATGGTAGGTAAAGTCCTCGACTCAAGTTTTCAGTCCAGTCCTGGTAAACATAGCCAGAGTTGTTAGTTGTACACTGCATGTATATTAATAGCAAAAACCAGACAGTCTAAAAACAAAGCAGGGTCATTGTAGGTGTAGCTGTCTGACAACTGACTGTATCCTTCATACACCACAGAACAAGTGCTGATGTTGTCTGCTGTCTCATGTTCCTTGTTGCTAGGTGCTCAATATTCCTATAATGCATGAACTTCAGTGGATATTGATGAAACTTATGGGAGCCTTTATATTTTAGGAAGTAACAGCTTTTTCATGATATGAGAAAACATTTTATTTTTCAAGCACAGATAAAAAACTAACAAGAATAAACAACTCGTAACCAAGCCGACTACGGCAAAGATAAATATCTATCAGCTGCAGCTTTCACCCGCTGTTTTTGGCACAGTGGGTAAATGACGTCGCCACATCAGCCCCCCTCCTTTTGAAACCGGGTGCACCAGGTATGTGGGGAAACTTGCACTTGATTTTTCTACCAGCTCTCATGAAAACATCTGGTGCAGGCAATGGCTGCTCCTGTTCTGCACTTGCTGCTTCGTTGTCCTCTTCTGAAACCGAGGGCTCGGCGAGACTATCTGCTGTTTCTTTGGCCTCCACGTTTGAGGGTGATTTTGTAGACCAAGGAAGGAGTGTACCCTCTTCGGTGTAAGCAGGTTTAAGCCGCTCAATTGAGACTGTCTCTTCTTTACCATCCTTATCGATTTTGAAGCTGTGGCTTCCTCTTGTGATTATCCTGTATGGTCCAGAGTAAGGCGAAACAAGCGGCGGGCGCACCGTATCATCCCTAAGCCACACGTGGGACGTTGCTTGCAGGTCTTTATGTACAAACACTCTCCGGTCTCCATGTCTGACAGGGTTAGTGGGTTTGATGTTTCTCATTCTGACGCTGAGTTGTCTCGCGAATTGCACGCATAGCTCAGGGGCGAAAGGCTGTGTAGATGCGGGAACGATAAATTCTCCAGGAACCCTCAATTGCTCGCCATAAACCAGTTCTCCGGAAGAGCATTGTAAGTCCTCCTTCATGGCCATTCTCAATCCGAGTAGGACTAGCGGTAGTGCTTCAGGCCATGAAGTGGAACTACACATTAATGCAGCTTTGAGCGTGCGGTGTAGTCATTCCACCATTCCAATACTAGATGGATGATAGCTTGTGGTGCGTAGGTGGTTGCACCCGCACAGTAGTAAAAGTTGATTGAAAAGTTGGCTTTCAAACTGCCTTCCGCGATCTGTGGTTATGTTTTGCGGAACGCCAAACCTGGAGAACCATGAATGCAACAGTGCTTTTGCAACCGACTCCGCAGAAATGTCTTGTATTACAACTACTTCTGGCCACCTGGTAAAACAATCAATGATTGTGAGCAAATAGCGTTGATCTGAAGAGCATGATAGCGGGCCCACAATGTCCACATGTATATGTGAAAATCTGGCAGATGGTGTCGGGAAGTCAGCAATAGGTGCAAAGACATGTCTGCTGATTTTATTACGCTGGTATGTTAGGCATGCACGCGCCCATGCACGACAATCTTTTTGTATTCCAGGCCACACTACTTTGGAGGAAACTAACTTGGCTGTAGCTCGTACTCCTGGATGTGATAGGTTATGTAATGCACTATAAATCTCGCGACGATATTGTTCTGGTATGTAAGGTCGCTCCTTTCCTTTTGCTACATCACACCAAATTCCGTCTGGAACATTTGGGACAGACACACGTCTGAGCTGCAGCGCAGTTCTCTGTTCCTCTATTAGACGGCGCAAGAAAGGATCTTCTCGTTGTTTAGACGCTAACTCGGTCAAATGAATTGAATTTAAACTGGCACAATTCCTAGACAGGCAATCTGCGACCAGGTTGTCTTTTCCTGAAATGTGACGCACGCCAGTTGTGAACTGTGCAATGTACTTGACTTGCCTGCACTGACGTGGTGAATTGAACTCTGTGTCTCGTTGAAATATAGCTACTAATGGCTTGTGATTGGTAAAAATTGCAAAGTGCCTCCCTTCGACAAACGTGCAAAAATGCTTTATGGCTAAGTAAATAGCAAGCAACTCACGGTCAATAGCACTCCATTTTTGCTGCTGTCGAGTCAGGTTTTTAGAGAAAAATGCAAGCGGCTGCCATCTGCCATCAACTTCTTGCTGTAGCGCTGCACCCACTGCTGTTTGGCTCGCATCAACCATGAGCGCTAAAGGAGCACTCAATCTTGGATGTCCAAGTAGTGTTGCCCAAGAAAGACATTTCTTTAAGTCATGGAAAGCTGCTTCAGCATCTGGACTCCATGGAATTTTACGATTTCCTGTTGTAGTTTTACCTGCAAGTAACGTTGTGAGTGGCTCTTGGGCGGCAGCTAATATAGGTAAGTGATGTCTGTAATAGATGAGCATGCCTAAAAATCTGCAAGTCCTTTGTAAGTTGTGGGGAGGGGCATCTGTTGTACTGCTTCAACCCGCTCAGGCAAAGGTGACAGGCATGCTGCTAAAACCAAATATCCCAGGAACTTAACCTCGCGTTTTCCAAACGTGCACTTTGTTTCGTTAATAATTATGCCCTACTCTGTCAGACGGCGGAAAAGCTGCCGCAGATGTTCAACATGCCGATTACAGAACCAGAGAATACTAAAATATCGTCCATATAACAAAATACGAATGGTAATTCTCGAAGCACCTCATGCATGAATCTTTGCCATGTTTGGGCAGCGTTTCTGAGGCCAAATGGCATAAAATTGTACTCATACAAACCGAATGGTGTGATAACTGCTGTTTTTTTAATGTCAGATGGAGCCATGGGAATCTGGGAAAATGCTTTGGCGCAATCAATCACACTAAATATTTTGGCATTGCTAATCGTACTGTTAAAATCAGTCACATTGGGTACTGGGTAGCGGTCGGGAATTGTGCGGGCATTAAGCGCCCTGTAGTCTCCACATACTTTTTTAGGACCATGTGAATTGGAGATGCCCATGAACTATCAGACCTACTTACAATACCTGTTTTTAGAAGTCTGTCGAACTCAGATCGCGCCGCGAGCAGCTTCTCTGGAGGCAGACGCTGCAGGCAGAAGGCAACGTGTTGACCTTGTGTCGTGCTGATGTGGTGTTGAGTATTGTGTCTGCATTTCCTGGTTGCGTTGATGGGTTCGGTAAGTGCTGGAAAGTCTTGAAGCAGTTTACAAAAAAGTGATTCCTCCGACAGTGCTCTGATATTGCCTACAGTATACGAATCATTACGACTGTCGGGTGTCTTCTTGCATGACGCACACGTGTGCGCCCCGCTTAGTTGCGGGTACGAAATCGTATCACAATATCCCGACGCGGATGACGCGGTAGAGGAGCCGGAAACCTTCGTGCGGAAAGACACGGGCACATCGCACTGCACTTGAACCGACGCAGAAGACGCAGTAGGCAATATCCCTTCTGTGGGAACTGTCACCAAACGATGATTAACCAGGTCGGGCATAAGTCGGCATTTCCGTCAAAAGTCCGCTCCAATTATAGGACTCGGCACATCAGCAACCACAAAAGTCCATTTTGGATGGAAGTTGGAATTCAGATGTAATGCCAACTGTTTCTCACCATAGGTAGATATTCTGGAATTGTTTGCCACAGTCAGCACATGTTGCATTGTTGTCGTGAGTATATCACCTCTCTTTCTTGGATAAACACTGACTTCTGAACCTGCGTCAATCAGAAACTTCTCACCTGAAGAGAGGTCCCACATGAACAATCGGTGTGATTGGTTGACTGGAGATACCGTGGTGTTTTCACCTCTTTGAATCACGCTATGACTCGGGCGCCTATGTTGTTGTTGACGAACGTTAGAGCCCTTTAACGCCCGCCTTTTAAGTTTGGGTAGCTGCAAGGTTGAATACATTGACGGGCAGTGTTACCGAAGCATCTGTGGTACCAGCACCATTGATCTGTCAAATCCTGTTGGATAGTATTTCTTCGTCTTTTCCAACTGCGACTTCGTAGCTGCTGGTGTTGTGAAGTTACTTGCACGTTGAGTTTTGCCACTTTTGCTGCCAGTTGCTGTATGGTGGGTTCGGTCGATGAGCACTGCTGTTGGGAAGTATTATTGCATGTTCCTGGCTCACTGACGTCAGTTTCCATCACACTACACGTTCTTGGGCCTCTATCCTGGCTGTAGTTGAATTCGGAACACGCAGAAACTTCGGTTAAGGTGTTTGCGATGGTGTCTGCCTTTTTTGCTAAGACTTGCAATGGTAAGTCTGTTTCTTCTGCAATGACGGCATGGATGTTGGCAGGAAGTTTACGAAGCCATATTAGACGTAAAGACTCTTCAGGTAGGAGTTCCGGGCCGGCTAATGTACGTAAGGCTTTGAGTACTTGTGACGGAGTCTTGTTGCCCAAATCTTCGTATGCAAAAATTTTTTGTAGTCGCAAATCTGGTGACAACGTATAATGCTGTGTGAGAGCTTCCTTTAGCACAAAGTAATTTTGTTGTGACAAGGTTTCTTCTACTTGCTCTATCACTTCTAAATGTAGATGTGAAACCACTATATTAAATTTGTCAATGTTGTTAGACACTCCACGCTGCCGAAATATGCATTCAGCCTGTGTAAACCAAAGCTGGGGGCGTGTCGGCCAGAACGCGGAAAGCTTAACATTTCCGTGTCGCGCGTAGGTACTCCCATCTGTCGTTCCGTTTTGTGGCAAATCAAAGGGCGTGGACCGCAATCATTGGTCGAACAGACTGTAGTCTTCAATCTTGATTCCACTGCCCCATGCTTTTGTCTCTGAATTTATTATGCTCGTTGGTATATATATTTTCTTTATGCTTCTGCTACGATTTTTCGGGGTCACCACTATGGGAGCCTTCATACACTCCTGGAAATGGAAAAAAGAACACATTGACACCGGTGTGTCAGACCCACCATACTTGCTCCGGACACTCCGAGAGGGCTGTACAAGCAATGATCACACGCACGGCACAGCGGACACACCAGGAACCGCGGTGTTGGCCGTCAAATGGTGCTAGCTGCGCAGCATTTGTGCACCGCCGCCGTCAGTGTCAGCCAGTTTGCCGTGGCATACGGAGCTCCATCGCAGTCTTTAACACTGGTAGCATGCCGCGACAGCGTGGACGTGAACCGTATGTGCAGTTGACTGACTTTGAGCGAGGGCGTATAGTGGGCATGCGGTAGGCCGGGTGGACGTACCGCCGAATTGCTCAACACGTGGGGCATGAGGTCTCCACAATACATCGATGTTGTCGCCAGTGGTCGGCGGAAGGTGCACGTGCCCGTCGACCTGGGACCGGACCGCAGCGACGCACACGATGCACACCAAGACCGTAGGATCCTACGCAGTGCCGTAGGGGACCGCACCGCCACTTCCCAGCAAATTAGGGACACTGTTGCTCCTGGGGTATCGGCGAGGACCATTCGCAACCGTCTCCATGAAGCTGGGCTACGGTCCCGCACACCGTTAGGCCGTCTTCCGCTCACGCCCCAACATCGTGCAGCCCGCCTCCAGTGGTGTCGCGACAGGCGTGAATGGAGGGACAAATGGAGACGTGTCGTCTTCAGCGATGAGAGTCGCTTCTGCCTTGGTGCCAATGATGGTCGTATGCGTGTTTGGCGCCGTGCAGGTGAGCGCCACAATCAGGACTGCATACAACCGAGGCACACAGGGCCAACATCCGGCATCATGGTGTGGGGAGCGATCTCCTACACTGGCCGTACACCACTGGTGATCGTCTAGGGGACACTGAATAGTGCACGGTACATCCAAACCGTCATCGAACCCATCGTTCTACCATTCCTAGACCGGCAAGGGAACTTGCTGTTGCAACAGGACAATGCACGTCCGCATGTATCCCGTGCCACCCAACGTGCTCTAGAAGGTGTAAGTCAACTACCCTGGCCAGCAAGATCTCCAGATCTGTCCCCCATTAAGCATGTTTGGGACTGGATGAAGCGTCGTCTCACGCGGTCTGCACGTCCAGCACGAACGCTGGTCCAACTGAGGCGCCAGGTGGAAATGGCATGGCAAGCCGTTCCACAGGACTACATCCAGCATCTCTACGATCGTCTCCATGGGAGAATAGCAGCCTGCATTGCTGCGAAAGGTGGATATACACTGTACTAGTGCCGACATTGTGCATGCTCTGTTGCCTGTGTCTATGTGCCTGTGGTTCTGTCAGTGTGATCATGTGATGTATCTGACCCCAGGAATGTGTCAATAAAGTTTCCCCTTCCTGGGACAATGAATTCACGGTGTTCTTATTTCAATTTACAGGAGTGTATTTTAGGAAGTAACAGCTTTTTCGTGAAATGAGAAAACATTTTATTTTTCAAGCACAGATCAAAAACTAACAAGAATAAACAACTCTTAACCAAGCCGACTATGGCAAAGATAAATATCTATCAGTTGCAGCTTTCACCCGCTGTTTTTGGCGCAGTGGATAAATGACGTCGCCACAAACTCTTACCACTTTCTTATTGTTGTGTGCATTCTTCTTAGCAGGAAACAACCAGTCAGGCTCTACCCTTTGTTGTTGCTAAAGCTTTAGGGCTACAGAATTTCATTTAGTTCATGATTCATAATATGGGTAATTTTATAACAAACATCTGATGCAGTCAGCTGTTTTACTTGAAGTGCTAAAAGGTGTTCCTTCACAATAATAATATGTTGGCTGCTGCTGGTATTCCGTGGTATGTCTGATCATCTTCTAACATATCCAAAGAATCTAAATGAGAAGAATGTTCTAGTATTTTTGTCAAGTATTGTTAAGAGTTTCCCTGTGATCTCTATGGAGAGCTGGTTCTTTAAAATTTTCAAATTGATGCTCTGTGGAATCTCCTGTTCTCAGTATTTAACCTTATTCAAATGTTTTTTCAGAATAGTGCTCGTGACTGCCGTGATGTAGATTAAGTAGTTCTAGATTCAATACTTCCTCGCTTAATCTCTCCTGTATTCCCTTTGGCGAGTATTTTTGTAGACACGCTTTCTCAAACTCGTATCTATTGTAAATATCTGCAACTTCAGCAGCCCATAATGCAGCATCTCCTTGCATAAATCCACACAAAAATTTAATTTTGTGGCTGTCACTCAGCTCTGAGTAGGTAGTCCATAAAATTCTTTTATTAACAAGATTGGATGTACATCTTTCCTTTCTAATATGAATATTGCAAAGTGCCAGTACCTTAGCATTCTGTCCTCCATTAAGTAAGTAGTTTGTTTAGGACCTTCAATCCCTCATATCAGTGACTGAAACAAAGTTGACTCTGGTCATGTATGTGGATGAATGAAGTTGTATCTATTCTGTTGTGGCGTAAAAAATAAATGTAAATGCCATGTGGCTAGGGCCTCCCGTCAGGTAGACCATTTGTCTGCTGCAAGTCTTTCAAGTTGACGCCTCTTCAGTGACTTGCATGTCAATGGGGATGAAATGATGATGATAAGGGCGACATAACACCCAGTCCCTGAGGGGAGAAAATCTCCAACCCAGCCGGGAATCGAACCAGGGCCATTAGGTATGATATTCCGTCTCGCTGGCCACTCAGCTACTTGGGGCGGACTGTTGTGGCATGACATCTGGGCATGTGTCCATTGAAAATACATTCTGTGGAACTAGGTTGCCATTCACTTTTCTGTCTACTCTTTAGTTCGTCTAATTTACTTTGCGTAGACTGAATGCCAATCTTCATTTGTCCCATGGAATTTGATATAGCTTTCACTTTATAAGCTATAAATGAACTCGTGTTTTTCAGTTTTGTTTCTGTTGCATGTGCTATGTCATTTACCTTGACTTCAGTTTTACTGATCTTGGTGTTGGGGGTTGCTTTCATATTCTTCAAATTTCTGAACTATAATTCTTCTAGATTTGATCTGTTTCTGCTTTGTACTGCTTAAATGCCTTCTCAATAGCCTTTTCCAAATGTGTGTTTTGTACGATCTTCCATTCAGTAAATTTTGTGTCCATTACTTCCATATGTTTGTTCTATTCTTGTGTCCATTTCTTCAACCTACCTACCACCTCTGTAAAAATATTGGTCACTTCCTGTATGTCCTTGGTCTTATAAACTTTTGAAATATCTTTAATTTTGCTAACTTCTTCCGAACTGTATTTCATTTTTCTAACTTCTTCCGAAACTGAATTTATTTTGCCACTTCAGTAGACACTAACTCAGTTTTTTTTTCTTTTTTTTTTTTTAAAAAAAAGAAAAAGATCATTGAGCTTTGCAGTAATGTCAGCTTGTGTAGCAGCCATTCTTGAAATCTTTTTCTCAAAACACAGAAAAACACAAATTTATTATTATAAATGCATCAAATAAATTATCCTTCACCAATTCTGAAATTAAAAGATTCCATACACTTTCCTTAATGGCTCCTTTCCTCAGCCATTGATGCTCAGCAATGCTCAATGCTTGTCTTGTAGTTGTTGTCAGCCATTACACTCAAAGCTTCTACTCATTGATATTTTTATACAAAAGTCTACCGAAAAAGCTCTTTGGCATGCACTAATTGGTGGTATTAAATTTTTAATTTCTGTTGTGTGTGTCTTCAGCTCTCTTAAAGTCTAACTCAGCACAAACTTCTTATACGTTTTTTCCCAATGTCATGTAGTCAGTTTTAAGTCACAGTTGATATTTCGTTTATATTTTTCTCACAATTATGTGGTCTTCTCATACAGATTCAAAGATTTCAACAAAGTTGTTTTGTCCTGGAGCATGATGACCAAATCTCATGTTCCTTTTACTGGGGGCTCAAGATTCCTAGTCTTCATGAACTTCAGTGGAAATTAATTGAAGTTTTACCTCTTGCTTTGTTGTTGTCGGCCCCTACTTAGCAGGAAACATCCAATCAGGGTCTACTCTAGGTTGATGCTAAAGCCTTAGGGGTTACAGAATTTCATTTAGTTTGTGATTCATACTATCATAATTAAATAATAAAATTATGATGCCATCACCTGATTGATTTGAAGTTTTAAAGATACTTCCTCACAATAATAATACAGCGATACAGATAGCCGTACCGTAGGTGCAACCACAATGGAGGGGTATCTGTTGAGAGGCCAGACAAACGTGTGGTTCCTGAAGAGGGGCAGCAGCCTTTTCAGTAGTTGCAAGGGCAACAGTCTGGATGATTGACTGATCTGGCCTTGTAACAATAACCAAAACGGCCTTGCTGTGCTGGTACTGCGAACGGCTGAAAGCAAGGGGAAACTACAGCCGTAATTTTTCCCAAGGGCATGCAGCTTTACTGTATGATTAAATGATGATGGCATAAAATATTCCGGAGGTAAAATAGTCCCCCATTCGGATCTCCGGGCGGGGACTACTCAGGAGGATGTCGTTATCAGGAGAAAGAAAACTGGCGTTCTACGGATCGGAGCGTGGAATGTCAGATCCCTTAATCGGGTAGGTAGGTTAGAAAATTTAAAAAGGGAAATGGATAGGTTGAAGTTAGATATAGTGGGAATTAGTGAAGTTCGGTGGCAGGAGGAACAAGACTTCTGGTCAGGTGACTACAGGGTTATAAACACAAAATCAAATAGGGGTAATGCAGGAGTAGGTTTAATAATGAATAGGAAAATAGGAATGCGGATAAGCTACTACAAACAGCATAGTGAACGCATTATTGTGGCCAAGATAGATATGAAGCCCACACCTACTACAGTAGTACAAGTTTATATGCCAACTAGCTCTGCAGATGACGAAGAAATTGAAGAAATGTATGATGAAATAAAAGAAATTATTCAGATAGTGACGGGAGACGAAAATTTAATAGTCATGGGTGACTGGAATTCGAGTGTAGGAAAAGGGAGAGAAGGAAACATAGTCGGTGAATATGGATTGGGGCTAAGAAATGAAAGAGGAAGCCGCCTGGTAGAATTTTGCACAGAGCACAACATAATCATAGCTAACACTTGGTTTAAGAATCATGAAAGAAGGTTGTATACATGGAAGAACCCTGGAGATACTAAAAGGTATCAGATAGATTATATAATGGTAAGACAGAGATTTAGGAACCAGGTTTTAAACTGTAAGACATTTCCAGGGGCAGATGTGGACTCTGACCACAATCTATTGGTTATGACCTGTAGATTAAAACTGAAGAAACTGCAAAAAGGTGGGAACTTAAGGAGATGGGACCTGGATAAACTGAAAGAACCAGAGGTTGCACAGAGTTTCAGGTAGAGCATAAGGGAGCAGTTGACAGGAATGGGGGAAAGAAATATGGTAGAAGAAGAATGGGTAGCTTTGAGGGATGAAGTAGTGAAGGCAGCAGAGGATCAAGTAGGTAAAAAGACGAGGGCTGGTAGAAATCCTTGGGTAACAGAAGAAATATTGAACTTAATTGATGAAAGGAGAAAATATAAAAATGCAGTAAATGAAGCAGGCAAAAAGGAATACAAACGTCTCAAAAATGAGATCGACAGGAAGTGCAAAATGGCTAAGCAGGGATGGCTAGAGGACAAATGTAAGGATGTAGAGGCTTATCTCACTAGGGGTAAGATAGATACTGCCTACAGGAAAATTAAAGATAACTTTGGATATAAGAGAACGACTTGTATGAATATCAAGAGCTCAGATGGAAACCCAGTTCTAAGCAAAGAAGGGAAAGCAGAAAGGTGGAAGGAGTATATAGAGGGTCTATACAAGGGCGATGTGCTTGAGGACAATATTATGGAAATGGAAGAGGATGTAGATGAAGATGAAATGGGAGATACGATACTGCGTGAAGAGTTTGACAGAGCACTGAAAGACCTGAGTCGAAACAAGGCCACCGGAGTAGAGAACATTCCATTGGAACTACTGATGGCCTTGGGAGAGCCAGTCCTGACAAAACTCTAGCATCTGGTGAGCAAGATGTATGAAACAGGCGAAATACCCTCAGACTTCAAGAGGAATATAATAATTCCAATCCCAAAGAAAGCAGGTGTTGACAGATGTGAAAATTATCGAACTATCAGTTTAATAAGTCACAGCTGCAAAATACTAACACGAATTCTTTACAGACGAATGGAAAAACTAGTAGAAGCCAACCTCGGGGAAGATCAGTTTGGATTCCGTAGAAACACTGGAACACGTGAGGCAATACTGACCTTACGACTTATCTTAGAAGAAAGATTAAGGAAAGGCAAACCTACGTTTCTAGCATTGGTAGACTTAGAGAAAGCTTTTGACAATGTTGACTGGAATACTCTCTTTCAAATTCTAAAGGTGGCAGGGGTAAAATACAGGGAGCGAAAGGCTATTTACAATTTGTACAGAAACCAGATGGCAGTTATAAGAGTTGAGGGACATGAAAGGGAAGCAGTGGTTGGGAAGGGAGTAAGACAGGGTTGTAGCCTCTCCCCGATGTTGTTCAATCTGTATATTGAGCAAGCAGTAAATTTTGTAATTCTGTCAGAGACAGCAAAGGACTTGGAAGAGCAGTTGAATGGAATGGACAGTGTCTTGAAAGGAGGATATAAGATGAACATCAACAAAAGCAAAATGAGGATAATGGAATGTAGTCGAATTAACTCGGGTGATGCTGAGGGAATTAGATTAGGAAATGAGACACTTAAAGTAGTAAAGGAGTTTTGCTATTTGGGGAGCAAAATAACTGATGATGGTTGAAGTAGAGAGGATATAAAATGTAGACTGGCAATGGCAAGGAAAGCTTTTCTGAAGAAGAGAAATTTGTTAACATCGAGTATAGATTTAAGTGTCAGGAAATCATTTCTGAAAGTATTTGTATGGAGTGTAGCCATGTATGGAAGTGAAACATGGATGATAAATAGTTTGGACAAGAAGAGAATAGAAGCATTCGAAATGTGGTGTTACAGAAGAATGCTGAAGATTAGATGGGTAGATCACATAACTAATGAGGAAGTATGGAACAGGATTGGGGAGAAGAGAAGTTTGTGGCACAACTTGACCAGAAGACGGGATCAGTTGGTAGGACATGTTCTGAGGCATCAAGGGATTACCAATTTAGTATTGGAGGGCAGCGTGGAGGGTAAAAATTGTAGAGGAAGACCAAGAGATGAATACACTAAGCAGATTCAGAAGGATGTAGATTGCAGTAAGTACTGGGAGATGAAGAAGCTTGCACAGGATAGAGTAGCATGGAGAGCTGCATCAAACCAGTCTCAGGACTGAAGACCACAACAACAACAACAACATGTAGCACTAGTACTCAACAATATGCCTGTCTGCTGTTGCTGCCAGAATGAGAGAGAGTGAGCTGTTTGTAAGGATTTTCATTTTTGTATGAAAGTGGGAAATTCTTTAACATATAATCTTAATAATGCAGTAGCCTTTACTCCGCTCATGGCTTTGCATCATTGTGTAGTTAAACAGCTTCACTTCTTGAGGACATTACAGCTAGCTAGCTTACACCTGTATTCGTGGCACTGCCCATGCCTTGCCTTGTCCCTTGCAGCTGGCTGCATTGGCACTCCTAAAATGACTTGCAGCATCTCTGAGTCACTGCTACTATTGATACCTGTTGTAGGTGGGCACATGAAACAATCCAAAGTGAAATATTCGTTCTCAATTTTCCTTGTATTTTGAAAAATAGTTGAAGAAGTATTCATCACCTATAATTTCTTTGGTCTTGCCTAACAAATGTGTTCTTTAAAGAATTACTGTGTGTTGCTTATTGATATGCTTTTGTATTGCAGTTTTAAAAGCAATGACAGAGATGATGAGGCTGAGCGAGTGCTTTCTGGAAGGAGTGTGATTAAGCTCCTGTATAGCTCTTTAAATTTAGTTTTCTGTGGCTTTGTTAAATCATTTGAGACAGTGCCAGGATGGTTACTTCTAAAAGGTTTTACCAATTTCTAGCACAATCCTTGTCCATGACACGAATGAATTGATTGTTATATAATGCCTAAATTACAGTGATACAGTGCTATAAAGGCAATAAGTAAGCTACTCTACTTTCAAATGTGCATCATACAAGGCTGCATAGTCACCTAAGCTCTACAATATCGTGCATGGAAAAACTGCACTCTTTAAGATCTTGATATTTGTCTTGCAGAACCTTGCAACCACTCTGTCAACTGCAATGATCATGTTCTATGTTTAAAAATCATGCAAATTCCATATATCTTTCATTTGATTTGCCAGTTCCTCAAATTTTCTCACTTTTTTCATTTCGTTCTCTGTACTGTGTGTTGGAGTAAGAGCAATATCAGTAACTTTACCAGTCTTATTTTGTTCTGATAATCATTCCTAGTTTAATGTTGATGGATCCATAGCCATCATGTAATCATTGAACATGGTTATTTCCTTTCAAATAATTTCCGGGAATTCAGCCAGGTAACACTTTCAGTGTTACCTGGCTGAATTCCCGGAAATTATTTGAAAGTTGTATATGTCAGGAGAAACTCAGGTCTCACATGGTTATTTCCACTTATGACTGTAAGCAGAAATGGCCATGTGTCAGTATATCTGGTTTGTTGAAATCAGTGGTCTTATCAGTCAGCACTGGTCAGGCCTAATGCAGCGGATGATGATTGTATTCCAAAACAGAAGTGGGTGTATACTTATGATATAGTGGTATGCCCTCTCTCCATAGTACATTGCTATTACCTATGTGCTGAAGTATTAATTTTAATAACTTGTTATAACTACACAGGTACACGGCTTCTGAAAATGGAGGGTAATCAGCCATTATATGTTCAATTGATTTGCCTCCTGACTCCATACGCTACATCTGTCAGTCACTTTCATCTTCAGCATGTCCTTCTCGTAGTTATTATGGTACAGCATCAAACCCTAATCTTTCTTACTTTCTTTAAAGCTGTATTGAAATAAAGCTACTCCAAGATTCCCTTGTCACTGGAAAATAGGATTTTTGACAACAGGTATTGAAATTTTTCTGTGATTTATGACTATGGTCTTCAGTATGTACATATTTTAAATTAATATTCTTGTGTTCTGTCTGACCTGAAGTGCTGCCTCAGTTACATATTCTCAACATTGTGAAAGTCTTCTCATCCTTTATCATGGATATCACTAGGTGCAGGCAGATGGGGTATACAAATTGCGAGCCGAGGGGGGGGGGGGGGGGGGGGGGAACTTGGCCACTGTGTACCACTAACATTATCAAATCCAGAATAACATGCCAAAGATAGAAGATTAAGAGATAAGCACAAGGAAAAGAAAGAGATTCTTGTGTTCTGCCTGATAGTCCTCTACAACTAAAACAGTTTCAGTAGGGGTATTTCTGATACCAATAATCTATGTGAGCTGTCAGTTGTGAATAGATTCTTGTCATCTTGCAGTATGTTTGTTCGTGCAGAAGACTGCAAATAACAGACAAACTGCAGCCTATCAGATGAGAAGGGACAAATAATTTTAAGCCTATAAAAAAAGCTACAGAGTAATAGTAGTCTGTGCACTACATAGTACAGTCATGTTTTCTGTGTTTTAGGTGGTGGAATCTAACTGTTTCTAGTCTCGGCTTGAAAGCACCTCTAACTGTACTACCATCTGTAACTTGCCAAGAGGCAGTTGACATACTGAGGAAGGAAGGTTATGACCAGCTGCCAGTAGTGGATGAATCAGGGTGAGTCAAAAATAATGCTTCTTATATCATAGTCTGAGAGTTCTGATAATGCAGTGCTCCACCGAAGTAATGTTTAGAATTACTATGTTATACAAGAAGTCAGATTGCACTGGCCATATTCTCAAAAGAAGTAGATCACGATTTCTTCCCTCTGAATCACATTAGTACTTAGACTTAATTCTGTGGCACTTACAGACTATATTTATAGAACGGCAAAATAAAACTTGGCTTAAAAGCATCTTTGCTGTTTTGTGACAATGTAATCTAAAAAGCAAAGAGGTCATGAATCAGTCTCAGTTATTACTATTTCTAACATCTTTTATATAGATTAACTCTCTTGTTCATTAAGTGGAGTAACTTTTCGTGTCAGATGTATAAACATTTCCTGGGCCAGTTTTATTTTGGTGCTTTAAAATCTACTCACCAAGCAGTGGCAGAACACACACATAAAAGGAGGTTATAATGAGGCAAGCTTTGGGAACCAGTGGCTCCTTCTTCAGGCAGAAGGGTTGAAGGGGAAGGAAGAAAGGTGAAGCAAAAGGACTGGAGAGATATAAGAAATGGGGTAGATTTCAGGAAAGTCAACCAGAACTGGGGGTCAGGGGAGACTTACCACACAGGATGAGAAGGAAAGACTGATTGCTGGGGCTGTTTTGGATGAGATTTGAAAAAGATGTTTTCCAATCTCGTCTGATGCAGTCCCCAACAATGAGTCTTTCCTTCTCATCCCATGTGGTAAATCTCCCCTGACCCGCGGTTCTGGGTGACTTTCCTGAAACCTACACCTTTTCTTAGACATCTCCAGGCCTTTTCCTTCACCCCTCTTCCTTCCCCTTCAACCCTTCTACCTGAAGAAGGAGCCACTGGCTACCAAAACTTGCCTAATTATAAACTTCTTTTACGTATGTGTTCTGCCGCCATTTTTTGAGTAGATTTTTTTATCTATCCAATTAAATTATTAAAACTCTTTACAGTTGTTGTAAATTGCATTTGCTATGTACTGTGAAATACATCTATGATTACTTGCATTTAGCAGTTTAGGACATTCTTTGTGTTATATTATATGCAATGTTGCAGACTTCATTATTAGACAAGTCACAAAGGTAAGTAAACATTTTAAACTCATTTGTGTGACTTTGTTATTAATTTGTTAGAGTGTTGTAGGACCTTTGTTTTTCTACCCTGTTACCTGACCCTGTGACATATCTGTGTAATAGTGGTAGGGAGAAATTATCTTAGTGGTGTACTGCACCAGAAGCTGTTTCACCAACGCACAAACATGGCCTCCCATAACAACAGTTGAAACTCGGCTTCCTCAGCAGTAGCGATGAGGCCTTTACAAAATTGGTGATGAGGGATTACAAAAGTGACTAGCTGATTTATTGTACTGTTAGGTGCTGCATGTACTGTGCAAGTTATCGGTAAAGTTGGACAGTTGGGATGTTACAGTCAGCCAACTGTTGTGCATACAAATAATGTAGCTCAGTATACTGCAATCACCAAATTGAATGGAAGGATTACATGGCTGCCACTGATCACTCAGTGTTATTGTACTAATTGAATACAGCCACAGACCAAGGAAGCCTATAGCTGTTTTAGATAGTATGTTGCTCGTATTTTCATCATATGCATCTGCAACTGTCATTGAGCCTTGACCACTAAAACCATAATTGCATTGGGACTGCATTGCAGTCAAAACTTCTCTGTTAGGTAACAGTTCATTTTTTACAATCAACTGCAAAAGGCAAGGATTTGTATTCAAATCCTAATCCAATACATAGCTTTAATTTATCACAATAATTTTCTAAGCATATACTCTGCATAAAGCAATGCTACTCATTCTCAATTATGTACCAATTTGTTGAACAACATTCAGTCTCTTTGTCATAGCTGTTATCTGCAAGTGCACATTCACCGGGATCAGGAGGACCATTGTTGTTTTAATTTTCATTTAACTAAGATTAATTCATCAAATTTTGTGGGTCCATGTGAATTAAGCTGTTTGGTTGTGGAGTCACTGATTATTTAATAGGAAGCTAATAAATAAACTTAAGTCAAGAAGACTATAATATTAAAAAAGAACACCAAAAATGTTTTCAATAAATGATATGTTAGCTGAGAGAAAATGAAATAATGGAGGAAGAAATAGGAGAAAGAGAGAACTTCAGAGCAAAAGTAAAATGTTTCAAAGGCTTCCAGGAGAAAACAAGGAGAAAGGTACAGAATGGACTGAAGAAAGAAGAGAACAACATACAGAAAGAACAAAAAACTACTGGAAAGAAAGAAGTTTATTTCATGTTGTCCTTAATGGCCTAAAATAGTAAAAAATATTTTACAGTACAGTGCTCAAAACTGTTGCAAGGAACTCCTACACAGAGTAAAATTAATGTTCCATGATGAAGCTTTTCAGTTTAGAACTAAAAATCTTGGATTTATTACTTAAGTTTTTCAATTCTACTGGAAGCTCACTGAAGATGTAAGCTGCAGAATAATACACATACTTCCGTACAGTAGTTAAAGAAGTGTTCATCATCATCATCATCATTAGGCATTTTACTCATTGCTGAGTGTTGTGACCTCATTTCCTCATTCATTCTTACATAGTTGAAACTTCAGACAGATGTCTCCATCCACAGCGATCTTCGGCCTTTCTTAATTTGATGTGAAGCGACAGGCTGGTAATCTTCTTCGCTTGATCCAACCAGCTGTTTGCTGCTCTCCCACGTGGTCTTCTGCCCTCAGTTTTTCCATGCACGATATTGTAGAGCTTAGGTGACTATGCAGCCTTGTATGATGCCATTTGTCACATCAAAAAATTCCAAATATTCACCATCTGTTTTTATGGTTGCAGTATGGCTATTATAAAGACCTTTTAGTAAGGATACCAGGTGTTTTGGAACTCCAGACTCTTTGAGCACATTCCACAACTTGTCCCATGTGACATAATCAAACGCCTTTTTATAATCTAGGAAGCAAATGTACATTGACACAGAACTCATAACATTTTTCAATTATCTGCCTTAAATTCAAGACTGCCTCTTGAGTACCTTTACCTGACACGAAACCCGCATGTTCTGCGGAAATCTGAGACTGCAGAAAAAGTTTTAGGCATTGATTTATTATATGCAGGAGGACTTTACTAGCATGTGATATTAATGCTATGGTCCTGTAGTTGGAACACTCCCTAACTGATCATTTTTCGTGCAGAGGAATTAGGGCAGATCGAGTCCAGTCTTTAAGCCATTCACCCATTTTCCACACATTACATATTAAATGTAGGGAATGCATGCCTTCCTGTCCCATCAATCAGCGTTTCTCTGGAAATACCATCTATACCTGGGGCTTTTTTGTTTTTCAGATGCTTGATGGCATTTTCAATTTCACTGTACAGGATATCAGGTTCTTTATTTGATTCCATACAAATGTTCTCTTCTTCGCAGCTGTTTCTTTTGCAATACAGTGTTTCACAATGTTACTTCCACGTAGCTATTGCTAATTGCTTTTCACTAATAATAGTGCCATCTATATCTCCTACCATCCACATGCGCAGTTTGAACTCTTGAGTGATGCTGTTTATCTTCTTGAGTAGGTTATGCGTTTAATTTAGTTTTTGATGTTGTTATATGTCATTACAAATACTGATGAGATACTGTGTCTTGTCAATTCAGCAGCTGCCATGTATTTTGCGCCAAAGTTCTTTGTATACTTCTTCATCTTGAGAGGTTTGTAAGCCACATTTCTTTAGTGTGCTCCATTCTTTGAGGAGTAGTAGAGTATTGTTCAAAATTCAGGGGGTTCTTCGCTTGAGGGGTCTTAGTAACCTGTTATGCAAGTGAAAATCCTGAGCGAATGTGTCTTTGACTCTTGAAGAGGCGTATCATGAACAGCAGACACCATATCTCTTCTTTAGTCTTCACATTCATTTGATGTGTACTTACATGTGTGCTCACAGACTCTATCAGGTGTCTCCATCTAAGAATGACATGCTTGTTTTGAAGCAGCTGAATTTTTCTCAGTTAGTATGAATAGTGTAGCCCGTTCCAGATATTACTGGGCCCAGAATTATTGCATGGTGTCGATAATGAAGCAAAAATATATTTCTTGTTTGTTGTTCTACTAGCTCAGTTATTTTCATGAGCTGCACTTCTTGAAGGAACAGTAATGACACATATTGTGTTCATATAAACTGTAAATTGCAATTAATAGTACTAGAGTCTTCTAAGTGCAACAACATTCAGTTGTTAAATTTATCATTCAGTATTTGACCCCATTTCTTGTAATTTCTGTTTTTACTCTTTGTACTGAACCAATTTAGTTCTCTCCCCTTGTTACATTCTATTGCAGAGTTAATTCTCATGTGCTGTACACTTTTAGTGCCCATTACTTTTAAAAGAGAGGTGAAGACTTGCCAATAATAATGAGACATTATGTTTATTGCAGCATGCTTTGGCAACTGTGCCTTAACTGTATTTTGCTCCTTATGTTTTATATTTATAGTAGGTTGGTATTAATTTACATTTATTGAAAATTTTTGTAATTAATTTTCACTTTTTGTAGCTATATGAATAACTAATTTTAAGAAGTAAGTGACTGCAAGGAAATGTTACAAGAATTTAATATTTTCATTGATAGCCATGAACATATGAAAAATTGGTTGGACCAAACATTAATGTGTGTTGTATATTGATTTCACAGAAGTGTACAAGGTATGGTGACAATGGGGAATCTGATGTCACGTCTCGTAAACAGCCGTGCGTTACCCACTGATCCAGTGGAAAAAGTGTTGTACCGCCAGTTTCGGAAGATTACACTGGATACATCACTGGGCAAGCTATCCCGTCTTCTCGAAAGAGATCATTTTGTCCTTGTCACTCATTCACAGAGGCTATGTAAGTCAAGTAAATAGTTTTATTTTGGTATATCATTATTTGTACATCACTTGTCTAACAGACACATTTACACCAACAGTAATACTCTATATCTATATATTATTCAAGTCTCTGTGACTATTCTTTTAACACTATCATTCTGGGATCTTATAAAACATTTGAAATACATTTTCGTGTGTGTGTGTGTGTGTGTGTGTGTGTGTGTGTGTGTGTGTATGTGTCACTCAGAACATTATCTCAGATCAGTTATTTTCAATAGTTCCCCCCAGCCTTTTCAACACCTCAATTATTTATTTTAGAAACTGAAACTTTCTGTTTTCTCATCCATATTATCAAGTTTTGCAGGAAGAAATTATATTAATACCTTGGCCACAACACATTTTAAGAGTTCAGAACTATAACAACTTGTCTTGAATACATATCATGGTATTATGAGACTTCTGGAGACCAAAAATCCACCTCACTCTGTTCAACCATTAGACCCAGAAAGCAGTAGATACTGGCCCCCAGCTTGAACCCATATTCTCTAATTTTTGGATGGTGTTTGGCACCATTTCCCATTGCCGCCTAATGAACAAAATGAGAGTATATGGAATATCAGATCAGCTGTATGATTGGATTGAAGAGTTTCAATCAAATATAACACCGCATGTCATTCCAAGACAGAAAAATCTTCAGATGTAAAACTAACTTTGATCATATCCCAAGAGAGTTTTATGGGGCCATTGCTTTTCACAATACATGGCATAATCCATATCAATTCAGGCATGCTGGGAAAAAATCTTACCTTCATAGTCTCAGATATTATTGAATTTAGCATATGTTAAAATGAGGGGCTAAGTAAGGATCATGTATTTTTTTTGTTTTCTCCAAAAAAATTTCTGCTCTGAGATACAGCCCCCCAAAGATGACACTGCGCATACCATTTTGAAGATGCGAATTTTGAAAAAATTTTTAAACTGCTGTATCTCTGGAACAGTTCTGGGTATTTTGTTGGGACTATTTTTATTTGAAAGATAACTATTTGATCATTACAAAGAAATCCTCCATTTGGACTTATATCTGTCAAAGTTCTTTTACTATAGCATTCTGAACTTTTTTATAATTTATGGAATTTTTTTTTTTCCAGAAATGCCAATCCATAAAATTTTGATTTTTTTTTCTGTTGATTAGTACCATATAGTTCCACATTTCCTTAAAAGGAGAGCTTCCACTTTTAGGTTGAACAGGTTTTATAAACAATTGAAATTTTTGCCATACGTAAAACCTGTTTTATTACCACATCATGACATAACAGTATCATAAAAATCAAAATCCAGCCTTATTTAACATAATTTTAGTTTTGAAAGATGAGTAAGAGACTCATTTTTCAAGCATTTTAAATGGTTCCAAAATGTATGTGAAAGGTCCAGAGACTAAAAGGTTTCAATTCATACAACTTCTGTGCACTCTGTTCTGTACTGAAATTAGCCAGTCAATGAACTAAAAATCTTCCTTTGATATAGAGTGATGCTTTCCTGTTGAACCAATAGGAACTGGAACACTTACCATCTTCAAAACATTGTGAACAGGAAGTGAGCCCTGATGGTGTTGTTGCTGTCCTTAAGCTGGAAACCTATATTCAGCAGCTGGTCCGTGTGGTAGCATAAAGTTCACTACAATTCCATTTAGCTCATAACTGGTGTCTATAATCTCTGCCATCCATCAGTCACAGTCATAAATGCATGCCACAAACATCCCCCTTCTCAGGCTGTAAATCTGAATATTATCCAGCTGTTTCCGAGATTTTGGCTGAATGAATGAACTTTCTTCTTTCTTGCTCTTTAAAGTGCGTGCAATATGAGTTTGCCCATCACTTTGTGACCAAAAAGGTGCCTTCTGAATTCCTTTCACAGGAGTAGTTTTTTTTGGACCATTCTTTTTTTTCCATTTCATGGAATTCTTCAATTTCCTCTTTGGATAAAAGAATGAGGGCTGTGGGTGTGTAAGATTCATGACTCTTGTAAAATCTTTAGCATTCAGAATCACAGCTGTATGTATTTGGTCTGGAAAGATTATGTTTTGCAGCATGGTGCTTCAGCAGGCCTCCTACATCATCAAAAGGCCCTATCCTGTGACCAGTAGCACAGTATACGCAGTCAGTTGGCACAGCCGACTTACTCAATTCAAACGGCTAGTAATGATTTTTAAAATGACTAGGAGCACCATCAGAAATAATGATGGTCTTCTCTGCCCCTGTTTGCAGTTGAAGAATTTTGTGCATTGCTATCAAAGCATGTGCTGAGTTGTGTCCTGTGTCATCACTTATAACTGCAACACTTGTGGTCTTGTTTTGAAAATATGTCACTCCTGTAAAAATTGAAACCTGGTCATTACTCCAATGATACCCTTGTACTTCTTGTTGGAGAATTACAGACCATTTCTCAGCAAAATCACTAAAGCACTAAACATAGTTCTTCAGCCTGTACACACCCTTTCACTTTTGCAATGTGTTGTTGTTGCAGTTTCTTCAGGTACTGGTGTGTTACTGCTTTCACTGACCACTTAACAAGTTCATCAATGAAACTGTCAAAGGCAACAGATTTATTAATTATTTTATTTTCCTCCCATGTCGCATATGTAATTTCTGCAGAGTTACCTGTTACATCTTCCAGGCCAAGTGCCTGTAAAGACAGTCCTTCCTTTCCAGTCATCACATTCTTGAAACAAACAAGTCTCTTGCTTTACATCACAGACTACTAATGATTTCACGCACCCAACCAAGGTGTCATATGTCACACGCTCCAGTAAGTTCTTCAAAGCTACCACACAAAGTTCAAAATTCAAGCATTACACACATAAACAGACATCTCTAGGTGGATGCGGAACTACCCACTCAGTTCATTGTGCATAAAATTTTGATCTTCCAAAATGTGTAGTTGTGTAGTTGGTCTTATAAATTGCAAAAGTTCCTTTGAAACTGCAAGTCATGTACCTGTTCACTTTCACAACTTTTTGACCTACTGTGACAGTTATAGTGTCCTTTTTTTTTTTGCACTCCGGCGAGAACAGTCCCACTTATCTTCCAGATAGAATGATTGCACTGTCTGAAGTTGAGCTACTTCTACAGGCTGACCATAATAGGGCTCCGATCTTCGAAAGACTCCTTTTACAGACCTCACATTTCTTGATTTGTCTGCCATGTACTTTGAGACTGATGGAATGTGGTTCAAAGTCGTTTTCTTTGAAAATGTCTCTGGAATAATAGTTAAAACTTGCAACTTTTCACTTTAGGATGCACAATTTTCAACAGCTGAATTGATATTTGTGAAACATTCCTGGCAAGGGGTGCAAGAGTGCTTTGGTTCATTTTCTTCTGAATATGGAATTTCTACTTTGAAGAGTGTGGTCAGTTTTGCTGTAGTGTGTTCATCCACAGCTTCAGTAATTTCTCTGTGTTTTCCTGATGCATAGAGCTTATGACTCGACTTCACTGACCACAGTTTCCTAAGAGGATTAACACTTAGCTCTGTAGTTGACTGATTCAAGCTATTTAATTCTTCCTCTAGTGATGCAAAATCTGCATCATCTGCACCATGGGAGGCTTCACCTTGTTCATTTACTATCATTGTTGTTATTCTGTCAAAACATTTAGAACACAAAAAGTCATCACTGTAAACATCTTCACTTTGAAACAAACTCTTCAAATGAGAACACTTATTCCCGACCTGAACAAAGTCTTTTTTTGTGTGTTATATAACCCTTTTATGGATATGCAAATAGTCAGCACACTTCGCTCTCCTGTGGCCCCAGTCAGAAGATGTTTCAAAACAGTCCATTTCACAAAACACACCGCAGCTGTGTCACCTGGAAAATTCCTCATGAAAATGCAGAACTCACTGGATGGTCTCAGATTCTTAGAAGCCTCTTCAGTAAACAAATTACCACTGAACAAGTACAATACAGAAATATGCAAAAACAACTATGACAAAGAAACTGACAAGAAACTACAACAGAGTGTAAGAAATATCTGCAACAGTGAAAGTGAAAAGAACTAACTGCAACAAAAAAAGTGATAAGAAGTAACTGCAACAAAGAGAGTGATTAGAAGTAACTGCAACAAAGACAATAGAAATAAACATTTTAACAAAGAAATTAGTAAGAAACAAAAGACATATATTGCCCTTGAAAGTTAAAAAAAATGATTTTTTTGAAATAAAACCTTCCAACTGAAAAGTGGAAGCTATCATTTATAGAGAATGTAGTACTGCATGGTACTAATGAACAGAAAAAAATCTAACTTTTCGGGATCGGCATTTTTGAAAAAAAAAATTTTATGTAAATTATAAAAAAAAAAAAAAATCAAAATGCAACAGTAAAAGAACTAAATTAGATTAGATTAGTACTTGATCCATAGATCATGAATACAACACTTCGTGATGATGTGGAATGTGTCAGGTTAATAAAAGGTGTCTATACAAGATATTACATTACACAAAATATTACACGACACTCAATTTTTTTTTCTTTTTTTGTGGGGGTAGGGAAATTACCCACTTACTATATCCAAAAATTCATCTAGTGAGTAGAAGGAGTTGCCATTAAGAAATTCTTTTAATTTCCTTTTAAATGCTATATGGCTATGTGTCAGACTTTTGATGCTATTAGGTAAGTGACCAAAGGCTTTTGTGGCAGCATAATTTACCCCCTTCTGAGATAAAGTTAGATTTAACCTTGAGTAGTGAAGATCATCCTTTCTCGTAGTGTTGTTGCCATGTACACTGCTATTACTTTTGAATTCGTTCGGATTGTTAACAACAAATTTCATAAGTTAATATATATATTGTGAGGGTATAGTGAAGATTTCTAGCTCTTTAAATAAGTGTCTGCAGGATGATCTTGGATGAGCTCCAGCAATTATTCTGATTAAACGCTTTTGTGCAATGAACACTCTTTTACTCAGTGATGAGTTATCCCAGAATATGATGCCATATGAAAGCAGAGAATGAAAATAGGCGTGGTAAGCTAATTTACTCAGATGTATATCGCCAAAATTTGCAATGACCCTAATAGCATAAGTAGCTGATCTCAAACGTTTCAGGAGATCCTCAATGTGTTTTTTCCAGTTCAACCCCTTATCAATGCATACACCTAGAAATTTTGAATATTCTACCTTAGCTACCGCTTTCTGATTCAAGTCTATATTTATTAATAGTGTCATTCAATTTACTGTGTGGAACTGTATATACTGTGTTTTGTCAAAGTTTAATGAGAGCCCATTTGCAGAGAACCACTTAATGATTTTCTGAAAAAACATCATTTACAATTTCACCAGTTAATTCTTGACTGTTGGGTGTGATATCATCGGCAAAAAGTACCAGCTTTGCATCTTCGTGAATATAGATTGGCAAGTCATTAATATATATTAACAACAGCAGAGGACCCAAGACCGAACCTTGCGGCACCCCATTCTTGATTGTTCCCCAGTTTGAGAAATCACCAGTTTTTTGCATATTATGTGAACTGTTTATTTCAGCTTTCTGCACTCTTCCAGTTAGGTGTGATTTAAACCATTTGAGCACTGTTCCATTCATACCACAGTACTTGAGCTTATCTAGAAGTATTCCATGATTTACACAATCAAACGCCTTTGATAGATCACAAAAAATCCCAACGGGTGACTTCCGGTTTCTCAGAGCATTTAATATTTCATTAGTGAAAGTATATATAGCATTTTCCATTGAAAAACCCTTCTGGAAACCAAACTGACATTTTGTTAAAACTTTATGTTTACAAAGGTGTGAAGCTACTCTACAATACATTACTTTTTCAAGAATTTTGGATAAGGCAGTCAGAAGAGAAATTGGGCGGGAGTTGTTGACATCAGACGTATCCCCTTTTTTATGCAGTTGTTTAACAATGGCATACTTTAGTCTATCTGGGAAAATACCCTGCTTCAGAGAGCTATTACATATGTGGCTAAGAATCCCACTTATTTCTTGGGAACAAGCTTTTATTATTCTGCTGGAAATGCCATCAATTCCATGTGAGCTTTTATTTTTGAGAGAGTTTATTATCTTCCTAATTTCAGAAGGAGAGATGGGTGGAATTTCAATTGTATCAAATGGTGTGGGTAAGACCTCTTCCATTAACTGCCTTGCTTCTTCTAATGAACATTTAGATCCTATTTTGTCTACAACATTTCAAAAATGATTATTCAAAATATTTTCGACTTCCGGCTTGTTGTTTATCAAGTTTCCATTTTCTTTGATGGTGATGCCGTCATCCTGTACTGTTGGTTGCCCTGTCTCCCTTATAATAATATTCCAAATTGTTTTGATTTTGTTATCAGAGGTATTAATCTCAGACATGATGCCATGCTTCTGGACTTTTTAATAACCTTTCTTAATGTAGCACAGTAGTTTTTATAATATTTGGCTGTTTCTGGGTCATTACTCTTTCTTGTTGTTAGATACAGTTCCCTTTTGTGGTTACAAGATATTTTTATTCCTTTAGTAAGCCAAGGTTTTTTGCATGGTTTCTTATAATTAGATTTAACTACTTTCTTGGGGAAACAGTTTTCAAATTCTCTTACAAGTGTATCATGAAATAAGTTATATTTTAAATTAGCATTGGGTTCCTTGTACACCTCATCCCAGTCTAACTGCTGAAGATTTTCTCTGAAATTTCTAATTGTTGAGTCATTAATTGAACGCACAACTTTGGAGGGTAGTTTTGAATTACTGAATGGAGCTATGTCATATACTGTAACTAGCTGAGCATCATGGTCAGAAAGGCCATTCTCAACAGGACAAGAATTTATGTTTTTAAACCTATCTTGGTCTATAAAAGTGTTATCTATCAATTTGCTGCTGTCCTTTACTACCCGACTAGGAAAATTAATGACAGATGTCAAATTGAAAGAACCGAGCAAGACTTCCAGGTCATTCTTCCTATTACACTCTTTCAGTGAATCAACATTGAAGTCCCCACAAATAATAATTTGCTTTCCCCTATCTGACAGATAGCACAACAAGGCATCCAAGTTTACCAGGAATAAATGAAAGTTTCCTGAAGGGGACCTATATACTGTTACAATTATAAAAGAGCCCTCCTTCAGTTTAAGTTGACAGGCACATGCTTCTATATGTTGCTCTAGACAAAACTTTTTTGTATCTAAGCTTTCTACACAGTGATAACTTTTGACATATATGGCAACTCCTCCTCCCACCTTATTCTCTCTACTCATATGTGCAGCTAGTTTATAACTACCTAGTTTATAACCACTGATATCTACCTTTTCCATATCAGACACAATGTGATGCTCAGACAGGCATAGTATATCTATTACATTATCAGATTCAATGTCATCTAAACAAACCAGGAGCTCACTTTATTCTTCAATCCCGGAATATTTTGGTGAAAAATGGTAACATTATTTTTTACTTTACTTTTGTGAGAATCAACTTTTTTCTTTAATCCACCAATATTTTGGTTAAATATGGTAACATTATTATTTACTTCCCTGTTGTGAGAATTTTGTGAGTTTTGGACCTCTTTAGCAATTGCCTGCCTGAACTTCTCATTGGACACTGAAATTAGTCTAAAAAAAGAGGTACACCCATGAGTGCTAGTGTTCCCCCTTATGGATTTCGCTAACAACCCTGCCAGTTTACCCTTCCCTTTCCTATTGAGATGTAGGCCATGCCTTGTGAAATACCACCTATCAATAGCCTCGACAGGAACGAATCCAATGTCTGACAGAGTGGCCACCCTACGCATCTGATCCAACTCCATATTTACCCTCCTGACAGAGCGGTTCAACTGGGGCTGATCATGCTGCATGAAAGCAGGCACCAGCCCAACACTGGTATGGGTCGTTGCCAAGGCTATTTTCACCAGGTCACACTCAGGAATGTAGCCCTGATCCCTATCAATACTGTTTCCCACTCCACCCACTATCATCACATGATCCTGCTTTGTGAATCCCTTGCACAAGGAACCTATATCCTCTACCACCTGGCTAAGACTTGCACTTGGCTTGAAAAAGTTTGTAACCTGGTACCTGTCACCTAATTTTTCCTGCAAAATCTGGCCCACATCTCTTCCATGGCTGCTACCTAGCAACAGAACTTTCCTATTGCTTTCTACTTTTTTTGAAACAGTTGGTTTCCTAGTGAGATTCTGTTGCATCTTAACTGCTTCTACTTCTACTGGAGCCTCTTCCTTACTTAACTGTGGTAGCAAGGCAAATCTATTGGTTGTGCCAATTTGGAAACTGTCAGACACTGTCCTCTTTCTGTGGCCCCTGTTCCCAGCTGCCACTTCTCACTGCTGTTTGCCCTCCTCCCCCCTTAACCTCTTCAGTTCCTCCCTCGCTCTGTCCAAATCAGCCTGAAGGGCTCTAATTTTCTCCTCCTGTTCAGCTATAATCCTATCTCTTGAGCAAACCCTGCAAATGGAAGAGTCTTGTTTGCTTCCCCAATTCCCACACTGCTAAAATTTCGCCACTGAAATCACCTGTCACAACAGCTGCACAAAACTCCTGAACTAACTTTCCTACTTCAGCTCACACACTTAGTATCCATGGTAGTTTGGAAATTAGTTAAGAGATTTACTAAGTGATAATGATAATGTATTAAATGCAGATGCAAAAGAACAATAAATATGTTTTGGAAACTAATATGTGAGTAAACTATTACCAAATGTACTTAAATTTGTGGTATAATGCTAAATATGCAGAATCAAAAATTAGGCCTAAACAACCGAATGTAACGAACTTTTTGCGATAAGTGGAAGAATACGTAAATAAAAGAAAAACCTTTAATGGAAAGCTTGAAGAGCACACTAATGAATGTATTTAATTAGTTAATCTATATCAAATGCACTTAAGATTGTGGTAAAACGCTAAATATGCACACTCGGAAAGTAAGGCAAAGCCACGAAATATAAACAAAACGAACTTTCGTGATTACTGGAACAATACACAAATAAAATAAAAACCTTTACTGGTGAGCATGAAAAGCACCCTAATGAATGTATTTAATCAGTTAAACTACAGAAAATGCACTTCCAATTGCGGTATAACGCTAAATATGCACACTCGAAAAATTAGGCCTAAGCAGCAATAAGTAAACAAACGAACTTTTCGCGATTACTAGAACACTACACAAGTAAGAGAAAAACTTTTAATGGTGGGCTTGAAGAGTACACTAAAGAATGTATCTAATTAGTCAAAAGTGTTCAACTACAATTAATTACAAGCTAAATTACTTATCTTTCACGAGAGCTCTGTCTCCTTACATGCGGCCTTGTGCAGGGCTACCAACCAACTTCGACAGATATGTCCAAGTGGAGGATACCATTACAATCATAATGCAACTATCTTTCAAATGAAAAAAACTCTACCAATGTATTATATAGAACTGTTACAGGGATTACATTTAAGAAATTTTTCTGAAATTCGCATCTTCAAAATGGTGTTTGCATTGTCATCTTTGGTGGCCTGTATCACAGAACAGGAATTTTTTTGGAGAGAAAAAAATGTGTTTCTTACTTACTACTGAATTTTAACATATGCTAAATTCAATAATATCTGAGACTATGAAGGTAACCCCCCTGCCTGAAGTGACACGGATTATGCCATATATAAATGATCTAGTGGGTAATGTCAGAAGTTCCGTATTACTTTTTGTGGATAATATTGTTATATAGAGAGAAGCTGCAATGATAGAAAACTATACCAAAATGCAGGAGGACCAGCAGAGCATTGACACTTGGTGCAGGGATTGGCAGTCCACCCTGAGCATAAACAAATATAATGTATTAATAACTTATGGGAATGCAGGCAGGTGACATTATAGACAACAACAACAACATTTTGACAGGTGACCAATCTGTCATTTTCAAGGCAAATATTGGTTGTTGTCGACAATGTCATCCATCTGCATTCCTGTTAATTATTTGAACACTGTACATGCTGAGAGAAACTCAGGTGAATAAACAGGCAGCAAGACCCTCTATTGTATGATTATACAATTGAAGAACAGTTGCTGAATTATATACATGAAGTATATAGTAGTATGAACATGGAGCAGTTTACTTTGGGGTGGGGGTGATGATCATTCCACTTGGGACCTGTGGAAGGTACATTATGATTATTTGTTTTAGTTGTAAATATTTGTCATGTATTATTGTTTTTCTGACATGTTCTACATCCTGGAGGACCTCCTCACTAGGGGATCAATTGGAATGAAAGTAAATCTAATCTAATCTGACCACAGGTAAGGAAGATGCCAGCCTGAGATTCATTGGAAGAATGCTCAGGAATTGTGTTTTGAAAAATAAAGAAACTGCAGAACAGTTTCTTAATCCACAGTTTTTTATTTTGTTCACACAATTGGTTTCAGAACTGTTAAAGTTCTGTCATATGATGTAGTCTGTAATAGTAAAAATGTTCTGTAACATACATATAGCATAGGATCCTCAAATCTGAAATACCAGATAAGGAACTATGTGGCAGAAATTTATAAATTAAAACAAATTAAAAGAGAAAACAGGATGTTACTCACAAATAAAATCACTTAATAAACTGAGGTCAAATCACGCAAATGTTGTCTTGAAACCAAACTGTTAGGTGTTTTTCTGCTTGTGTTCCTGGGAACACAGCCTTGGGGAATGCTTATTATTTAATTTTTGTCCCTTTTATCCTTGTGATATGGAACCTTTGGTTTCATGACAATATTGGGGTGATGATGACCTCAGTTCATTAAGTGATTTTATTTGTAACATCCTGTCTGCTCTTTTCATTTGTTTTAATTTACAAGATTTGGGCACATAGTTCCTTCTCTCATACTTCAGATTTGAGTATCCCCTCCCATTCATGCATAACAACATTTTTATTATTACAGTTTACACCAGGTGATGGTACTTTAACTGTTCTAAAACCAGCTGTGTGCACACAATAAAAATTGTGGATTAAGCAACTGTCCTGCAATTTCTTCATTTTTCAAAATGGACTGATACAGTTGCAGTTGCCCCATAAGAAGAAGTCACAAATTGTAGTCCTTCCACAGACAAGGTAGCTTACAGAACATTTGTTCGACCAATACTCGAATATTGCTTGTCAGTCTGGGATACATACCAGAAAGGATTGATAGAGGTAACAGAGATGGTCCAAAGAAGGGCAACATATTTCATTTCAGATTCATTAGTAAACACAAAAGTGTCATGGAGACTCTCAGCATGCTCCAGTTGCAGGCACTGCAAGAGTGGTGTTCTGTGTGACAGGGTGGTTTACTATTGAAGTTCCAAGAGTGTACATTCATAGAAGAGACAACCAATATATTCCTTCCTCCTGCATGTATCTCAAGAAAAGACCATGAAGGTAAAATTAGATTTACGCTTAGACAGAGGCCTACCAACAATCATTTTTTCCACAAACCATTTGCAAATGGAACAGTAAAGTGGTGTAGTGACACAAAGTACCCTCTGCCACACACCATAAGGTGACTTGCAGAATGTAGATGTAAATTTAAATTATTCTAGCACAGGGGAATTGGGCTGGCAGTTCTTGAGAGAAAGTTGTGACTTCCTTTCCTTACCAGATTACGTTGCATCTACCCCTTTATTTCCCCTGCGCCATTATATCATATGTTATCATCGTGTTGCTCTACCTTAGAACACACAAATTTCTTTTAGTGAGGAACCACTTTTCTAATGTTGGCACCTTGAAAAAATGGTTTGGGAAGGATTTGACACTTTCTTATAGAGCTGAAAATTACTTCCATCAATTTTTTGTTTGACATAGGGGAAAAAAAGAAGTTTTTAGACAATAAACTGAGTGAATGTAGACAATGAGACATTGATTTTATGGTTTTCCTCTGCCAAAAATATTGTGCTGTGTGACTGTCGTAATCATCATGTGAAGAATTGTGTGGACATTTTCCTGATGTCATTGATGGCATGTGGTGAACAAATTGTTGCATACCATTCATCATTCTTTGACCCTCAAAACCAATAATGGTCACAGTAACAATCATTTTCTTGGAAGCTTTTACAAATTCCAGCATCCCAGGGAAATGTTTCAATAAAGGGCAATGGACAATCCTTCCAACACCAGAAAAGCAAAATTTTCTGTACGTGCAAATGTTAATAAATGAAGCCCTTTTGTTGGTTCCAGTTCACCTTGGAAGACTGAAACATTTAATTGCTGCTTAGTTATGTGCTTGTATAAATATAGCCAATTTTCATATCTGATTATGATGTCTTATACAAATTTTCCATTTCCTTGATCAAGGTTTTTGAATATTTCTGTGCACGAAATGACCCAAGCCTGGTTTTGAGCTTTGGTCGAATTGTGTGGGGTCTGTTGGGAACAGATCTTTTTCAAAGATATATTTTTATGAAAAGTCAAATATTTTGTTGTCTTTGATATATATTAAGAATGCATCTGCCTCATGGTGTCACATGCTGATTCTCTTCAATCATGTTTCACACGATGTCAGTGTTTTTTTGGAACAGCATTTGATTTTGGTCCATCTTCACCTAAGTAATTTCTGAAGAAAGCACAACTGTATAGAAATACTGCAAGCCAATTGTAAATAGTCTTTTTTGGAGGTGACTTATTACTAACATTTGAATGAAGTGATTTGAGATGTTGTTATTGAATTAGGCCTTTACAAAAATCATAAGAACCTGCTCAACAAGAACCTTCACATGGTATTTCCATTTGTTTTTAACACTGTTTCTTGAAACTTTAAATGTAAAAAAAAACTATATTTCCTATTTCTGAGTTTCCATTGTTTTAGCAATAACAAATGACAAATTTTCAAACAGTGATGTCACATCTGAACATTGTCAACTAGTGGTTGTTTGTAAAATCCTAAAAGGTGATGCACATAATACATAATATTCTGTGAGTCACATTATGATGACACATTGCTAGCATCCAGACAAATCACAAGTGCATAGAACCTGCCACTGAAGATGCCTTACAGAGAGTAAGGCAAAATGCATATGGCATGAAAGCTGTGTTTCACTCAATTGCAGTTAGATAGTCAACAAGTGAAAATTAACAATATTGGTGTATTGTGATCATATGTGTGTTGTTTTAGGTTTTTCAGTATTTCTGTGATGCTTTATCATAGGCCAAAGAAACATTTTACCAGCCCGTCATAGTATATGTTCAGTATTCCTTAGTAGACCTATCTGGTATGGGTTGGTGTAAGTCGCATATGGTGCACGTATGATATAAATGAGGTATGAAACATTATGCTAGACATACACCTTATCGAATGAATGCATACACACATAAGACACACAACTGTACAACATGGACGCTAATACTGAACTTAAGTCTCTGGTCAAGCCACAGATATAGCACTCACAGTATGGCATGAGCACTTAACATGCGGTATAGCTGATGGGGGAAGCATCAGGTGCTGATACCAGGTGGGGTGTCAGTGGTCAAGGTGAAGATGTTGGCATGTGGAGGCTGTGGGTACCAGAGGGACGGTGTACGTTGAGAGAATGGTATGATTGACTTGAGCTGGTGTGACCTTCAATGAATATGGCCTGTGTTGTGACTGTCCATGATGGACTGGAGGCTGAGAGGGGTTAAAAACACTGAGTGCTGATGTGTTTTGAGTCATGGCTGAAGTCTGTGTAGATGGAGATGCAGTCGTAGAGTCCAGCACTATTGTGTGAACTCGTGTTGGGAAAATGTGCCGAAGTGATTAGTGCAACTGACTGTGGTCAGAATGGCATTGTGTTGTGTTCAGTTCCTCTGATGTGTCCTGAATGTGGCATGCAGAGCATCGTTGACCTGTAATAGGTGTGTGGTAATCTAATGGTGGAACCAGAAGAATACAGTCGATGGAGTCGGTGTCTTCATGTGAAGATCAGCAGCGATGGTGATCGAGGTGCATTTCGGTGAGTCATGTGGAAGAGGCGTGATGGAAGTGTGTAGTACAGCTGGAAGGGTGTGCCTGAAGGTGCCAGTGGTGGAGTAGCCAGCTGGCAGGGAGAAGCACAGTGTTCCATTGTGTGTGTTTTGTTGTATGTCTGGGTTTGGTGTTGACACACATGTTGCCTGAAGTGGGGAGACAGCACTTCAGATGTCAGGTAGGCATGACCAGTTGGCAGGACCAGGGTCACACATGCATCATCATGATGGTTGTGTGTCAAAGCAATGAGCTGCTTGCCCGCCATGGTAAGGGCAGCAGATGTGTCATCTTTATATTGTAGGACCAATGTGTTCTCCATATGGAGAGCATCTGATGATGAATAACAGTCAGCATAGTGTAGGTGAATCACCGAGAACTCTTCAGCTGAGGGGGCACACTACTTGACTGTGTTGATGGATGTACAATTGTCTTCCTGTTGTTTGTCTTTAATGGTCGATGTACCAGGTAGAGTTGGAGGCGCCAGGGTGAAAGGTCCTGGGATGCAGGGCCCTGTTGAAGTAAAAGAGTGTGGTGTGTTGTTGTGTTGTATGACTGAGGAGAGGTGGAATTGGCATAAAGAGCTCCATCACTAGGTCTGGTTTTATGATTTCCTTAAAAGAGAAGTCCATATAAGGTGGTCGGATAGTGATTGTAATGGGATCTTGGTCATGGGTCTGTGCGCTACGATTGACGAACTGGCAACTTCGTGCGGTTGCAATGCCATAGGTTTGTCCATTGATGATGAAAGATTGAGTAGTTGCAGTTTGATGTCAGAGCTGATGTCTACCAAAAAGTGGCTTGCCAGAAGTAGGACAAATGGAGGTGGAAGCTGCACGAAATACTCATAGAAACTGGGTTGATGAGAAGATGACATTCATGTGTGCAATCGGAGATTTGAAGTCCAGTAGCAGTCATTGTCAGTGGTGTGAGAAAAGATTCGTTGTTGTGCAGAGCATGGAGATGACTAGTATGGTCTTCTTGGTAGGTGAACCTGTTGCAGACACTGTCGACTTGTCACAAGTTAGTCGACAGTTGTATGTCGAACTGTGGCAGGGATGCAAGCTGCTGGACAAAGCAGTTCTGCCTGGGTGTGGCTCAACTTGTCGTGTGAAGCTGTTGTGCGGGCATTGCGTATTGATGATGTTTCGTGTAGGTGAGAATGCAGCGTGCTTGGTAGTGTTCTGCACAGGTGCGGTGCTGATGGGAATGTGCTGTGCAGGCGTGGTACGGGTCTCGGGGATGTGGGGGTTTGTTGATGCGCAAAGGCTGTCAATCCAGACAGGTGTGGTGATGCCAGAGTCTGAAGCGATTTTGTTAAATCGATTTGGCTCGGGTCCTATGAGGAGGGAAGCGTGCCAAGGCTGTTGCTGTGGTTCAAGACAGCCAACACTGTCATCAACAATGTGAATACCATAGCGGTGATCCACAGAACATTCTTGATGTGATTGTTCATTTGCAACACCACTAGTTAGAAATAAGTTGTCCACATTTGTATGCCAGGTTTGAGGTTGGTCTGAACAAAACTGGGTATGTTCCATGGTCACATATGAAAGCCGGGCAACTGGCGTCAACAAAGGCAAAGTGAACAGATTTTCATGTGGTGCAGAAGATGTGCTGTCTGTGCTGAATCTATCCAGTGAGAATGTTGCAGTCCAGTCTTTGCATAGTATTTCTGCAAGTAGGTTAAGGCGATGAGGTCCCACAGCAGATTGTTTGTTGTATTTAGTTGTTCAGGACTGGCATTGTAAGTTGAACCAGAGTAGTTGAGCACTTCAGTTGAATAACTGATGTCTATAGATGGTGGACAAATCAGTTGAGAAGCACTGCACTGACCAGAACAGAAGCTGTTGGCACAACATGCCAGTTTCAGCACCCATCAGTTAACAGAGGTTGCATTGTCCTAGTGTAGCAACCATATTCATGCAAAAATTAGATTGTACACAGTCATTGCGAATCTTAGGGTCATCAGTGTGGAAGTTGGGTACAGTTGTGGGTATGATGTGAGTGGGGTATGATGCAACATGGTAGACATACACTTCATTGAATGAGTGCATACCCTGGTACAATAAAACTGAGGTGACTGGTCTAGCACTCACAGCCCATCATCAATGCACACTTGAGCAATATTTTACTACGGCTCCCATGAGTGTTTTATAAACAGTCTTCTTTGTAGACTGACTGTCTTTTCCTAGTACCTTACTAATGTACTGAAGTCTGATACCTGCTTTACCTACAATTATGCCTACATAATAATTCCGTTTCATACTCTTATGAATTGTTAAATCCAGTTAATTGTATAATGACTGGTTACAGTAGTGACTTGTTGATGTTGTAGTCATAAAATACTACATTTCTACATTTTTTGAAGTGCATAGTTTTGCATTTCTGAGTTATCAGTCTTAGCACCACTTTGAACCATACTGCAATCTGATGGAATATTTGTGGAATTTCTTTCAAACAGTACTTTACTATAGATAGCTAAATCACACGCAAAAACGTCTGAGGTTGCTACTAATATTGCTTACCAGGTCATTAATATATGGCATAAATAGCAAGATGCACCTCTAAGAACGTGTTAAGAAGCCATGGATAAATACCAGCACCAAGATATGTCTTAAAAGAAAGCAAGCCTGTATAATGAATCTAGGACATGAAACAGCTATTAAAAACTCATCTTCCTTGAAAAGTATTGAAATATTATTCACAAATTGATGTTGTTGTTCGTGGTGGTGGTGGTGATTTCCTTTACACTTGCACAGTGTACTGATTGAATAACACTGTGGATAGGCTACAACCCTGTCTCACTCCTTACCCAACTACTGCTTGCTTTTCGTATTCTTTGACTCTTATAAGTATGGTCCTCTTTCAGTCCAAGTTGTAAATAACCTTTCACTCCTTGTATTTTACCCATGATATCTTAAGAATTACAAAAAATGTAGTTCAGTCAACTTTGTCAAAATAGAAAGGATAGATTGTTACTTGCTACACAGAGGAGGAATTGAGTCACAGACAGGCACAATGAAATATCCTAGTGAAATATTTGTATGGTTTCAGTAGCCTGAGACTGCAGACGTGTGTGTGTGAGTTGCGTTTGCGTGAGTGAGTGTGTGTGTGTGTGTGTGTGTGTGTGTGTGTGTGTGTGTGTGTGTGTGTTTTTGTTGTAACTATCTTCAACTCAGTATCTCAGCTATATGGTGAGTAGCAACTTTCCTTTTCATAAAACTGTTACATACCATCCCAGATTTTCCATTGTGAAATATGTGAGCTTTTTGGACAGTCCTTGTCCCAGAGTAGAAAACACACACACAAATACAGCTGAAACAATACGTGGCCACTGTCTTCAGGTGCTGGGGCTGGGGATGAGTCCAGAGACAGTGGCCATGTCTATGTGAGATGTGCTTGTGTGTGTGTGTGTGTGTGTGTGTGTGTGTGTGTGTGTGTGTGTGTGTGTGTGCGTGCGCGTGCGCGCGCGCGCGCGCGTACCTCAATGCCTACTCTGTGGTGAATAGCAATCTATCTTTTCCATATTGTTGTTATTCCATCCTGGGCTTTCCATTATTCAACATTCTCAAAAGCTTTCTGTACTTTTACAAATACTATGAATATAGGTTTTCCGTTCTTCAACCTATCTTGTACGTTAAGATGCAGGATCAGTATTGCCTTGCATGTTCCTACATTTTGGATCCCAAACTGATCTACCCTATGTTAGCTTCTACCAATATTTTGATTGTTCTCTAAGTACATTGTGTCAATATTTTGCAGTCATGACTAATGTGACTGATAATTCAGTAATATGCACTCCAGTCACCACCTACCTTCTTTTGAATTGAAATTATTGCTTTCTTCTATAAGACTACATGTATTTCACTTGTTTCATATATCTTGCACACCTGGCGGAATAGTTTTATTATGGTATGTTCTCTCAAAGTTCTAAGTAATTGTCTACTCTCATGGGTCTTGTTTTGACTTAGGGCTTTCAGTGATTTGTGAGATCCTTCTTGCAATATTTCTGGTCACACATTTCCTTTTTCCTGTTGGGCATAAGGGAACCAAAAGGTCATAAATAGGATGAATCCCCTACCTTTCTGCATTTTCTTCAGTTTTAATCTGCAGTTCATATTTGGCACTGAAAATGTTTTGCAGTTTAAAATCTTATCGTTATGTAATCTATCTGAAGCCTTATGGTGTGTACAGATCTCTTCCACTTTCATATATACAACCCTCTTTCATGATTCTTAAACTGTGTTAACAAAGACCAAATTGTACTCTGTGAAGAATTATACGAGTCAGCTTCCCCTTTCTTTTCTTTACCATAGTCTAATTTGTCCCACCAGTTTTCCTTTCCTTCCTTTTTCAGACTATCAAATTCCAAACCACATCCCAGTTACCTTTTCATCTCTCTTAGTGATCTGAATAAAGTGAGGGAAAAATAAAAATGTAAAAATGAGCCAGGAGAGACTTTCAGCAGGGCTTCAGCTGTTGTTCTGAAATTTGTAATAAGCAAATTATTGCCAAGATATTCACTGAACATTTTTTTAGTGTAACAGAGCCGACAAGTCAGCTGTGTGTGAGGCAGTAGATATCCTCAAAAATGAAGTTTTCATTACTTTTGATCAAATTACCAATCTCTTGTAGTCATGGTGAACTGAGGAAGACCATTGCTTCATCAAAGAATAAACACTTTTCAGAAGTACTCTATACATATGTGATGTGCTACTGAAAACCTCAACTAGTAAATGATGTAGAGTTGTGCCTTCCATAATATGGTAATGTACCAGGGAATATTCCCAGGAAGGATGAAATTCGCATCATAGAACCACTTCATAAAAAGGGGATGCTAGCAATGTAAACAACTGTAGAATGGTCTCACTATGAGCTGTATTTTCCAAACTATTTGAAAACTGTTGGTAACCAAGATTGGAAACATTTTGACCAATTTCTTATTATAAATAAAAGGCACTTTGTCTTTTAATCAATGTATCAGTTGAACAAGTTGTCTTTACATTTGTGGACAATACCATAGATATCCTTCATAACTATAGTTTGTCAGAAATAATATAAAGAGCACTCATAAATTATTTATATTCCACCAAGAATTTTCCATACCATATTAATAGTTTGCAGTAAGTATCTGCTGGAACTTGTGAAAATCCTCCGGCTGTGTTGAACACAAATTTCTGTTGGAGAAGGTATTTGTTTTGAGAACAGAAGTTCTATTGCTATGCTTTACTTTAAAATTTTATTTACTTATGTTTCATTTTCCTGCATTTAATTTCAAGGTCACAGCCCCGTTTCTCAAATGCTCATTCATGTATACAGTCAAGATGTCGAACTGATCATTGACTGTGATTATATTATGTTACATGTACTATAAATTTGTTACTCATTTTCACTAGTAAAACAATGTGCAGTCAGAATGACAAATTGCTAGAGCTCTATAGCATAGGACAAGAAGTGGTATATAGGCCTACAACAAGTAGCTTCTCTAAAATATTTCTCAGTATTTCTGTATAAGTGCATGATACTACTGTGTTAATTTTTCTAATTTTTGTTTCTCTTTCAGACACAAATAGCAATGTGGTTGAGACAAGGGAAGTAATTATTGGAATTGTTACACCGATAGATCTTCTGAACTATATAACAAACAAGGGTGGTGTAACAAATGGCAGTGACACCCTTAATGGAAGTATAAAGACATCTGAATCAGAATAAACATGTGGACTGTGATTTTCAGCATTCTATTACACATAAATTGGATGTTTAAGAGTGAAAAAATGTGTCCAAGAATGAAAAACTGTACTGAACAATACAGATAGTTTTTATTTCATCCATAAATTCAGAGACAAAGGAAATGATTAAAATGCCCATTGTATGCACCAAATGGAGAGGCACCACCAAAGAAACAATTAACAAACTTTTTATGTAGATGATCATTGGCTAGTAAAAATTGAAAAATTGTTTGCATTAGAAAAATTAATTTTGTTTCATGTGTTAGGTCAATGTCAAATGCAACAGAATTCATCATAAATGACTGAGCAAAGAAAACAGAAGCTAGAACATAGTTCAAGGAGGGACTGATGGCTAGTAATTTTTTAAAATTAATCTATGAGAAGAGAGAGGAGTATATCATTAAAATGGTTAAAAAAAGTGTAGTTCCTCCAGTGGCTGATAATATATGTATTCTCAGACTTACAGTTACCCTTTTTGATACAAAATAAAGGGAATCTGAAGAGTATAAGGGAATTAAATTATAATTTATGTTGATGCCAAGGTCAAAGCAGAAACTGCAAAGTACAAATGCAAATGTCTGTGAAGTTGGAGTTTGATTTTGTGGCATGTATTCTGTTGCATAGCATTTATAGTGGTGCTTATTCATGGTTAAGTGTATTGTTCCATTGATAGGCATCATAAAATACAATTTAAGAAATGCATTGTGGCATGTGTTGTCTAATGAAGTGACTCAGTACTGATGTTAACATGCACCTTCATATGAGTTATATTTTTTCACTGTTTTGATGATCAATAAATACTTTTTTAGAAAATATCTGTCTAATAAATTGACTTGTAATAAACAACATGCTGAACTAAAGTTAAATAATATTGTTATAGTGTCTGTTATGGAACAATGTATTGGCCCATGTGTTCTTGTATGTATGTAAATCCAATTTTAAAAGGAAAGCAGTCATCAGTTGCAATGTACATTAACAATGTACACAGTCCAGTCAAATTAATGTGACCGCAATTTATGTTTGATGACAATGTGCAGTAACAACCCACAGACAGAAGGTCTAGCAGTGAAGGGTATATGAAAGGTGTTGGAGGGACACAGAAAAAAGGGCAATCATATAATGCAGAAACAGGGCTATGTATCTAATGTTCAAAAGGGCGTGATCATTAGCTTTTGGACCAACTGTGAAAGCATTAATGAAATGGCTAAGTTTGTGAACTGATTGCATGCTGCTGTGATTGAAGTATACCAAACATGGCAGAATGGTGCTATCCAAAACCAGAGACAACTGTTGCACCACAGACCATAGATGACAGGGATGGAAAATGGCTGCGGAGATGTGTATGGGCAGAACATGCAACTGTTGAGCAACTGACCACCCAGATGTACTAAGGGGCTACCAACAGTGACTCCTCAACAACCGTTCAGTGAATGTTGCAGCATATGGGCCTCCACAACAGGCACCTGGTTCATACACCCTTGCTGACTGCTGTTCATTGGTGATAGAGAGCAAGGCTGGAATTTGCATGCCAATACTGCAAGTGTATGCCCACAGACTGGCAACAGATGGTCTTTTTAAATGAATCACGGTTTATGCAACATCAGACAGATGGCTGTGTATGGTCCTGCTAAAATTGTTGGAATGGTCCAGGCTAGAGGAGAGACCATATGGTCTGGGGAATCTTTTTTGGCATTCCCTGGGCAATCTCTTCATTCTGGAAGGCACAGTGGGTCAACGCAAGTATGCATCTTTCCTTGGGGACTAAAAATGTTTTATCGTTGGCACAATGACATCTACCAGCAGAACAGTGCAACATGTCACACAGCTACAGCTTGCAGTGTACATTTATGGTTTGCAGAGTGCCAGGATAAATTTACAATACTCCCCAGGTCACCAAACTCTCCGGTTTTAAACACAATCAAGAATTTGTGGAACCATCACGATTGGGCTGTTCGTGCCATGAATTCTCAACCGAGGAACCTAGCACAACTGGCCCTGGCACTAGAGTTGTCATGGCTTCACATCCCTGTCAGTACTCTGCAGAACCTCACTGACTCTTTTTGCATGTTTGCAGCACAGAAGTTATTCAGTATTTAGATAGGTGGTCGCATTAATGTTACTAGATCGTGTAGTATTTTATGAGAATTGCTTGTGATGTCATAGTAGCAAATGGCTGGAGGTGCTGTAGAACATATCAAATATTTTAGTATGGAGAAAAAACTCTCAGTGTACAGTTAGAACACTGAGAGGTAACCAAAATAAAAACATATCTTACATATCTTATTCCTACAGATTATCTGATGAACTATATCCAGTGAGTGGAATTGGCTGTTAGCAACATTTCAAATAAAACTGCTCATTTTAAATAGTGCTCTGTTCTTACAGTATGCAAATTGGTATTCTCTTATAAATATTAACCAAGCAATGGTAAGTAGTAGCTACTTAGCATGGCTAGAAAGGGTGCGACCTTGATGGAAATATATTGGATCTAATGGCACAAACCAATAGACCTGACCTCTTTGAGGACATCCACATCAAAATTGGTATCAGTGACCATGATGCAGTTGTGGCAACAATGATTACCAAAGTACAAAGGACAACTAAAACAAGCAGTATATGTTCATTAAACTAGATAAAATATTAGTAATGTCATATCTGAATGACACCTTTGGACAGCTTTCTGACAGAAGGGCTATTCTGAAAGGCAAATTCATTGCACAGTCCAGCAAAAATGAGTCCATCCAAGGGAACAAAATGAAAAAACAGAAGCACTCCATATCTAGCCATACTTAGGCCATACTCCCTTAAGTACCTATAGAGTCCAATACAGACACAATCTTGTGTGTGTCTTTCATCCTCCAGCTAAACTGAAGAATTGTTGGGGCCTGACAATCTCAGTCTCAGGAAACAGGTGTATATAAGGTTATAGAAAATGAGTGCTGATGTATATTGGCCAGACATTGTAAAGTGCATGACAGACATGTTAAATACCATTGTCATACATGTCTGAGCCAACAGGATGAAACTGGAATAACAGAGCACTGCTTTAGTACAGGGAACCACACGCTGTACAAGAATACAAAGATTATATTTTAAATTGTGTCTTTCTGAACTGTGATAAAGACAGAAATACGCACTTAAATAGTTATAACCTAATAAATAGGATCTTAGTTTTCCAAATAAGTACAGCCGGGAACCACACTTGTGAGAGAAAAACAAGATTTTTTGACAATGGTTCCACTGTGACATAGTGAAGGCGTGACCTAGCTACCAATTTTGGTTGGCTTGTGGACACTTGGCAACAACACAAGTGATCTGGCATAAGAAGGAAAGCCACAGCTTTGCTCCAGTAGGGGGCTCTTAACATGCCATGGGAAGCATCTTGGTCATGCATACATAGCTTTCAGATGAGGCCTCCACAAGAAGACCATTGCAGTGTGGGCACGGGCAGTTGCTACTCGTCAGAAGTAACCAAAAGCTCTGATGATGCTGAGCAGTTGCCTTGAAGAAATATTCTGTGATGTACAAAATGTGGTCTGCCAACAGGTCTGAGAGCAATATACTGAACAGATCTTTTGGGAAAGCCTGAAGGGTCACATATACAGGGACACAATCCACACCAGTCCCTCATTTTGGGGTCACTGCATGATATGTAAATTGTTCAATGAATAAAACAATTCTCCATCCCTAACAATTGCAAATCTTGAGTTTAGTATTTGGGCCATGCTATAGAATGACAGCAATGCAATTCACACTTTCTGTAAATAGTGCTTGAGTGGTTTTCTTCAAAACACAATGATTGATAACACATGCACCAAAGAGTCTATTGATGACTGGTCTGAGTCCGCTATATTCATGTAGATTATCATCACCAGGCACAATACAAAAGTTGCTCAAAAGCTGTGTCCAGGAATCAGTTCAGCATGGACCACTTTCTCTCAAGAAATAAAAAGAATCAGCATCCTGTTAATTAGGCAAATATGAATTTTGTGTTTCAGTTTGTCTCCTGAGTAAAATTGTTTAATAGTATTGTGTGTAAACACCAAAAGTAAACATAGCTTCACCATAAATGAAGTGTATGAACTGTATCAATAAAGCCAACTGCCTGAACAATTTAATAATGTCCCATCAGGAACTGATCATATCACATCATCATTCAAGAATGTAGGACAGACTTTTATTATTAACTGCAAAAACCATTAAGGAGTAAATTTAATGGAAACATTATTCTAATGTCCTTGAAAACATCTGGGTAAGAAGTGCAATCATCTCCTTTATACTAAGATTACAGTTCACTTATGCGGGATAAATACTTTATGTACTTACTTTCTATTACCCCAGATGATAATTCTGTATGAATAGGCAAAGTAAGCTGACATTACATCCTTTGAGCACAATTGGAGCTAATTCTAAGTGCTAAAGTTGCCAAACTGAGCTTCTTTGTCAATTTATATGTGGATTCTAACTGTTTATCCTGCTAGAAATCTAGAAATTCTGCATGTAATGTATCATTTACTACAAAATTATTAGCATCTATTGCTGCAGTGCCTGCCAAAAAAATTATGCACCCCAGAAGCAGAGGAGGAAAAGAATTAAACTTCACGTGTTGAGAGAGTATGTGATGTTATTTCACTGATTACAAAATGGCATCAAATTTACAAAGAACTTAGCAGTGTGAAGCCACTAGTAAATATGACATTGCACCAATTGTGGCCTGGATGAATGTGCTGATTTGTTTGAGAAGGGAGTCATAAAGTTGTTGCATCCTCTCCTGAGGTAAGCTGGCCCACAACTGTTGAAACCGGTCCTTGACATACTGGTAGAGTGCTAGAGTTGATGTCCAAGCCGCTCCTACACATGTTACATCAGGGACAAATCGGGGGATCTGACTGGCAGTGGGCATTCCTCAACACCGCACAGACAGCATAGAGATACATGCTGTATGGATGAGCATGGTTTGATTGAAAAATGGCACCATGATACTGTTGTATGAGAGATGACTGAGAGGATGCAGGCATCCACAGTGTGCTGTCATGCGATCAGAGTTCCCTCAATGACTAGCAGCCATGACACAGGTCACTTACTCGCTGATGACAATCACCTGGGGCAGTACAGAACTGTGATTTATTCCTGAACACAATGCGATGCAACTCATCAGGAGTCCATGCTTCTCTGTCATTGCTCCACTCCAAATGCAGCCTTTTGTGTTGTGGTATTAATGGCAGCCTGTGTGTGGCACAGTAATTCCCTAGTCTGGTGGCTGCTAGTCTCCACTCAGTGGTGCAGGTTGGAATAAAATTTTGCAGGGATTCCATTACTTGTTCTCAGATGGCAGGTTCAGAAGTGAAGAGGTTACAGTATGCTTAGTGCACAATATGGGAGTCCTTGCTTGTGGTGGTCAGTTGTGATCATCTGGAACCTTGACGATGAATGTGCCTACCTTCACTTTCCCGTGCAGTTCAACATCGGACCCTGTCACATCTGAATGCCCCAGCAATTGGGATATTGCACAATTCAATCAGCTAACCAAATGGAGACTCACAATAAGGCTCTTAACAAACTATGTCAGGTGCTGATAAGGCTGTTACCCACACATATGAGGCATCTACATGTCCATCAGAATGATAACTCAATATTTGACACTCTTCAGACCCCTTCTGTACCCTATCAGTCCTGGTAACAACAGTAAACATGAAAAAAACCAATGGACTATGACGGCCATTGTACCTGTCAAAGAGAACTGAAACTGTAATCATTTGTATATCTGTCAATAGTGTATATGTCTGCAAAGAGGCATTGACATCCGACCATGTCTTCTGGCTGCTAAACTTCCTTTTCTGTCAAGCAATGTATTTTCAGTAAGACACAATTTATGATTTGAAATTAGGCTCCAGAGATTTGTAACAATATAGCGGAGGTGCTGAGTCACGATTGTTACATTCCATCCTGGATTTTCCATTGTTTGATCTCCAGAGATTTGAGATGATCAATTGCAGGCCTGTTCAACTATCAACTGAATTGGGTCTCATATGGTGGAAGGAGTATATAGAGGGTTTATACAAGGGCAATTTACTTGAGGACAATATTATGGAAATGGAAGAGGAAGTAGATGAAGACGAAATGGGAGATAAAATACTGCATGAAGAGTTTGACAGAGCACTGAAAGACCTGAGTCAAAACAAGGCCCCGGGAGTAGACAACATTCCTTTAGAACTATTGACAGCCTTGGGAGAGCCAGTCATGACAAAACTCTACCACCTGGTGAGCAAGATGTATGAGACAGGCGAAATACCCTCAGACTTCAAGAAGAATGTAATAATTCCAATCCCAAAGAAAGCAGGTGTTGACAGATGTGAAAATTACCAAACTATCAGTTTAAAAAGTCACAGCTGCAAAGTACTAACATGAATTCTTTACAGACGAATGGTAAAATTGGTAGAAGCGGACCTCGGGGAAGATCAGTTTGGATTCCGTAGAAATGTTGGAACACGTGAGGCAATACTAACCTTACGACTTATCTTAGAAGAAAGATTAAGAAAAGGCAAACCTACGTTTCTAACATTTGTAGACTTAGAGAAAGCTTTTGACAATGTTAACTGGAATACTCTCTTTCAAATTCTGAAGGTGGCAGGGGTAAAATACAGGGAGCGAAAGACTATTTACAATTTGTACAGAAACCAGATGGCAGTTATAAGAGTCGAGGGACATGAGATGGAAACAGTGGTTGGGAAGGGAGTGAGACAGCGTTGTAGCCTCTCCCTGATGTTATTCAATCTGTATATTGAACAAGCAGTAAAGGAAACAAAAGAAAAATTTGTAGTAGGTATTAAAATTCATGGAGAAGAAATAAAAACTTTGAGGTTTGCCGATGACATTGTAATTCTGTCAGAGACAGCAAAGGACTTGGAAGAGCAGTTGAACGGAATGGACAGTGTCTTGAAAGGAGGATATAAGATGAACATCAACAAAAGCAAAACGAAGATAATGGAATGTAGTCAAATTAAATCGGGTGATGCTGAGGGAATTAGATTAGGAAATGAGACACTTAAAGTAGTAAAGGAGTTTTGCTATTTAGGGAGTAAAATAACTGATGATGGCCGAAGTAGAGAGGATATAAAATGTATACTGGCAATGGCAAGGAAAGCGTTCCTGAAAAAGAGAAATTTGTTAACATCGAGTATAGATTTAAGTGTCAGGAAGTCGTTTCTGAAAGTATTTGTAGGGAGTGTAGCCATGTATGGAAGTGAAACATAGATGATAAATAGTTTGGACAAGAAGAGAATAGAAGCTTTTGAAATGTGGTGCTACAGAAGAATGCTGAAGATTAGATGGGTAGATCACATAACTAATGAGGAGGTATTGAATAGAATAGGGAAGAAGAGGAGTTTGTGGCACAGCTTGACAAAAAGAAGGGACCGGTTGGAAGGACATGTTTTGAGGCATCAAGGGATCACAAATTTAGCATTGGAGGGCAGTATGGAGGGTAAAAATCGTAGAGGGAGACCAAGAGATGAATACACTAAGCAGATTCAGAAGGATGTAGGTTGCAGTAAGTACTGGGAGATGAAGCAGCTTGCACAGGATAGAGTAGCATAGAGAGCTGCATCAAACCAGTCTCAGGACTGAAGACCACAACAACAACAACAATGGTTGCATATTAGCATTTATCAAACTGCTTGTCGTTAGTGAACATCCTCATTTGAAGTATATTGGAAGTTATTCACATAATTGAAGAATAGGAATCGATCCAATACTGAGCCTTGTGGTATTCCACATTTCACACTCCCCCAATTTTGATTTTAATAATACTCCTGTGATGCAGTTTGTTGTAAAAAATAACACTAGAATAATCTGTTTTGTTTGTTCTTCCAGGATTTAATTTCTGAGGTCATATAATGCTTTTTCTGCACAAAATGCTTTACAAAAGCAAACTAAGAGGACATTAGCAATATTTTCTCAGTAAAGTGGGGCAGTACTTCATTTTAGGCTACATTCTCAATAATAGGAGAAGTTAGGAATGTAAAAGATATAATTAGAGGTCATATGCTTATCAAAATTTTTGTCAATGGCCGCTGCTTCAACATATTTACCTTTCTTCAGGATAGAGAATTATTGACTCAAGTTAACAGATCAGCATAACCAAAAAAACTGCCTCTTCTAGCAGCTAAAGGTTTTTGTAACCTTGTGATTGCATTTCTGAACTAATATCTGTCTGTGACATATTTGCTGTTACTGTAACTGAATTGGTGAAATGGAAAAAGGGTCATGCCCCAGAAAGTAAATTTTCCAGGAGACACAAAAAAATTGCTTTACTACTCAGTGGGTTTAAGCATGATGTCATGAAGTTGCCATGTAGCAATTGGCTCCAGAGTGATGCAAAATATACAGTTACAACATACTTTAGCCACCAAGTGTGGTCAGTGATCCAGTATGAATGTACTGGAGGTGAGCTTTTTCCAAACTTGATGATGTTGATGAGGCAACTAGCATTCTGCTTACAGTGGAAGGATTGCATTATGAAAGCTTATATTATTCATATTCATTGTAGAAATAAAAGAGCATATTATGAGCATTATTCATAACGTACCCAAAATACAGCCACAATCAAACCACAGCAAAGCAAACAATGGTGGGTGCACTTCATCTTTAGCTTGTCCATCCTTCGCTGGTTGCTAGCAGGTTCACTATTTGAACAGGTCTGCCATACAGTTGTTCATCTGGACATGGCCCCTTCTCTAACTCAGTACCCATCTAACAAGCACTTCTGTTGCTGGGATATAACCCCTTGTTCTCCAAAAGAATCTATACAGATATAAAGATCAGTTACTGCTGGCAAATGTAATTAGAAAAAAGTGGACATGACCCCTTTTCCAACTCACCGACTCAGTTGTAACTTATCTGTATTTGCTCGTTTATTGATAGATCTATGTATTTTTACCACTGTTGGAAAATTAAGTTGGTGACCAACAGTTTTGATATTTGCATCTTAAATTTTTTAATACGGCATAAGATTACTTTTGATTCGTTCTGTGTGGATTTTTTCACCAAAATGTGTCTGCTCTACTGTTAGTGAGTTTCAACAGTTTGCAATATTTATGTCAATGCAGTTTATACTCTTGTTTCCAATTTGTCTTCTATCAATTTTTCCTAGCACAAGATACTTTAATTCCAGTGACAGAACATCACGTTAGGAGGGCGGGAAGGATCTTGGATAGGATGTCCCTCATTTCATGGCATGATAGTAGGTAATTGAAGATCTGAGAAGAATGTAGTTCAGCTGTTCCAGTCCGTGGTGGTATTAGGTAATGAACTGGGTACTCCTTTGTAGCTGGTTCTTGGGGGTGTTAGGAGGAATTGGGGGGGGGGGGGGATATGGAAATATGGCACAGAAAATCTTTTTGTGGCCTACATCTGGGGGATAATGTCTGTCTGTGAAGGCCTTTGTGAGACCTTCAGCATACTGTACAAGGGAGTTCTTGTCATTGGAGATACACCATTCCCAGGTGGCCAGGCTGTATGGGATATTTTTTTTGGTGTGGAAGGGATGACAGCTATGGAAATGCAGGTACTGTTGGCAGTCGTGGGTTTGATGTGGACAGAGGTGTAAATTGAGCCATCAGGGAGGAGGAGGTCAACACCCAGGATGCCCACCCAACCTCCACAACATCCTAGTCCATCACTACGCCATTCCTAAACTCAGCCCCTGACTGTAAGGATCATGTCCCTGTGGACCTACCCAATCCATCCACCCAGTGTGTCCTATTCCAGTCCTGTTGCAGGTGGGTCCTACCCCATCAGAAGCAGCTATGTTATATATCAGCTCTGCTGCAATCATAGCTTTTTATATTGGTATGTTACCGACCAGCTGACTACCAGGAATAATGGCCACTGCCAAACTGTGGTCAAGAGCAAAGTGGGCCACCCTGTGGCACATGCAGTTGAACATAACATTCATGATTTCAATGGCTGCTTCGTAACCTGGACCACCTGGATCTCCACCTCCTCCTTTCCCTCTCCCTCCCTCACTGTCAGCTTCTCTGAACTTCTCAGATGGGGGTTATCCATGCAAGAAATTCTCTGCTCCTGAAATAATCACAGCCTCAGCATACTGTGTTCACACATTCTTCCCAACAGTTTCCACCCTCTCTGTCCAATCACCTCCTCCCAATTCATGTCTCCCACACTCACTGTGCTCCACTGTATGTCATTGCCACCAGTCTTTTCCCTCTCTGCTGATCTCGTTTTCCTCTTCCCCTGCCCTCCCCCACAATCTCCCAATACCACACCCAGCAACCTTGCCTGGTGACCATCTAGTCCCTGCATGCTCCGTCAGGTAGCACTCATTTTCCTTTCTGAAGAAGGCTTTGGCTGAAAGCTAAGTGTCTAACAATCTTTTTGTTGCATCTGTCTGCATCTCAACATGTAATCTTTATGGTGAGTAGCAATCTTTTCATAATATTGTTGATATTCTAACCAAGGCTTTGCATTGTTTGGTATTAGGAGTTTGTTACTTTTCTTTATAGGGTGTTTTATAATTTGATAGAATGTATTAACTGAAAGCTCTTTCATAACCTGCCCAAAGCAAGATTGTGTACCAGAATTGGTGCCTTTGAAGCCCTTGAAACTTGTGTGTGAACTGCTGTCAGAAAACGCTTCTGCTTCTTGGCTGGTACCCCTGGTGGCTACTGTGATGTCCCTATAACACATGGAGTGCAGGGATGGGGAGGCTGGCCTTGATATTCCATTGGCTTCTGGCTGGGCATCACCCTCCAGTTGGAAAAATTCCTGGCATTCCAGAAGCTTTGCAGAGCCATGAACATCAATGGGCTGGGAGAGATACAGCAGAAAGTGATGTTTTGGATAGTCATCCCATATGAGAATGCCACCTCCTCAAGAGACAAACTACACATTTATTATATAAATTGATTTTGTAACTACTTTGTGTGTGTACGTGTCTTCACATGTATTATTATACTGAGAAATAAAATGGTTTAACAGCATTAAGGCAGGTCACAAAAATTAGCCCGAAAAGTCAGATACCATCATTTTAACAATTTGGATAATGGTGAAAACAATGAGAGAGTTGTGTGCGGTGGCATGTCACACACTGTATGCAATCGTCATTAATGTTACTAGTAGGAACTGTTAATGTCATTTGACTTTTATATAGTTATACAGTAACCTCTTGTCATTGCGACTTCACCATATCGTGATGCTGAACTGCTGAGATTAATAAGAAGTGATATTAATAAGAAGCTGCTACTACATTCTTTATCAAAAATCAGCTAGAGATCAGTAACAACAATAAGACATGCTTGAGAAGATTGTGGGAAAAATTCTTCACCTGCGACATTGATTTTTACCATGAATCAGCTGTAGTTCTTCCAAAGAATGTAGCTGGTTTTGAGAATAATGATAACATGCATAATACAACAAAATTTATTGCCTTGTTAACATTAGCATACAAGATACTAAAAGTGTCAAACTGGCAGTTTCATGTTTTCAGTTCAGTGGTGATTATTTAATACGTAAAGATGGGTTAATCTTATTTACAAATATTTACACATACAAAATATTTCTCACAGTCTATCTTGATTAAAACTAAAAGGCATGACTGTACTATAGAATATGTAATTCTTCACATGGAGCAGTTTATTTTACAATTATTTTTTAATTTTACAGTTTTTTTCAATTTTTGTGAGTCCATATAGTTCAGTGACATTATTAGTGTGTCAATAGTAAAGCTGCCAAATATTAAGATTCCATATAAACAACCATTCAGAGTCTGGACTAGGCTACATTATTCCAGCATGTTAAAGTTGACATCAATATTACTTTATTGTTTATTTATCTTCTATATACAACACACCATTGAGCTGATGCACATTTCTTGATTTTCCTCATGTTATAAACACAGTGAACATCTCGAGTTAACTGTCTCGAATTTGGTTAGGAACATCATACAAATAGTATTAACCAGCCAATGTCCCCTGGCCATGATGGATCAACAGAGGTTGAATACACATTTTTGTTGTTCATTTATCACATCAAATAACTGCCAGAAAACAATAAAATAATTGTATATCAAAGTCTAGAATGAGAGAGTTTGCAGAGTTGTACAATAGTGAACATTTATCAATTTCGAAGTCTCTTCTTTTTAATTATATTCCTAAGTATTATTACACTCCTTCATATCCTTTAGAATAATATCTTACCACATGGGTCAATGCTGAACAATAAGATCCCAATGAACAGAGTAAAAGTAGTGCACTTTGAAAATAAGTTGTAGTCAGTCATCCAATAAGTGAATAAACTGCAGAAAAATCTGGAATTAATGTTCACATTGTTTAGTAAATGACTTTTTTTTATAAAAGAACATTTTGAAAATTGAGATAAAAGAATTATAATGTGCAGAGAAATGGAATGATACTTATGAGCTACTGAAAGAGAGATATTACAACAGAATGATTCACAGTTGATAACACAAAACAAAGAAGGTGTTCTATTTACATTACAAATTGAAAGGAATTATTTTCACAGAGATGGTTACTTCTTTGCTGCAAAATGTTTTTCTTTCCTTCCATATCCAAGTGACAGTCAAGAGCCTTGGAGTAAATTCATGGTCACTCTTCAAGCTTCTTTACACAATTCAGTTCTGTCTCAGATTAATCATGGTAACTTTGTTACCTGAAGCTGCACAGGGAAGTATTGTCATGATGGCAATGTTCAAATGCAAGCTAACCTGTCATAAATGAAACACTTTTATGAAATCTTAAATGCACCATTTCTCTTGTATGTGAACCCTGTCTAGGTTAACTGCAGTTTTAGTTTGATACTGCTTCAAACCTTAACTTATTCATTTTTCTGTCACAAATTGCTGGCTTTCAAAATACACCACATATGAAGGTAAGTTTCAAACAGTTATGGTACACATATTTATAATTTCAATGTTTTGTGAATTCAAATCATAAATTCTGAACATACCGTTGAACAATTGGCACTATTGATATGTTTACTATAATTGTTGCAACAGGACTGGAACATGAAGTTGATTAATCAGGACTATGGGTTATTTGTGTCAGACCCTCTCTATTTTCAAACCATTTACACTTCTGGAAACTACAATTAATATGATTATACATTTGTATAATTTCTCTCCAAAATATACATTCATAAGGCAACAAGCTGAGCCCTGCTTAGTGCAAGTTTCCTGAAGAGACTTTGGAGTCATCAGGAAGTGGAAGATGCTGAGATGGGATGTATGAGATGATACAATGATCTCTGAGAGGGTACAGCCTGCAGATTGCAAAATAAGATCTGTTTGGGACTACTGCACTAAGCAGCTAAGTGGGCATTACTAGATTACTAAATATGCAAGTGAAGGCAAACACACCATCATGTAACTACATTCTGATTCAAACTATTTGCTGCTCATGTGTGTCACTTAGTGCTACTGCATTAACTATTGACAGTCCGCTATGCCTGAACTAAAGCTCCGACAACAGGAAATAATTGCCATCATTAGCAGAAAGCATGCTTACCCTCTGCAATAATAGTTAAATGAGTGGTCAGCAGTGCCCGATAACAGATTTTGTGTGCACTCAGCATTACTCAAAAACTGCAAGTGTACTGACAATCCGCTGTGGCAATTTAGCAATGGCAGACATTTTGTGTATGATTTTGAGAACTATGACTTCAGAAACTAAGTTCCAAGGCTTGACATGTCAACTAACAAGTAATTTTAATCATATTGTAGCAGTTATTGTTTCTATGTACAGGGAGTATAGAAAATACTGATGACTATGCATGTCAGTTAAACATTTGAATTGATGATTGCAGAAATCACTTAAGTCTAGAATTGTTCTTTTCTTATTTTATGGCAGTAACTGACTTGTCCAGGGTCAGCATACAATGAGTGTAGATCGTACACTAGTCTGGTGTCTTATATAGAAGATGTAGGACCATAGGAATCTGGTATGACTGTAGAAACAAGTCAGCAGTTCATGTGGTTTCTGCTCCAGTTGGTAGACGGAATCAGAAAATCTGGCTTCTTTTTGCATCACTCATGAAGGGGAAGACCAAGAAAGGAGCTAATGAAGTTTGCAGCTTGTTGTTCACATATATAAATGAGTATGTACATTCTGGAGTAACCAATCTTACCTTTTTTTTGCAATGATTCAGTCCTGTTTTTATATGACTGTGGGTATTCAACAAGATAATCCATTAGTTTGTCACTGAAGTCCACTTATTTATTACTGAGATTCTGGAACAAAAAGGAAAGAAAACTAAGGAAATATGTCTGTGCTTATGATCTAGAAGAGAAACCACAATGAATCAACAATTCAATGGGTTTCAAAAGATGTAATTTGAATCCCCAATCCCCAATCCTAGTTATATGTGTTACCCTTCTGGGTCTGCGCAAGTGGATAACAATCACTGAAGGGTTTGAACAAAGTGGTTGAATGTATATGACAAAACTTCTGCTGATTTTATGAATATATGAAAATCTGTTCCACTGGCCTAGCACTGAGAAAGACAATGGATACAGCAGATGATATTCGTTGATTTATCACTCTCAAATAATACTGGTAGTTCTGTATCAAACAACAACCACCACAAAACATCAGGCTTCCTAACCATCTTAGGTGCCCTTCTGGGGATAAGGATGCTGTATCTGATATTGCCGAACCTTTCACTGCTGTCATTAACCAATGCCTTCAGGTTGGTACTATTACAGACTTATTAAAATTGAGAAAGCCAGTGTCAATGTATAAAAAGATGATCCTAACAATCCATCCAGCTATAGACCAATTTCTGTAATATTTATACTAGTAAAAGTGATTGGAACTATAATGATGAACCAACTATTCCATTATTTTGAAGGCAACAAATTCTTCCTGGATAACCAAGATGGATTTAGAAGTGGGAAATCTACATTTATTGCAATGCTTGACATAATAACCAAAGTAATGGAAGCATCTGAAGACAGAACTGTGTGGCTTTAATTCTTTGTGATCTAAGCGTAATATAATGTGGGAAAAATTAAAACCTCATGGTATAAAGGGCGTCATTTTTGAGAACCTGTCATCTTACCTAAGAGACAGGTGGCAGAGTGTATCCAGGGAGTGACGCCTCATGAAATGCCACTTGAACATGGTGTAACCCAGGGCTCTGTATTTGGCCTTCTGCTCTTTTAATGTTTGTCAAAGAGTTAAGTTGTGATGGTCATAGACTGTTCTTTGTAGGTGATACATTAAAGACTAAGGGTAGAAACTGTGCTGAGTGACAAAGGTTACCGAAACTTTGTTTTAAATACATAAAAAGTGGTTCAAAGCAAACAAAATGAAATTAAATGGAGATAAAACCCAGAAAATATTATGCAGCCTCGGTGACGGTGGACCCTCAACAAATGTCAGTAACGTCAAACTCATAGGAGTCACAATTGACCATAAGCTGATGTGGACAAACACAGGAAGCTCAAATGTGTGATAACAGACCAGTACTTAATTATAATGCACTGTTTCATATGGATGGCTACTGGAGGGGACACTACTGGAAATAAAAACATATTTTCCAACAAAAGAAGGCTGTAAGAAAACATCTTCCAGCAAGAAATTTGTCCACTGTATATCCATTTTCAAGCAGTTGGGAATAACGAGAATATTTAGCCAGTACATTTTCAACTCGCCTGTCTATATAAAAGAAAATCGAGGATTCATTTGCAAGCGACAAAAGATTCCCAACTATGACACGAAATAAGGCCAACATTGATATTCCAAGCTGTCGCCTGAGTAAGACACTGGACAGTTTTCTCACGGCAGCTCTGAAGATATTCAACCACCTACCACCGGATGTTCAAATATTGCCACTCATGTGTGTGCTCAAGCAACAGCCACTACACTCTGTAAAAGAATTTTTCTCTGGAAGTGGAACTGTAGATGGGTCAACATGATAGGATCACATATGAAGCTACAAACTGGAAACATTTAAGAGCTGTAAAGTGGTGTTTATGACCATAGTATACAACATCGATATGTATTGCTTCTTGTCTGTTATCTTAGTTGTAGTAGTTCTTTTGATATATAAGATGTGACATAATCTGTCCAGCCATGGCCAGTGAAAGGTGTTGTCCTAGTGATAGTAAGAGTAATGAGTAAAAGACATTCAGGGATTTGAAGAAAATTGTTGAAGATATTGTACAGAATTTCCACTGATATTACAAATATCTCTGCCAGTGGCTCATTACTGAGATGCTTTGTATGAGATGTTATTTTTGTCAAGTGTTTTCTTAGAAGTGTTGAAAATGTACCATATTTTGTAATGTTTCCGTGTTTATTTTTCATCCACAAAATACAGACTGGCTGATGTTTTGATGCATCTAATTTATGCAAGCATAATGTTTTTTTCTTTTTCTTCTCCAACCTACTGTTATACATTTAGTGCAGAAATAACACAAGTTTTTCCAGATTTTTAATTTTAGAAACTGCAATTAAAAGGTATACCGGGAACAACACACTTTTCCATCCTCCTACAAAGTTTAAAAAACGAATCTAACGTACATTCTACAATCCTCATTTCAATGTTGTGAGCTTGTTCAGAGGTGTGCTCTGATAGAAAGAATGATCTTCACAAGTCAAAGTCGAATCCTGTTCCGAAACTCAGATATTTCAATTTTTATTTTGAAGAAAGTCGGAACATATAATGGATACAGTGACTAGTAGCGCATCATTCTTAACACAAAATTTGTACATATAGTACAACCAGCCCTCCTAGCTCAGATCCTGGACAGGCTGTAGAGTGTAGGGTTTGTTACTAAGAGCTCAGCTTCAGCGTCGTCTGCGAACTTGGGTGAACGTTTTCCGCGTCCTGCGCGTTAGTTCACGGGGAGGCCGGCCGGCGCGTGGCGGCGCCACGTGTCTGCCAGGTGCCGCGCTGACGGAACATGTAGACGGAGTTGGCCAGCGAGCGCACGACGCGCGCCGCCGCCGCTAGAGACTCTTGGCGTGCCGGTGCCGGCCGTCCTCCCGGTCCGGCGCCGCCCCCGCCGCCGCCGCCACCGCCCCCGGGGCGCCGCCCCCGCCGCCCTTGATGGTGAAGGACACGTAGTAGCGCTTGTCTCGGCCGCGCTCCGCCGGCAGCGCGATCACGTGCCGCCCGCCCGCGCCCAGCTCCAGCGTCACCGCGCGCCCCGCCGCCCCCGCCGCCGCCCCCTTGGCCGCCCCCGCTGGTCTGCCGCCGCCCCCGGGCGCCGCCCCCGTGTGGATGCGCGGCAGGAAGGGTGTCGCCGCCGTCTTCGGCAGCTGGTGGTGGTTGAGGCGCGGCGCGACTGCAACACGCGGCTACACGCGTCACTCCAGTGCAGTGCTCACCTCCAGCTCGCATCAGCGTTACAGAACAGTATCCGGCCAAACATGCGTGGCTCGTGACTGCGGATCGTAAATGTGGTGCCAGGGCTCTATAAAAAGTGTGCAAACGGTATCTCCTTTGCTTTTCGTAATATCTACTGAATAACATCAAAACTGACTCTATAGTTGGCATATTTAGCCGCCGACGTTATCTTTCTTTGAGACAACCACAACAAACCGTACTAGAAACGACGCGTTTTGGAGAGAATTTTAATGCGGTATGTGTTGGCTTCATGTCTACGGCTATACGCGACGAAACACTTTAGGCACCATCCCGTGACGTCACGGCTCAGTGATTGGCTGACGAAAGTAAACAGGCAGTTCCCAAGTTGCTTTAAGTACTTGTGAAGCTGTATTTGTTGGCATTCATATTTGCACTTGCATATTACGAAAGTATCCAATTTAAGTGATTTACCAAATTAAAGAGCTTTCCAAAACGTATAATTTTCAGTACATTTCGTTGTGCTAAAGTGTCGGGAAAATAAACAGCGGTGGTTAAACATATTAATGTTCCTTGGCCCGTAGAAATTATCTATATATCTGTGCGTGTATTTGCACTGTTTTTGTTTTTGATTCAGTGGTGGCCAGTTATCACGTGATAATGTGCTGGAGAACAATTTAGATGTTGCACTAAAATTTCGAAATTATGCCATTTCTCTTCGAGCCTGAAACTGGACTAAGATTACGCTATTTCTCTTCGAATGCATGCTGGCATTTATTATTATTATTTACTTATTTATTGCCAAATTATAGACCTGTTACCTGATGTTTTAAAACAGATCTTACAGTTTTCGGTTTTCATCTTTTTGCAGTTTTGTTTTGTCTCGTTTTTATCTACAACATTTTACAAAGAATAATACCTTTTAAAGAAACAGTAATTTAAGGTTGAAATATAAATAAGATGTTGTTGTTTTTAAGGAGAATATAGAAACATGTTAGGATAGTGGAGAGACTTGTTAACGCCATCTCCGATTGTGAGTGACAGTGAATACCTCGCAATTATTTCTTTGAGGTGTTGACCACCAGTCGCAAAAAAAGTTTGGTTAGTAGCATAGAAAAGTATTCCTAATCCTATTTATTCCTAATCCTATATATTACTAACCCTGCTCATCTGTGTACAGAATTTGGTGATTTCTTGGCTAGATCGCAAATATGAGACAAAGATCAGAAACCTCGAAGAAATGTACCGAATCAAGAAACAGGAAGTTAAAAGAACGGTCACAGAAGGAAAGACCAAGGCTTGGAAGATATTCATTAAGAAATTGGCGGAGGACGACAGAGAAAATAAGAAACTGTTTTATAAGGTTATCAGAGGTAAAAGGAAACCAATGAATACCATAAAAGCACTTGAAGATGAAAATGGAAACCTGGTTAGGACAGAAAGTGACATGAGAGAAGTCTTGAAAAACCATTTTGACCACCTATTAAATAGATCAGTTGAAGAACCAAATACAGAACTGGAAGTCTATACTTACAGCGAGGAACCTCCCACCACCTGAACAGAAACAGAGGCAGCCTTAAAGTCTATGCCAAAAGGAAAATCTTCAGGTGTAGATGAAGTGAACGCAGACATGATGAAGGCAGCAGGTATCCAGGTATCCAAGGCATACAATTTCTGCACCGAGCACTCAATGCCATATGGGCGAGATAACATAATACCTGTGGATTGGAGAAAGGGTGTAATAATTCCCCTCTTTAAAAAAGGCAGCAGGCGGAAACCCACCAACTATAGAGGAATAACCCTATTGTCTCATGGGCTGAAAATACTTGAGAAGATCATAGAAAAGAGACTGAGAATTATCATAGAACCACAGCTGGAGGAGGAAAAATAAGGCTTCAGAAGTAATAGATCAACAATAGATCTAATTTTTAGCACCCGCATGTTGATAGAAAAGTACTGGGAGAAAGGCAAGAACCTGGTCATTGTATTTCTGGATTTAGAAAAAGCCTATGAGAGTGTTATAAGAGATAAGATCTGGGAATGCTTGAGGAAAAAGAATGTCCCTGAAGGACTTACAAAAAAAATTCAGATGTTGTACAAAGACTGTACTAGCTGTGTACAAATTGGGGAAGGACAATCGTCATGGTTTGAAACCAAGACTGGAGTTCAGCAAGGAAGTGCATTGTCCCCTCTACTGTTCATAACTGTTATGGCTACTATAATGAAGAACTTCAAGGAGAAGTCAGGTGAACTGAATGCATTTGCCTTTGCTGATGACATCATGATTTGGGGTGAAACTGAAGAGGAAGTACAGATCAGACTCGATGAATGGAAATCTTAGTTCCAGAAATATAACCTCAACATCAGCAACACCAAGGCCATGGTGATGGCAGTCAACAGAGATGGGCAACCAGCAAGTGTAAAAGTAGAAGACCACCATCTAGAGTGTGTGGACAGTTTTCCTTACCTTGGAAGTGTAATTTCCGGTGATAACTTGGTCAGAAATTCAATCTTCAACAGAGTGAAAAAAGGATCTGAATTCTACCAACAAGTAAAATGACTTTTATGGGATGACTTGACCCCAAAACCGGCCAAACTGTTGATTTTTAATAGCTGTTTCATACCAATATTGACCTGTGGTATTGAAACATGCACCCTCACAAAAAGTGAATCATCAAGGCCGCACGCAGCAGAGATGAAATTTCTTAGAGCCACCAACCAGAAGACCATGATGGACAAGATGAGGAATGAGGAGGCGAGGAAAGAAGCCAGAATAAAGACATCCCTATTAGATCGAATTGGCGCATCTAGATTTCGATGATACGGGCATGTGATGAGAATGGCGTCAACCAGAACAGCCAAAATAAATTTGGAAAGACAGGTGGATGGGAAAAGACCTCAAGGAGGACCTCAAACTCAATGGACGGACTTGATCAAGGCTGATCTACTGACCAGAGGATGGACAGTGGATGATGTTCTCCGTTAACAGGCGTATCTGGACAGGACGAAGTGGAAGAGGGTCATTACCAGTACCTGGAAACTGGAACTGTTGAATGATGATGATTGGCTGGATCACCAGCACCTTATGCTTATTTACTGTCACTTCTTCCTCCTCCTGTTACTCTTCAGTGTCACTGTTTTCGCTGTCACTGAGGGCATCGCCGTCCATCCTCTGGAGATTGTTGTTACGTTGCGTGTAGGCGTGTCTGTTATGCAGTGTCCGCAAGTACCTGCACATGAAACGCACAAAAACATATTTTGTAGAACTCTGTCCGCACTAACTAGAAACCAGTGTCGAGAGCTGGAATGATGCGCAGTCACGGTACGATAACCCAAATAAGGAACGCAGTTGTTTTTGACTGAGCCTGCCCTCGAGGCTTACGAGAAAGACAGACCGTGGCGCGTACGTCACGAAGGTAGGCCACGTTCGCTCAGCTCAGCAGACAAACTGCGTTTCTGCACCTGTTAACTCGTAACTAGGCGTGCACGTACAAACGAGAATTGCATCTATCATGGTATCTTACTGTTATTAATCCTGCCATGGTAGGAAGCTCATAGGCCTACTAGTAATTTGTTACGGCTGTTCTGGAGTACAACACAATTAAAATCATGCCAAAATGATTATCAGTTGCATAAGGCACCACATCTTCTATGAAATGAGGTCTGTTAGGCAGAAAGAGACTAAATGCTAAAAAAAACCGTTATACTATTTATGTCGAGAATTGATTTTAAATTTGGTTGTATGACTAGTAATCAGTAAGACTTCATGACAGCAGATTCCATCAGAAGAAGCAATTCTCTTTAGTACGTACACACCCAGCTGCGAGTTAACAGCTTTAGAGACGCATTTTTCCCGCTTGAGTTAAGCGAGCGTGCGAGCTCAGGCCTATCTTCGTGACGTACGCGCCGCGGCCCGTCTTTCTCGTGGTCCTGGGCATGCTCTGAAGTGACGTCATCCCTTCCGCCACAACGAGTAATACGCTGCTCACAGTACCAGGTCAGTAAAAAATGGCGTGTAGCATATTGTGGAAGCGTACAGTACGATGGATTTATTAGGAGCTGTTTTGTAATAGCGTTTTGCCTGAGTGATCTAGGGCTCTGACTGTCATTTAGCTAACTCGGGTTCGGTCCCTGCTGTTACCAACATTTCCTTTTTATTTTATTCCCCACAAAGTTAAACTATTAATTATAAGCTCTAAATATATTCAAACAATTCAATTTATATACAGAAAATTAATATACTGAGTTAAGTTACGTTTCCTACCATTGTAAGTCAAAAGTTTCATTGTAGCACACTGACAAAATTTTGCACCAGCCGCCACTGTCTTGATTTATGTTTAGATCAGGTTTAGGCGCAACAAGTTCCTCCACTTTCATCCTAAGCTCATGTGTCAAATTTTGTACTAATCAAGTACACACTAAACTACAAGTGTACTGTTTTCAGACTCATGATATACAGTAGTCATTTGCAAGAAAATAAAACTCACGATAACCCAGGCACGACACACTTAACAAAAAGAAATTTCATCTCACGAACGTCAACAGGAAAGGAGATTCTTAATAATAAGAAATGCTTTGCGTGCTTTTTTCCTCTACACATTCGTGAAACTCTCTCTATGTGGTGGCACTTAGTTACGATGTCCAAGTGGACTCTGGTGAGACATTTACAAACTTCACATGCCTTTTCTACAGTTTATATAACAGTTAATGTCAGAAACAAAAAATTATTTTCAGCACTTCAAAGCATTAATATTAACCGTCAATTAATGGGGGATCATAGCATAATATAAATATACAGAGACAGTGATTAAAAAAAAAACAAAAACAGAAAATCGTGATAATCGTATGGATGTTAAAGCAACACCTTTAGCCTGAACGAGCTGAGCCTTTGGGAGGTCCATAAGATGCGTACTTCGTAGAAGTCACGGCTCCAAACCTCTACTTCATAGAGTTGAACGACACTAGACAAGGTGCGATCTCAGGACCATCTACTATCATTTTAAAAACGTCAGTGATTATCAACAGCTCCAAAAACATTCACTGTCATTGTTTAAATTCGAAATGCGTCCTGATAATTTAAATTCTATAATCCATTATTGACGAATATATTTCAATATATTTTTGGGGCAGCTCCCCTCAGAGTCCTTAACTACCAGCCGCGCTTGGTATAGATTGTATAAGGGCCGACACAACTGCTCTCGTAAGTCATAGTACATTCAAGGCACTGGAACGAAGTACCTGACAAGTGACAATAAGCCAAGGGAGAAACATTTTGGCACATGTTAAATACTCGACAAGGTCAATAAAATAAAGTCAGTCTGTGAACCGAAGAGCGAGTAGAGCATATGGTAGAGGAAGTGCACTGAACTATAACTGCCAAAAAAGGATGACTATATAGTAATCAGTTTTCCATCTAGCAGTGCAGTTCAGCGTGCTGTATTTACGAAGATTCATTTCATGTATGTTAGCTACATTAGGTACTAATTTCTGTATTCCATACAGAATTTACACATTTAGTGGAGAATAAACACTCCCAGAGCATTTCCGCCTACTGCGTCGCTACCGATTTAAAAGACGTTCTGCGGAATGACTGGTGTAGCCTTGTGAAACTGCCTGGATTCAGGTGGTCCTTCTGACGTAACTGGGTAGACGGAGAGTGTACTCCCCCCCCCCCCCCCTTCCCCCGCACTGCCAAAAAACTGGTAAGATGCTACTTAAATTTCCAACGTCTCCGAATGTAATTCTCCTTGAAGCTAAAGTACGCCAATATTTTTAATGCATCGAACTGCATAGTTGGCACGCCCATTTTTCTCGCCATGAGAATGGCTATATAACCTTTTTATATCCACGTGACTTTTACTTTTCTTTCACTTAACGTTGTTTCTGTACAGCACAATTTAAGTCATATATTCTTTCTGTACTTATACTGTACCTATCTCCTATTATGTAAAACGTTTATTATCCATCACGCTATGCGTTAACAATGGCAGATTAAGATCCACTTAAAAATGGCCGTAATATGAAGGCCGAAACAGATCGTGGACTTAATGAAGTTCTAATCAGCATCTGGAGTGGCTTTTCATTAAGATATCCGCAGGAGAGGGTGGGACGAATCAGGTCTTCGCAGATGTGCAGAATGATGGACGGATACAGGCGCCCGTGTTCGGCCAACTAGTTAGTTACAGTGTATTGCAGGCGGTTAGTTGGACAGTTAGGTGGGGCTACAGTGTTACTTTACAGTAGGGGATTAGTTTGAGGTATTTTAGTTTTTTATTTAATAGGACAAAATGGTCATACATGGTTGGGCTGAAGCTGCCGGCAGCTCATCCAATAATTATTGGCAGACTTTAGAAACGATTTATCTCGATAACGCGTTGGTTACACCAGCAGGTAAAGTGATTGTGGTTAAGACGAAAGAATATTCTAGAGGGTAGGGTACAGGGCGAGAAAGGCAGTGTCGTTAGCGTACCGTAGAAGAAAGAATAGTCAACGTTCCTTCGAAATTTGCCTGTAAAATATTTGAGAAGGTGCGTGAGCTGCAACATCTAAGATATGGGAAGGAGCCACCAACAAGGAATACTATCAAGTTTCTGTCAATGAATTCAGCCGAAGAGGAAGTGTGCCCAATGACTAACGTCCTGGACGGCAATCAACAGCTGACTGTGCAGTCTGGACGTTGGGGAGGCCAGAGAAAGGAGCAGACGCGCTTCCATTCGTCGGCTGAGCCGCGAGCAACACTGCATGGTCCACTGTTTGCTGCACTCTTCGTTTTCTGCTGAAGAAGACGACCTATTGGATCCTGGCAATGTATTACCTGCAGGAGAAATATTATGCTGCCGTACGGAAATGTGTGCTGACCTTTTGGAGCCATGAAAAATGAAAACCTGTTAGATAACCATTTCTCATCATGCGAGGACACATTTTACACATCTGTTTCGTGAATGCTGGATACAGACCGACAGCGATCCTAATGAGGTGCAATAATGGGAAAGAAACACCCAGAAAATGAACGTATGGCTAGGGGAGACTATGAGAAACATGTATGGACCATTCTCTCTTACAGAGAAATTAGTAATAGGTACCAGTTATCTTGAAATACTTAAGCTTCTCCTGGAGCTGCAGTCGGAATTTGATGGCATTCTGAAATCCGTTGTGTGTCAGCAGGATAAGGCTCCAAGCTCCTCCACATTTTGCTCCCATTGTTCGAGATTACCTCAACCTCATGTTCTCTTGACGGTGAGCTTCGAAGTCGCCTGACTTTAGCTCCTTAAACTTCTTCGCTTGCGGCTAAATCAAGCCTTGCGTGTACAGGGTTAAAATCAGTATCCTGCATCAGCTGCGAAGAAGGTTAACAGAATCACACCTATACCAGGATCACAATAACCAAGTGATTTACAGCGAACCACGGTTGAGCGTGGAAGGGGGCGATGTCTGTTCGCCGATGCCTCTGTGCGCGTGATGGCTGTAGCAGCGACAGCAGGGCAGTTTCTTACTGGACTGCCTTCTCTCGCCGCCTTTACTGTTCGGTATTGAGTTCGCTTTACAGGACTGTTATATAAAACGATACCGTGTTCGTGTTATTTGTCTATCTCAACAAAAGCGGTAGGAAGAGCATGGTTTTTAAGATAATCAGAATTAATCACGTTCAGTAGTTGCATTCGATGCGTAAGGTGTGTTAAAAACGATCTGAATCGTTCATGTAAATACAATAACTAACAACATCAAGATAATATAAACTCCTTGAGTTCTTACACTGTGGTGTGTATGCAGAATGTCATATTTGTACGGAGGTGTATTCCTTAATAATGAGATGAGATTTATCGTGCAACTGGAGTACACTCCATTCAGTCAATAAAACAAATACAAACACAAAACTATAGGCGAATTAAGGCAAAGGGTAAATGCCACTTAGTTCAGAATCATCTTCTTCCTCGACACGTCGTTTTCTGAGCTCTGGTCCGTGAACGAGCCACAGGAATTGCCCAAGGATATATTTGTATTTTGTGTATTACTATCGACACACACTTCACTTTTCCACGCTTCTTTAACGTTTCTATGTGGCGTACATCATTTCCCCACTTCTCTGGCGTTATTTCTGCCACAGCTTCCTCTAACAGTCTTGAATTTCTGCCACAGTCATGCTTTTGTTATTTGTTGCCACGTAATTTTTAATTTGCGCTCAAATATTTTCAGTGGCGTTAAAGTGGCAGTGGTATGGTGGAAGCCTAAGAACCACGTGGCCATGTTCTTTACCTGCCTCGTCCACAACACACTGCTGAAACTGTGGCTTATTTTGTTTTTACCATTTCCACGAGCTCCGCCTTAAATAAATCGTTCTGTTGCGTTTCAACCATTCAACAATGTCGTCTTTGAAACTTCCTGGCAGATTAAAACTGTGTGCCGGGCCGATACTTGCCTTTGCCTTTCGTGGGCAAGTGCTCTACCATCTGAGCTACACAAGCACGACTCACGCCCCGTCCTCACAGCTCTACTTCCGCCAGTACCTCGTCTCCTGCTTTCCAAACTTCACAGAAGCTCTCCTGCGAACCTTGCGGGAGTCTCTGTCCGCACACAGTTTTAATCTGCCAATAAGTTTCATATCAGCGCACACTCCGCTGCAGAGTGAAAATCTCATTCTGGAATGTCGGCTTTTTACGTTGCCATCGTTGGAGCTTTGTCTTTAGTAATTGAATGGTGTGGAGGACTATCCATTACAGTGAAAGACGGCTCATTTAAGTTTTCGAGTTGTTGCCCCTTGAACCATTTCAGAAAAGTATCGTGCTTCATTTCCTCGCGGTAGTGTTTGGTTTTCCCGATTTGTAAACCAGGAGGCAGGTACGAAACCATATGCAGTTCCAGCATGCAAGACAATAATTCTCGCACCCTTTCGCACTGGACCAGCAGAACTTCCACATATGCTGCCATCTGGCCTGTCTTTTCTGACAAAATGACCGGCGTTTATCCAGGTTTCTTGCCTTCAAACGGCGCTTTAACTATAGTTCTTAAGAAATCGATAACGCCACTCTACGATGTCGCCTCTGTCCATTACAATATTCAGTCGTTAATATTTTATAGCGAGAACTGAGGGCTCTGACAACCGTAAACAAAGGCGTTTTGTTGCCACTGAATAACTCTGCCTCGCGAAGAGTAACGCACAGTTTCTTGGTAGCTGGATGTTCTTTTCTCTCGGAATATCCATATATGTGGCGACGAACAGCATCTTGTTGAAAAGAGTCAAAGTTTGTTACACGTGAGTCTGTCCTCCTCTCCTTTCCGGGTGCCCACAGTTTTGACGAACCAGGCTCTCCCCCTTTCTCCTTACAAATTTTGACTACAGTATTTTTGTGCATCTTCAAGGCGTCTGCCGTTCTCTCGACTACCTTCGTTAAAGGCAACAGAGTTGCACCAGTTGCGCAAAATAAATTCGCCGCACAGAGAAACAGAGCACACGACGAAACGGACCACAACTGTTTACGTGACGGGCCGCGGGCGTCGTCTACAAGTGGCTACAGTAGCTGTTACTCGAGATGGGCGAACTCGTTCATCCTTGGGAACTAGTGCACTGGTGATCGCTCTTTTTTGGGAACCATTCATATTTACTCGTTCACCGTTCATTTGTGCTTGGTATATGGTTCTTATGAAAAACTGAAAATTAGTAGCATACGTGACTGAAGATGGAAGGCGCCAAGAGGGGGCACTTGCCTCCCCCCTGGAGTACGGAATTTTTATTCATAACAGAACTCTCACAAAGTTGTAATTTTCGTGATTCTGTAAAACCTCTCGTTTAGCCAACTCTAGCGTTATGTGGCTGATCGCAGTGAAATAATACAAGGTGGCGCGCGAAAAACCGGTCCCGGGTACAGACAGCTCGCCAATTACGCAGGATTTGTTGACCGCTACGAGCAGAATAGATAAACATGTAACAATTAGGCAGTGAAGAAATAACAAATAAGCTAATGCAAACAACAACTTCGAAACAATAGATGACGATTAGTGGGTGACAAAGAGCAGTCTAGTACTCGGGGCCGATTTTCCGTGCGCCACGCTGTACCACGGAAATAATATTGAAGAAGTTATGATATTTTCTTTAGAAAATGTGACACCAGGCACTCAATTATGGAGCGCGGACTTCATTCGGTTGTAAGTCGGTCTGCCTTCCACAACAATGAACATGCTCCTTTACCTTGGATCATAAAAAGACGGAAAATGGCCACTGGTGTGTGCCGTGCCGACTTCCTTTGCATGTGTAATAACAAAAAAAATGTTGCCTTTTTACAAATATTTTTTCTGCTATTTATCTAAATAGTGAAGTAAGCTGATATGCCGTTTTGTTACCTGAAAAGGTGTATGTATTACATACAACGTAATTTTATGTAATTAACGTAATTATAAAATGCATTTTAATTACCAGTCGTCGACTCTGAATAGAATACCACGAACAGAACCAGAAGTTGAGAGTTCAAAAAAGGTTTGAAACAGACCTAGAATGGGCGTGTGCAACGTACGAAACGAACAACTCGATACTGAACTATGAGCTCTCGGCAGTGGAACTGCGACGAGTGGCCACGCGAAGAAGGACGAGTCCGGCCGAGAGAGACCGAAACCGAAACCGAGACAGAGACAGAGACAGAGACGAGAACGGAATCGAGGCTGGAACGAGACTGGCCGACGTGCAGTTGCGGGAACGAGACCGGCCGTTTCCTGTTACCGGAAACTATAAGTAGAAAGCAGCCACCGAAGTGAACTATGAAAGACCGTTCCTTTGAATTCGTTCCTCGCTCGTTCCGTTGATGAACCGTTCCTTTGGACCCGTTAGTTCGCGAACGGCCCATCTCTAGCCGCTACCTGCACTAGCAGAGAGATTTGACAACGGTGGACGGAATAGGAGCGCGTCCAACAGCGTTCTATTATTGCAGCCCTGTGAGCAGCCAGACAGCAATCACTTTATTAATCTGAATCGGGTATAATCAAATACGGAACGTGTTCTGGAATACGGTGGAAAGGCGGTCTGTCTGCGTTGACATGCAGCGTGGCCACATTGATCATTAAAAATTTTTGATACTTCATATGTACCCTTGTTGTAGAGATATACGTTTTTTCATGGAAATGAATCGTTACTTTTGGGACACCCTGTACAAAGAGTAAACTGGAGGAGTACTGGAATGGTTGTGACCAAAGAGGAGAAAGGGAGTCGCCCTTACAACGAAAAAGTGAAACCTGTCTCCGCCATATTTTGGTGAGTCTTTAGAGTGCTGGTATTGCTGTGCTGCTCTTGCATTCATTTGCGAGTAAAACAGCAACAAAACGTTTGGTTGTTTTGCTGCGATGTGCGCCTTGCTCGACGATTGAGAATTGGCATTACAAATTGATTTTAACTCTCTGATGATGAGTATTCATCCACAAAAGTGTATTGTTTCAAAGTAAATACTCAGAACTGACTGTCAATTAAGTGCTTAACGCCAAAAAGATATGTATAACACAGGGTTTTAATGGGGAAAAAGATTCTAGGACTCTTATTCTAACCTCATTGAGAGTATCTATGCATTACAGCGCTCTGGGTGGCAGATACAAACAACACTGGTCGCCATATTTTGTAACGCCAGACATACGAAATACTGAAGCTGGACAGATGTAATAGCTGCTGGAAAATCACATGTGTTTACAATTGAAATATAATTTAAAAATTATTTTGTTGGTCATACATCACATCTAGTGTGTGTTCAGAGTACAATTGTACTGTATTAATCATAGTAATGATTACGTAAGTATTAGCATGTTTTCACTTTTAAAATTTCTTGTACGTACCTGTCGTGTATGCCAAATTTCTACATCGTATTTTTCAGATTTTGATAGGCATGTTGGATCTCAGGTAGACGACTTTATTAAAATACATATCTCGACTGCATTTGATGCAGCTCAGTGCATCGTTTGTCCAGAGTAAAATTACTTGTTAAATAACAACTACAATAGGCATAAGGGCTATGTATGCGTATAAACTCTTCAAGCTACTCCTAATTTTTACTGCTGAATTCCTCTGAAAAATTACTAGCCAACACAAAGGTGAGTAACATATATAAGCTGTGAACAAGTGGTGGTATACATAATATAATTATACGTGCTCTTCTTATCTTCGATGTTCTGGTAATTGCTCTTTTTGGAGAAATAAAAATCCGAACTCAATGTGACACCACACATGATAGTGCCGTCTTTGATTAGAACTGCCGAAAGCTACACAAGAACGAAAAACTCTTAGCCCACATATTTGGAATTCTCTCTAACGCAACGATAATTAAGCCTTCGAATCAAGTTTTGAATTATTTATTGATATATAAGTCTACTATTGTTTGCTCCCTTTATAAATATCAACAATCTATAAAAAAATGTCTCTTTGATAAATACGTAAGACAGAACTTCTCTAGCCTGAAATACGCAAAATGTCATTCAAGTGAAACGTGTAATAACTGTAAGCAAAATTATAACGAAAGTCGCCAATAGCAACACAAATGCGCGTGCTTACATTAAAGTCATCAGAATGACGTAGCAACTCGCGCACTGCAAACATCACGCTCGATAAGCCATAATACAGGAAAAACGCGCTTCTTATTGGAAATTATTTCCTGAAACACTTTGTGCGGGCAAGAAATAAGGAAAAATCGCCACTAGCAGCAGCAAATGCTGTTGTACGGGGCGTTCCACATAAAACAGGTACACCTCACGCCGGAAATTCAAGTAACATTGAACGAACTAAAAACGAATAAATAATAGAGATACTAAAGAAATACGTAGTTGCCTGTTTATAAGAGATTCTGGCAGTTGTATCCGTGGGCATCCAGGCATCGCTGATTTCATGTGACGATGTTACCAACAACATGCTGTAATTCTGCGGACGTGATATTGTTAATTTCTGTAGTAATGCTCCGTTGAAGATTTCTGTTATGCGAGGATTGTCAAAATACACTTTGCTTTTTAGTGTGAGCCATAAATAAAAATCACGTGATGTTAAGTCCGGGGACCGAGGGGTCCAGAGGTCTCTACTGACAAGATTGTCTTCAGGGACCACGTTGGTGATGTGGGCCGTACTTTGGTCGATGTATGAACGGTCGCTCCTTCTTGTTGGAATATTACATACAGCTTTTCTGCATCTGTTAACTATGCATGGAAAGAGTCAAAGATCTCTAGATATCTGGTACTGTTTAAGGTGTAATAGAAAAATATGGAGCCACTAATGTGCATGCCGATCAACGCACACTAAACGCCTGTCTTCTCTGAGTGGAGAGGTTCTTCATGCAAGATACCTAGGTTGTCCTGCGACTGGTACTACAGTCCAGGGAGTATACATAAGCTGACAAATGAAACCACGCCTCATCTGGTATGAAGTAAAGCGAGGGGTTCAAGTAGCTGTTAGTAATTGATATTAACAGCCAGTTACAATAATGAACTTCTTGGTCCTCAAATTTCAGTTTTGCACCACACACACACGATAGGTGTTTCAGCACACGTTGTACAAGGTACACCAACCTACTGCAATAAACTCCTTACTGACTTGCAGGGACTTCTCGTAATGCCCTCGGGACTTCTGCCTGTAGTTTCAAGGGCCCTCTCTGTCGGTCGCCTTTTCTTCTGCACATTCCAAACGGATCCTGCAGCCATCCATTTTCTGTACAGATCTTGAATTGTGCTGGTCGTGAGGAGTTTTCTACCGGAATACTTCGCTTCTAACATTTCTTAACATTCCTCGATGGAGCCTTTCTTTATGTAACATTTTACTATATCAGTTCACTGTTCTAATGCAAACTGCCACATTCCTGTAACAACTCAACAGTACTAGCTTCTCAGAATAATTGACACACGAACGTACAACTGCCCTCAACTTTTCTATAAAATGCAGTGTAGCCAACTTCCGAGACACTGTACCCGCTTCACAAGCAGCTCGACCAGAGACGATTAACAAGTACGTGTGGCGTACCGCCTTTATGTGGGACCCTTTGTATAACAAACAAAGCTATACAATTCTCTACCAGTAGACGATCAGTACCACTCGACATGACCTTGCAAAACGTGGCGGCTAAGTATGCAATTGGCATCTAATATGGCGGCGCCTGTGGTGTTTATATAGGGTGATTTTTTTCAACCGTGTACTAAGTAGTGATCGATGTGAGGATACGGAACAAAAAAAGGTGTAATAAACTTATGTCCGGAAACGATGGTTTCCATGCTAGAGACCATTTATTCAACCATACTTTGTTACACAGACAGCGGTCTAACACGCGCTGTACCATGCAGAGGTATGCATGATTTCCTCCTAGAGGGTGGAACTGTTCCTCATACGTCATGCCCTAGCGCCCTCTCTTGCCATAGTAATTGGTAATGTTGTGTCCGATTCACCTCTCTTGCTGACTCACCGTGTACACAGTACACAGTGGTTCTGTATTCGAATGGAGAGCTTGCCGACACGGAAAGGCAAATGGCAACGGGCGGCGGCCAACACGGTTGGATCACGAGCCCTATCCTCGCCGACAGCAAGCACAGCATTCAATGTTTGCATCAGTTTTTCGCCGCTTGTCTGACACAGGGTCGTTTCAGGAAGCAGGAAATCATGAAGGATGTACCCGAAACGTTCGGACACCATACCTGGAGGATAATGTGATTAACACTGTGAAAGGCGACCGCTGTGTCAGTACCAGGCAGTTGGCCCGCCAGTACAGGGTAAGCCAGACATCCGTGTGGAATATTCTTCGTGACAATTGTTACTACTCTCATCACTTATAGCGTGTGCAGGGATTACTAGCGACAAACTTTTCAGTTTTGTCACTGGTTTCTACACCAGGCAACAACGATTCCGGGCTCTGTGTCAGCTACATCTACATCATATTCCACAAGCCATCTGATGGTGTGTGGCGGAGGGTACTTTCGGTACAACTATCTGATCCCTGTAACCCTGTTCCAATCGCGAATAGTCCAATGGAAGAAATATTGTCGGTAAGCCTCTGTATTGGCTCGAATTTTCTCCTCGTGGTCAATACGCGAGATGTATGTGGGGGGAAGTAATATTTTGTCCGACTCATGCTGAAAAGTGCTGAACCGAAATTTCAATAGTAACTCCATCTGTGATTCATAACGCCTCTCTTGTAACGTCTGCCAGTGGAGTTTGTTTAGTATCTCTGTAACGCTCTCTCGCCAGCTAAACGATACCGTGACGAAACGCGCTGCTCTTCATTGAATCTTCTCTATATCTCTATCAGTCCTACCTGATGGGGTCCCAGTTAGATTAATAATACTCAACAATCAGGCGAACAAGCGCCTTATAAGCCACTACTTTCGTGGATGAGTTACATTTCCTTAAGATTCTTCCGATGAATCTGAGACTGTTTTATACGGTCATTCCACTTAAGGTCGCTCTGGATAGCTACGCCTGGATATTTTACGGCAGACGCTGTCTCCAGCTGATTGTCATCAACAATGCAAATATACAGTAGTGGATTTCTTTTCCTATGTATGCGCAATATGTTACATTTATTTAAGTTCAGAGTCACCTACCAGAGCCTGCATCATTCATCAATTCTCTGATGGTCGTACTGCAAATTCTTACTATCTTCTGGCGTTGCTAGTTTGGTGTAGGCAACTGCATCATCTGTGAGTAGCCTTAAAGGGCATCTGATGCTTTCTACTACACCATTTATATATCCGAAGGCCACCTTTACACGGAGTGGTATTTCGAACTTTCAAAACAGTCATCTGTGGGATAGTATGCAGAACCCCCTACGGTATGATGACAACGAGCGAATCACCAGTATCGGTGCAGCCGGAATGTGTGGGCCGGGATAACTGGCGACTATATTTTGGGACCAGTCCTTCCTCCACGTCGCCTAACAGGCTGGAACTATCACCGTTTCTTGCGGATGACTTCACCTCACCTACTGGAAGAAGTGGCATTGATGATTCGAAAGGTTATGTGGCTGCTACACGACGGTGCTCCAGCCCACTTCACCGTTAACGTCTGGATGCATCTCAGTTGTGTCTTTCCTGCTTGATGAATCGGACAAGGGGGCCTAGTTGAAAGGCCTGTTCGTTCGATGGATCTCAACCCCTGTGATTCTTCGTTATGGGACCATCTCAAATGTATCGTGTATGCAGAGCACATTCCGGACGTGGCGACACTGGAGCAACGTATTCCCACTGCCTTTGACACTGTCCGGATGCACCCTGGCTGATGTGAACGTATTAGACGGCAGTCTGTGCAGCAAAGTTGTTGTTGTTGTTGCTGTGGTCTGCAGTCCAGAGACGGGTTTGATGCACCTCTCCATGATACTCTATCCCGTGCAAGCTTCTTCGCCCCCGAGCAACTACTGCAACCTGAATCTGCTTAGTGCATTCATCTCTTGATCTCCCTCTCGATTTCTACGTTCCACGCTTCCCTCCAATACTAAATTGGTGATCCCTTGAAGCTTCAGAGCGTGTCCTACCAACCGATTCCTCCTTCTAGTCAAGCTGTGCCACAAATTTCTCTTCTCTCCAATTCTATGCAATACCTCCTCTTTAGTTACGTGATCTATCCATCTAATCTTCAGCATTCTTCTGTAGCACTACATTTCGAAGGCATCTATTCTCTTCTTGTCCAAACTATTTATCGTCCATGTTTCATTTCCATACATGGCTACACTCCATACAAATAGTTTCAGAAACGACTTCTTGACACTTAAATCTATACTCGATGTTAACAAATTTCTCTTCCTCAGAAACGATTTCCTTGCCATTGCCAGTCTACATTCTATATCTTCTCCACTCCGACCCTCATCAGTTATTTTGCTCCCCAAATAGCAAAACTCCTTTACTACTCTAAGTGTCTCATTTACTAATCTAATTCCCTCAGCATCACCCGACTTAATTCGACGACATTCCATTATCCTCGCCCGGCGGGGTCAGGGATTTTCTCTGCTTCGTGATGACTGGATGTTGTGTGATGTCCTTAGGTTAGTTAGGTTTAAGTAGCTCTAAGTTCTAAGGGACTAATGACCATAGATGTTAAGTCCCATAGTGCTCAGAGCCATTTGAACCATTATCCTCGTTTTGCTTTTGTTGATGTTCATCTTATATCCTCCTTTCAAGACACTGTCTATTTCGTTGAACTGCCCTTCCAGGTCCTTTGCTGACTCTGAAAGAATTACAACGTAATCGGCAAACTTTAAAGTCTGTATTTCTTCTTCCGTGATTTTAATTCATACTTCAAATTTTTCTTTTGTCCTCTTTACTGCTTGCTCAATATACAGACTGAATAACGTCGGGGATAGGCTACAACCCTGTCTCACTCCCTTCTCAACCACTGCTTCCCTTTCATGCCCATCGATTCTTATAACTGCCATCTGGTTTCTGTACAAATTGTAAATAGCCTTTCGCTCCCTGTATTTTACCCCTGCCACCTTCAGAATTTGAAAGAGAGTATTCCAGTTAACATTGTCAAAAGCTTTCTCTAAGTCTACAAATGTTAGAAACGTAGGTTTGCCTTTTCTTAATCTTTCTTCTAAGATAAGTCGTAGGGTCAGTATTGCCTCGCGTGTTCCAACATTTCTACGCAATCCAAACTGATGTTTCCCGAGGTCGGCTGCTACCATTTTTTCCATTTGTCTGTAAAGAATTCGTGTTAGTATTTTGCAGCCGTGACTTATTAAACTGATAGTTCGGTAATTTTCACACTTGTCAACACCCGATTTCTTAGGGATTAGAATTATATTCTTCTCGAAGTCTGAGGATGTTTCTCCTGTCTCATGCATCTTGCTCACCAGATGGTAGAGTTTTGTCAGGACTGTCTCTCCCAAGGCTATCAGTAGTTCTAATGGAATGTTGTCTTCCTGGAGCCTTGTTCCGACTTAGGTCTTTCAGTGCTCTGTCAAATTCTTCACGCAGTATCATATCTCCTATTTCATCTTCATCTAGGTCCTCTTCCATTTCCATAATATTATCCTCGAGTACATCGCCCTTTTACAGACCCTCTATATATTCCTTCCACCTTTCTGGCTCTAAGCACTATGGGACTTAAATCTGAGGTCATTAGTCCCCTGGAACTTAGAACTACTTAAACCTAACTAACCTAAGGACATCACACACATCCATGCCCGAGGCAGGATTCGAACCTGCGAGAGTAGCGGCCGCGCGGTTCCAGACTGAAGCGCCTAGAACTGCTCGGCCACACCTGCCAGTTTCCATCTTTCTGCTTTCCCTTCTTTGCTTAGAACTGGTTTTCCATCTTAGCTCTTTATGTTCTTACAGGTGGTTCCCTTTTTCTCCAAAGGTCTCATTGATTTTCCTGTAAGCAGTATGTATCTTACACCTATTGATATGTGCTTCTACATACTCATATTTGTCCTCTAGCGATGTCTGCATATCCATTTTGCACTTTCGGTCGATCTCATTTTTGAGACGTTTGTATACCTTTTCGCCTGCTTCATTTACTGCATTTTTATATTTTCCTTTCAGCAACTGAATTCAATATCTCTTGTGTTACCCTACGATTTCTGCTAGCCCTCGTTTTTTCACCTACTTGATCCTCTGCTGCCTTCACTGTTTCATCTCTCAAAGCTACCAATTCTTCTTCTACTGTATTTCTTTCCCCCGCCCTTGTAAATCGTTCCCTAATGCTCTCCCTGAAGGTTTCTACAACCTCTGCTTGTTTCGAGTGCCATCTCCTTAAACGCCCACCTCTTTGCAGTTTTTTCAGTTTTGATCTACAGTTCATAACCAATAAATTGTGGCCAGAGTCCACATCTGCCACTGGAAATATCCTACACTTAAAATCTGGTTCCCAATCTCCGTCATACCATTATATAATCTATCTAAACCTCCCGGTGTCCCCAGACCTCTTCCGCGCATACAACCCTCCTTCCGTGAATCCTAAACCAAGTGTTGGCTATGATTAAGTTACGTCCTGTGCAAAATTCTACCAGGCGGCTTTCTCTTTCATTCTTTACTCCCAGTCCATATTCACCTACTACTTTTCCTTCTCTTCCTTTTCCTACTATCGAATTCCAGTCCCCCATGACTATTAAATTTTCATCTCCTTTCACTCTCTGAATAATTTCTCTTATAACGTCATACATTTCTTCAATCCCTTCATCATCTATGGAGCCAGTTGGCATATCAACTTGTACTACTGCGGTGGTAGTAGGGCAACCTATGTGTCAGCTCACTCTGCATTGTTGCCAAATTTATTCAAGATGGCGTCGATGACGTCATCCAACATGGCGGCATGTAGACTTGGCCACTGCACATGACGTCATCCAAGATGGCGGATTTGGCGGGAAAATAGGCCAATTGGGCTACGTCCACTAACCTAACCCTTGAGAAAAAATGGCGGGGATTTTGAATTTTGGCGGGAAAATAGACCAATTGGCTACATCCACTATCCTAAGCCTCCAGAAAAAATAGGCGCCAAATTCAAATTCCAACAGGATAATGCATGCAAAACTGTACTTGTCTTTATTATCATTGATTATCATATATTAACATTCAGTATAATTCATTATCATTTATTATCATTTATTATTGTTTATTATCATTTATTATTGTTTATTATCATTTATTATTATTGACCTGCCTCCACTAGAAAATTCCCTCCAAATTCAAATTCCAACACGCTAATGGCTGCAAAACCTTACTTTTCTTTATTATTATTCATTATTATTCATTATCATTTATTAACATTCATTATCATTCATTGTTATTTATTATAATTTATTATTATTATTTATTATTTATTATTATAGGCCTACCTCCACTAGAAAATTGCGCCAAATTCAAATTCCAACTCGATAATGACTCGAAAACTGTACTTCTATTTATTATTATCATTTATTATTTATTCAAGATGTCCCATTTTCTCGGCGAGAAAGCCATTTTCCTTACATCCATAACAAAAATCTATCACAAGTTCAAATCCCAACAATCGATCACATGTACGAACTTTCTCTGTCACTTATCTTTTTTCACTGGTAACCTATCAGAATCGCGTCAAATAATAAAGTGCACTTATACCAACCTAAGTCACACCCTTTGATTTTGCAGGGGGAAAGGGAATGAAGTCTTTATTTCAAACAGTACCGTCATCACTTGTTCTCCAACAGAGTTAGTACACATTCTAGAGATCGCAGTCCAGCCGCAATGAGGTCCCCAGTACAACTGAATTAGTTCATATGGTCGCCGCCGACCCGCACTGGACCGGGCGCCACCGGCAAGCGAGCGGTCTCCTCACGTGCCGCCGACTCGCTTCACAGGCCCGCGTTGGTCCAGCGATGTAAACATGTTTTCGTGGACAGTGGAGTCCACCCCCACCGACCAGTTGGCGCCAAAGCTGTTCGCTGCACAGGTTGGAACCTGCCGATTTCATAACGGTCGGTCGGTTGATCCAGCACCTGGTTGACAAAGAATGCCCTGCCGCACGATTGACGCTAAAGTTTGCTCGAGAGTGGAATCCGCCATGACGTCACACAGGTGGTCCAGCACATGTGCTCGCCACGATGTCCCTTGCTAAGTTAATTGATCAACCGACTCTCATTATTCATTCCACATTCTGCACTTACCTAATCGAAGATCGTCACGAAAACACACGCCCGTGCACGTGAGCCTTCACGCACGCTGAGCTTAGTATCTCCTCAAGTGAATGTAACAAAGTTCCCGTGACTACTTAATTAAATTGATCAATTAATTAACCTCTCTGATGCGGAAAACTGCCAAGTCCACCTAGAGCGGGAATCAATATTCCACCAGTGCCACACCCACCTGGACTTGGAATGAAATAGTTAACGTTCCTACCGACCACCACGGCCCCTTACCGACCCACGTTCGTCGGCTAACATGTACTAAAGTGTACTGCCGTTTACTAACGTGCACCAACCTACATTAACGTATATCACATTTTTCTATACAAATAAGCCAACTTTGACTTCTGATGGTCAGTTCGTGTTTCGCTACCAACACAAGAAAATTGTGGCAAACGAAGCCACTATGTCACCTGTGATGATTCAAAATCGTCGGCTTTGCCTCTTTCACACGCCACGAGCGCGAGACCGCCCACGTCACAGCGTGAACCTTTATACTCGTGTCGGACATACTCCTCTGTAAATATTCTAGCTAAATTATGACCCGAATACTGTTGTTCAATCCACACGGTCTAGGACATGGCCAGAGCACACCCCCAGTACCTAAGCCAAGAACATCGCTCGCCCCACCTGTAGTTAACCGTCGAGAGACGGAGATATGCTGCAATCACATCCCTCGCACTCTCGTAGCTACTTGCCATAGCAATTCGATGTAACAAAACCTCCAAGTAGAAAAAATAATAACCAACTCGAACTCTCTCATATTCTATATCGTCCCACAAATACTCAACGTACATTTTATTTGGCATCGAGTATATCTATCACTCTCAAACAAAAAAACACTCGCCCTGATGTACCTGGTGTCATGTTGCACAGTCGGCAGACACGCAAACAGCTCCTAATTTCAGTGCACAATATCGAACTGCTCCTAAATAATGCAGTACACATAACTCTAAACATCATCAGTACTCTTAATCTGTCCAAATAACGCATAGCAAAATAACTCAACAGACGCACGCATTGAACCTTTCCCACACTAAGTCACACGTCCAACAGCTCTCAATTCACTCCAAAGTCTCTGTTCGACCCCTCAAACATGACTTGATGACAGCCGCATTCACACTTAACACCTGAGAAATTCATATCACCTACACGCCGAACACGACTATCCAAGCCAGGCCGCGCGCGTCGTCTGTCACCGTCCTAACTCAGTGCGGTCCAGCACACATGTTAAGGCCGCATTCCATTGCTTGCCGGCCTATTTGCGACGCATCTCCACCTTCACACCTGTTGTCAGAATAGCCGAGAGCGAGTTCACACACACGCACCGTCCACACACATCCCAGTGCTGCCCTACCCTCACAATTTAAAACGATCATCATACTATGTAAAAAAAAAATAAGAGCCCAGTCAACCTCTCCAAAATTGTATATTGCCCCCCCAGAAATTGTTAATGCTCGCTTTCGTGTTTTCTCAGCTTATTTGTAAATTCAAATTCTTACCCTAACAGAACTTGTTTACGAAAATAACACTGAATGCGCTCCTAACCTCCTACCCTTCCAGCTCTCAACATACACAAATGTTCTCAATCCTCCTATATCCCAGAACAACCGATTAATCATTCTTATTCCTTCCTATCGAATTTACAGGTCTAATTTCCTAAGGACCTGTTATCGAAGTACCATACTGCTTTTCTTTCTGAGCTTACTTTTACAGAGATCGCTAAATTACCTCCACAGCCCCCTCAATCTACACACACACACACACACACACACACACACACACACACACACACACACACACACACGGTCATCCTCTCTACTCATTCCATAATATCAGTAATACTAACTTTACAATCCATTATATGCAAACCCTACACAATGTAAGCCACAGTAATTTTACAACACCGACTATATGCCCCAATGCGCTCCATTCCTAAGGAAGCGCTGTGAATCTACTCTTTCTTTCTACACACGTGACACTCAGCGGTAATCAGCCCCTCTCACAATTGTTCCACAATTTCGGCGATCGCTTCATACAATTCGTTTACCTAACAAAATTTGCTCCAAGTTCAACTGTGTTTAGCTCCTACCACAATCACCAGAGCGCTCTGTCATCACGTCAGTTGATTACGCAATTACCATTATTCAAGATGGCTGCACCCAGTGTGAAACGTCTCACTTTTCCCCAACCTGCATGCTACAGTAAAATTCCAACTTGGCTTTAGTCACACCCTACACATCGTTTAGCTGATCCCATTTCCAGATCTTTGCGCATCTGATATATGCAATTTAAGTCGGAGAAAGACATATCAGTTACCTTCTGCAGCCTGTCTACAAGCAGAATGACCTCAGTTACTGCAACAGGACCTTGTCTTGGCCATTCGCCTGAAATTCAAGCGCCGGCGGCGGCATGTCAAAGCCACATATCTGTCCATCTAAACAGCCGTCCACTCAGCCCCAGGACCAGCATGCCGAAGTGGGCTCTCTCGATACCTGCTCTCCAGCTATTGTCTAACCACATACACTGCACAAATGGATTCCTGAATATCGCAGATCTCTATCCTCCCCTGCATCTCCAACTCGACATGTAAACACTGTCTCTCCCCCAGCCAGCGAACCCAACGTGATTCACGCTGCACTGACAATTTCCACTCACAAATCTTAAGCGCTCTCATATATAAAAGCTTATTCACTCCTGCCAAAACTCACTTAATAATAAAAAACATTCTCCCTTTCTAAGCATATATTAGTATGCAGGTAGAACAAATAGACAAACCTAATTCCAAGCAGAAGTCATACATATGATTCTGATAGGTTACCAGTGAAAAAGGATAAGTGAAAGAGAAAGTTCGTACATGCGATCGATTGCTCGGATTTGAACTGTGATAGATTTTTGTTATGGATGCAAGGAAAATGGCTTTCTCGCCGAGAAAATGGGACATCTTGAATAAATAATAAATGATAATAATAAATAAAGTACAGTTTTCGAGACATTATCGTGTTGGAATTTGAATTTGGCGCAATTTTGTAGTGGAGGTAGGCCTATAATAATAAATAATAATAATAAATGATAATAAATGACAATGCATGATAATGAATGTTAATAAATGATAATGAATAATAATGAATAATAATAAAGAAAAGTAAGGTTTTGCAGCCATTAGCGTGCTGGAATTTGAATTTGGAGGGAATTTTCTAGTTGAGGCAGGTCAATAATAATAAATAATAATAAACAATAATAAATTATAATAAATGATAATGAATGATAATGACTGTTAATAAATGATAATCAATAATAATGAATAATAATAAAGACAAGTACAGTTTTGCATGGGTTATCCTGTTGGAATTTGAATTTGGCGCCTATTTTTATGAAGGCTTAGGTTAGTGGATGTAACCCAATTGGTCTATTTTCCCGCCAAAATTCAAAATCCCCGCCATTTTTTCTCGAGTATTAGGTTAATGGACATAGCCTAATTGGCCTATTTTCTCGCCAAATCTGCCATCTTGGATGACGTCATGCGCTGTTGCCAAGTCTATACGCCGCCATCTTGGGTGACGTCATCACCGCCATTTTGAATAAATTTGGCAACAATGCAGAGTGAGCTGACATATAGGTTGCCCTACTACTTGCAGTATGTGCTAGTGTGGCATGCAGCAAAGTAGGATTGCATAAATGGTCTGTAGCATGGACACGACGCATTGACCTTCTTTGTTCCGTATCCTCTCATCGACCAACCCCCAGAGTTCGCACACGGCGGATAAGATCACCCCATATAGGTGGCCGGCTGTGACGGAGAGAGGACAGACTCACTGTAGGCGGCGCAGGGCACGCCGGTGTAGGCGTGGGCGGCGTGGTGGCAGCGGTGGGTGCCGTGCGTGCAGAGCGCCGGGTCGCCCGGCGGCAGCAGGTTGTTGAGCTTGGCCCGACGCAGTGCGGCGCTCAGCTTCTCCAGGTCGTCGCTGCTCTTGAGCCGCGGCACCAGCCGCCGCTCTGCCGACTGCAGCGTGCGCAGCTGGTCTGCCGGCACACAGAACTACCAGTCGACCAGCACGGCCACACTAACAAGACAAATTACAATGCAAACGACACACACACACTCTCTCACATTTCCCAACCAACTGCCGGTGTGCTTGAGGCTCCATCCTATCCCCTACACACAGCTGACATTCACAAACCCTCCCCACCTGTGTACCACATAATTCAGAATACTGACAATACTGCCTTTCTTGCCACCTAGTCCCATCCTTAATTCATCCAAATGGTACCTCCATCTCAACTGTTTGATATCCGAATATAACTCATGGTACATTTCAGTGATTAATGCAAAAAACCAGGTGATACTTCCACCTCAGATACCTTTGGCAAACAAAAAAAAAGCCTACCAATACACCGAAATAAAAAGATAACTGCCTAGGAAAACCACTCGTTCAAAGCTAACTAGAAATCTTGGAAAAGAAAGCCCACAATATTCTGAAACTAAAAACAGGCTGAAGATGCTATGTAGACCCAAAGACCGTCCATCTACCTGTGCAAGGTTACTGCACCACAACCCTATCTATCCCCATATGGATCTCTGCTCCTCCCAAACTCCCTAATGTTGCTGCCTCTGGATCACGGGGTCCCGAGTCCGATTGCCAGCCGGGTTGAAGGATTTTTTCTCTACCTGGGGACTGGGTGTTTGTGTTGTCCTTCTCATTTCATCATCATCATTATCATTTATGACGGTGGCTACATTGGATTGTGAAAAAATTGTACCGTGTAATCATTGGGACTTTGTATGGGTGCTGATACTGTGCAGTTGATCACGCCACAAACCAAACATCATCATCATCATCATCATCATCCCAAACTCCACACTCCTTCCCATACCTGACTACTTTCTTCTTCCCATACACTGTACTAGCTCATAAGAGTTCGACATCTCGTCACAGACCTAGAACAAATTCGCCTATGCCTACAGAATTCTTTAATCCCAACACCCCACTGCAGCCCTATGCACGAAAACCTGGGGTGCTTTGCTAGCATATCGGCACATTTCACTCTAACACTTCACATCCTTTCTCTCTCTCCCAAGCCATGACATGATCCCTACCGAGTGAGGTGGCACACTAGACCCACATTTGAGGGGAAGATGGTTCAAACCGGCACCTGGTGATTTCCTTATATTGCTTCAGGGAAATGCCAGCATGGTTTCGTTGAAAGAGCTCAGCTGACTTCCATCACCATACTTCCCCAATCCAATTAGACTGATGACCTCGCTGTTTGGTCTCCTCCCCCAAATCAATCAACCAACCAACCAACATGATCCCTAATATCTATCATTCCTACCAACTGTACTGCACTCTGAATGTCCCACCCTCATTGAAGGCCCCAATCCATCCTCTTCCTGCCTAAGTCAACCCATACACATCTCCTAATTTTTACATTGCATGTCAGTTTTATATAATACTTCCTCTAGATACCTACCTCATCCAAATACATTATGATACAATTACAACATTTCAAAGGAACACGCTGCAATAAATGTGACATCTATGATGTTACAACATTTACAATTCACATTTCAAGCCAATGTAACAAGAAAGATCTCACACAATGCATAATGAAAACGAGAGTAACATTAGATACATTCGGGATCATACAAGACTTTACTGCCAGAACATGACTCACAAGAAATTCGAATTAATGTTTGCTGAATGACGATGTGACTGAGACGCTAGAAACACAGCACAGCGAGTAGACATTTTTTTTCCAAATGTCAATGAAGTATTCCAGTTCAATTATATAAATCATTCCAAACGAAAAATGCGTATTTTTAACGGTATATTGTTGTTGTTGTGGTCTTCAGTCCTGAGACTGGTTTGATGCAGCTCTCCATGCTACTCTATCCTGTGCAAGCTTCTTCATCTCCCAGTAACTACTGCAACCTACATCCTTCTGAATCTGCTTAGTGTATTCATCTCTTGGTCTCCCTCTACGATTTTTACCCTCCACGCTGCCCTCCAATGCTAAATTTGTGATCCCTTGATGCCTCAAAACATGTCCTACCAACCGATCCCTTCTTCTAGTCAAGTTGTGCCACAAACTTCTCTTCTCCCCAATCCTATTCAATACCTCCTCATTAGTCATGTGATCTACCCACCTTATCTTCAGCATTCTTCTGTAGCACCACATTTCGAAAGCTTCTATTCTCATCTTGTCCAAACTGGTTATCGTCCATGTTTCACTTCCATACATGGCTACACTCCATACAAATACTTTAACGGAATTTTATTTGATCAAAAGCGTCCAGAAACGAGGCAGGCAGTATTATGTTGTCAGTACAGAAGCTGTGACAACAGAACGTGGTGGTGAAGAGAGATTAGTAACTTTGATCATGGACTACTCATTGGATGTCACCTGAGTGACAAATCCATGAGGGACATTCTAACCCTTATAAAGCTGCCTGACTGTCGCTGGTGTCATTGTTAAGTGGAAACGCGATGGAACAACATCAGCTAAACGAAGACCAGACACACCTAATGTACTGACAGACAGGGGACGATAGCATTGCAAAGGGCGATTGTAAAAATCGCGTAAAATCGGTGAAATAAATATTATCAGCAGTCCAATTAGCACAATGACTATGCGTAGAGAGTTACATAAGCCACAGTTTTTGTTGTGTACATAGTTCCGCGTAGTCAGCGCGTACACAACTTTCCCACTAGAGCGCGTCCCGCTAAGCACAACAGCGCAGGCGCAGCGCTCGTCCGTCTCCGCACTACGAGATGGCGCTGCCTTAGAGACGGACCAAATTCTGCTTCCGCCGATCTGCGTATTAATATGTCTCGCAGCCAATGAGATTGCTGCTAACGTAGAACCTTTTCTCCTCGCGGATCACACTCGTGCAGTGATACCTGAACGCTCGAGGTATTATAACGAGTGTACAGACCTCCGATTAGTCAGTCTGCATTAGTCTATAGTCCAGTTTCAGTCTGCGCCTAATAAGATTATCATATTCCTGTACATAGCCACGAAGAAAAATGTACAGACACTTTGTCAAGTATCAGAGATATGTGAGAATAAGATTAACGTACCAAGACCAAAGGAACTTCATATTGTCAATTGTAAACAGCATCCAGAATCAAGTTAAGTAATTTCTATGATTTTTATTATTTTAATAAATGCGTGTGAAAATTAATCAAGTTCTGTTTAAAGTTGGTCACCGTCAATCTGCTACCCTAAGCGTGCGAGTGGCATTTCTATCGTCTGACCTAATGGCAGAAGATGAACACGCCACGATAAGACCACGAGACATATTGCTGACACTCGCCTACTTCGTTACAGCGACAAGTCAAATAACCTGATGGTGTGTGTACCGAAGGTCTTACAGTACGCACTCCACAGTTTTCTATAGCCAGTGCTAGGCAACGTTTGAGGTGGTACAGCACTGGACAGTGCATGACTGGAAACGAGCCATTTGGAGATATGAAATACGCTGTACAATGTGGCAATCCGATGGAAGTGCCTTTGTAGTGCCATCACTGAAGCACAGAGGAGGTAATGTTGCAATGATGTGGTGTTCTTCATGGTTAGAGTGTGGTTCCACTACTCTGCTTAAGAAAGCGCTAAATGTTGAAGAATATGGACACATTTACAGCATAGTGGCAAGCACACAGTAGAGGAACAGTTCATACACGATGAGTGTTTATATCAGCATTATCATGCACCCTGTCATAAAGCAGCATCTGCAGGGCAGTTGTTTGTGGACAATAACATCCCTCAAATGGACTGACCTGCCCAGAGCCGTGACTCGAACGCAATGGAACACCTTTGGAATGAGTTAGAATGCTGACTTTGCTTCACACCCCAGCGTCCCACGTCATTACCTCCTCTGGTTTCGGTTCCAGTGGAAGAATGGGCTGCCATCCCTCTACAGATATTCAGACGCCTCATTGAAAGTGTCTCCAGCAGAGTTCAAGCATAAAGGCAAAGTGTGTACACGCCCCATACTAAACTCCACTAATAGGTGGCTGGATGCTTTTGATTAGGTAGTGTACGCCGTCAACATTACGCATGTGTATGTGTAATACATAATATTAGCACAGTGGAATGCAACTGTGGATTGGTAGGCACACCTGAACAAACATTACAAACAATCCTGTTGGAGGGAGATGCGCAACTGTGCATTATACCAGGGGTTGAAAATACCGCTTCAGTTGTAAAGTTCTTTTACTATCGCACGACCGATTTCGGGCTCTTATAAGCCCATCTTCAGGTGTAGTAACTTGGTGCTGTAGCCCCCGAGCGCTCGGGGGCCACAGCACCAAGTTACGAAAGTTACGAAACCCGAAGATGGGCTTATAAGAGCCTGAAACCGGTCGTGTGTGGCCGGCCACGGTGGCCGAGCGGTTCTAGGCGCTTCAGTCCGGAACCGCGCGACTGCTACGGTCGCAGGTTAGAATCCTGCCTCGGGCATGGATGTGTGTGAGGTTCTTAGGTTAGTTAGGTTTAAGTAGTTCTAAGTTCTAGGGGACTGATGACCTCAGATGTTAAGTCCCATAGTGCTCAGAGCCATTTTGAACCCGGTCGTGTGATAGTAAAAGAACTTTACAACTGAAGCGGTATTTTCAACCTCTGGTGGACATACATTGTTTAAATGCGACATATGTAGTGAATTTACACAAGGAGTGGACACTATATGGCAGGGTGTATGTCATAATTTAGAATGAGGAGAAGAGGCAGCAGCTGGATACTCCAGGGAACAATATATCCAAAGCTTAATTAGACGAGTATCAGAGTACATGAGTAATGTAGAGCAGCCAAGTGAAGTCGGAGCTGTCAGAACAGTTGACTAGAGATGAAAGCTGAGCAAGATGGACAAACGTCGATAGGAGGTATGCCAAGATGAAGACGTGGCCTTTCAGACGATACTAGCAACGAAGTGCAAACGGAAGAGCAGAGGCAATGACAGAAAACGAATCTTTTGGACTTAACTGAGAGGGCGGTAGCCTTGCGTCCAATGCTGCGATCTCCTCTGCATTCCAAGAGAAATGAGATGTCTCCTGGTGGGTCCGGTGAGGATGCGGTATTCGATTCTCACACCACACCTCTCTGATAGACTCGGGAGGCACTCTGATGGTGTCGTGCCACCGATGTGATAGGAGGATAGTTTTCCTATTGAGATGGTAGTCATCTCACACTCAAGGAAAGAAAGAATAACGTCCAGCGGATTCATTGATATAAAATGGATGAGCGAAATTCTACAGTAGTCTCTTTGCTGTAATGTAGTCTGTAGCTATGGTGAGTAGCTCTACTTGGTCACCTTTGAAATGGTTAGTACAGAATCTGAGCGCTGGAGCAGCACATTTCCAGAAATACCACGTCATAATTTCTGTGTAGCAAGGCATATCTACTTAAATTATCCAAATCTGATATTTAGTTTTAAAGGGTTAGATTGTTCGGCTTTTGAATATATTGTTTTAATTGTAAACAAGAAATTCAACACTTATATATAATTTTTTGAACACGTTATATCATTTGGAACAAGTACAATTTGCATTAACAAGCTCCATTAGGCATAAAAATTGTATATCCAGTTTTTAAGAGCTGGCTCAAATGGCTCTGAGCACTATGGGACTCAACTGCTGAGGTCATTAGTCCCGTAGAACTTAGAACTAGTTAAACCTAACTAACCTAAGGACATCACAAACATCCATGCCCGAGGCAGGATTCGAACCTGCGACCGTAGCGGTCTTGCGGATCCAGACTGTAGCGCCTTTAACCGCACGGCCACTTCGGCCGGCTTTTAAGAGCAATAAATAAGTAAATAAATAAATAAAAGCGTGATGACCAGGAACTTTACTCCTCCACCTTCACTGCCCTTGCTGGCCAAATACTGGTAATAAAAAATTTTCGCACCACCTAGGTTCGAACTGGCTTATTCTGGACCGCGTGCCGCTGACAACCTCGGCCTCGGGAGTCTGCTTTCTTTGTATATATTTATGTTTTATGAAATGGCTTTTATTCTGCAGTTCCATATACAGAGATAGGATTTGGAAACTGATGCACAAATGAAATGTCATCGTAACTGATAATCGTGTTTTAATACGATAGCAGAAAATTAAGAAAACCACTGTGCGGAATGGTTCTTCAAATTTAGGTGTGCAGCAGTGAGGAGGAATGGTCAACTTAGCTGTTTAGCCATAGTCTCTCGGTCAATCCAGGTGTCGAACGTCTCCGCTCGTCTCCTCTGTGTATAGTTACGTCCGCTTCAATAATGTAATACTAGCAACTTTGTCGAGGCGTGTGGTCTTTCCACTCAGGTCATTGTTTTGCCGTTCTCCATCATGTGGCAAAAATGAGATTCATTTAACATCTGTAGCCTTTGAACTAAATGTCATGTCTCCTGGGCTGTAGTCTTGGATTAGTATTATTGTTTTGTTTCCGTTTCCTCAGTCTTCAGGCTGGTCTCACGTGGGCCACTATGACTGTGTTGGCGTCTGCATTTAAGTACAGTTTTCCTCTGATACCGTGGATATTATTCCCTGCTGGTCCTATCACACCGTCTCATCTTCTAGTTTCTGTTTTCCACAACTTCTTTTTTCACTCTCTGGTGGATCACCTTATTTCTTACTTTATCAGTCTACTTAATTTTCAGCAACACAACATGTTAAACGCTTCGATTTTTTGCATTTTCGGTTTTCCCGCATCCACAATTCACTTCCATACAATACTGTCTCAAGCAGGGCACTCTCAGAAACCTCTTCCTGATATTAAGTCCAATGTGTGATCTATCAAGCTTTTTTAGAGAGGAATACCGCCTTTGTCTGTGCTATGTTAGTCTGCTTTTTATGCCCTTGTTGCGTCTGTCTTGCACTATTTCGCTTCCGAGGTAGCAGAATTCATTTACTTTGTCCACTTCGTGGTCCCTAATTTTGATTGTAAGTTTGTCGCTAAACTCCTTTTTTTTACTTACTCATTACTTTCGTCTTTCTTCGATTTACTTTCATTGTCAGCCCCTGTGTTCTACTCGTTACATTGTTCGTTTTATTCAAAAGCTCTTGTAGTTTACCCTCATTTTCACTAAGTATGCCAGTATCATCAGTGAATCTTACGTTGATGTCCTTTTCTCTCAAATTTATTGCTTCCACTCCTTATTTCCGTAATTGCGTCCTCGATGTATAGGTTCAAAGATTGTATTCCTGCCTTACGCTCTTTTCTATCCAAGCACTCTTCTCTTGGTCTTCATTCTTGTTGTTCCCTCTTTATTTATGCTTATGCCTAGTTTTCTGAGAATTTCCAACATCTTGTACCGTTTTATGTTGAAAGGTTTTTTGTTGGTCAACAAATCCACAAATGTGTCTTGGTTTTTCTTAAGTCTTACTTATTTTATGAAGCACAACGTCAGAACTGGTTTTATGTTTATTAAGGCCAAAGCGCTCCTCATCTGGCAGATCCTCATTTTTGTTTTACATCCTTCTGTATTTTATGTTTGTCATAAACCTGAATGTATTAGTTGTTAAGTAGATTATGCGGTACTTGTCGCATATCGAGATTTGGTATCTTCGGGATTGTCCGAATGATAGTCTTTCACAAGCTGGATGGTACATCTCCAGTCTTATGGATTGTACACCGTTATCTGAAAATCGATTGGCTGCCACTTACCCCAATGATTTAAGAATTTCCGTAGGTATGTTATGTATTCGGTCCGCCTCGTTCGTGAGCAGTTCTTTCAAAGCTTTGCTAAATACTGCCTCCAATAGTATATCCACTGTTTCTTCCAAACCGACATCAATTCCTGGTTGAGAGCTATATTCTGAGCAGATTCACCGACACCATCACCTTTCCTCCAACTGGCTTTCTTCTGGACCCATATATCACCACATACAGGTATGGGCAACAACTATAAATCAGATTGCGATTACGCTTGTAATGTCCATACTTTCCAAAAGTTTTTCTAGACATCGTAAACAAAATCACGTACACATGTTGTGCAGAGTGACCTAGCATTTCTGCGAACTGCATTAAACAAGTTAACTGTCCTAATTTTATTAACCATTGTAGCTCGAAAATTTGTTCCATCTTTTATCTACTCGGCGTAAACATGCCTAAACCATGCCAGCTTCAACAGCTTCGTAACTCACAGTTGTATCATGCCTCGCATTTCTAAGAGGAAGAAATTGTCTCGCATTTCAGTGGTCATCATCATCATCATTATCATTTAAGACTGATTATGCCTTTCATCGTTCAGTCTGGAGCATAGTCCCCCTTATAAAATTCCTCCATGATCCCCTATTCAGCGCTAACATTGGTGCCTCTTCTGATGTTAAGCCTATTACTTCAAAATCATTCTTAACCGAATCCAGGTACCTTCTCCTTGGTCTGCCCTGACTCCTCCTACCCTCTACTGCTGAACCCATGAGTCTCTTGGGTAACCTTGCTTCTCCCATGCGTGTAACATGACCCCACCATCTAAGCCTGCTCGCCCTGACTGCTACATCTATAGAGTTCATTCCCAATTTTTCTTTGATTTCCTCATTGTGGACACCCTCCTGCCATTGTTCCCATCTACTAGTACCTGCAATCATCCTGGCTACTTTCATATCCGTAACCTCAACCTTATTGATAAGGTAACCTGAATCCACCCAGCTTTCGCTCTCATACAACAAAGATTGAACGGTGCACAGATAACTTAGTCTTGGTACTGACTTCCTTCTTGCAGAAGAGAGTAGATCGTAGCTGAGCACTCACTGCATTAGCTTTGCTACACCTCGCTTCCAGTTCTTTCACTATGTTGCCATCCTGTGAGAATATGCATCCTAAGTACTTGAAACCGTCCACCTGATCTAACTTTGTTCCTCCTATTTGGCACTCAATTCGTTTATATCTCTTTCCCACTGACATTACTTTCGTTTTGGAGATGCTAATCCTCATACCATAGTCCTTACATTTCTGATCTAGCTCTGAAATATTACTTTGCAAACTTTCAATCGAATCTGCCATCACAACTAAGTCATCCGCATATGTAAGACTGCTTATTTTGTGTTCACATATCTTAATCTCACCCAGCCAGTCTATTGTTTTCAACATATGATCCATAAATAATATGAACAACAGTGGAGACATGTTGCAGCCTTGTCTCACCCCTGAAACTACTCTGAACCATGAACTCAATTTACCGTCAACTCTAACTGCTGCCTGACTATTCATATAAAGACCTTTAATTGCTTGCAAAAGTTTGCCTCCTATTCCATAATCTCGTAGAACAGACAATAACTTCCTCCTAGGAACCCGGCCATATGCCTTTTCTAGATCTATAAAGCATAGATACAATTCCCTGTTCCACTCGTAACACTTCTCCATTATTTGCCGTAAGCTAAAGATCTGGTCCTGACAACCTCTAAGAGGCCTAAACCCACACTGATTTTCATCCAATTGGTCCTCAACCAATACTCGCACTTTCCTTTCAACAATACCTGAGAAGATTTTACCCACAACGCTGATTAAAGAGATACCTCTGTAGTTGTTACAATCTTTTCTGTTTCCATGTTTAAAGATTGGTGTGATTACTGCTTTCGTCCAGTCTGATGGAACCTGTCCCGACTCCCACGCCATTTCAGTTATCCTGTGTAGCCATTTAAGACCTGACATTCCACTGTATTTGATTAGTTCCGACTTAATTTCATCCACCCCAGCCGCTTTATTGCACTGCCATCTATTGACCATTTTCTCCACTTCCTCAAATGTGATCCTATTTCCATCGTCATTCCTATCCCATTGTACATCGAAATCTGAAACATTACTGATCGTATTTTCACCTACATTGAGTAACTCTTCAAAATATTCCCTCCATCTGTCCAAGGCATCAACAGGATTCACCAGCAGTTTTCCTGACCTGTCCAAAATACTTGTCATTTCCTTCTTACCTCCGTTTCGAAGACTGCTAATTACACTCCAGAATGGTTTTCCAGCAGCTTGACCCAAAGTCTCCAACCTGTTTCCAAAGTCTTCCCAAGATTTCTTCTTGGATGCTGCAATTATCTGTTTGGCTTTGTTTCTTTCTTCAACATAACTTTCTCTGTCTATCTGAGTTCTAGTATGTAGCCATTTTTGATACGCCTTCTTTTTCCTTTTACAGGCTGCCTTGACTGTGTCATTCCACCAAGCTGTTTGCTTCATCCTACCTTTACACACTACTGTTCCAAGACATTCTTTAGCCACTTCTTGTACTGTGTCCCTGTACCTTGTCCATTCCTTTACCAATGACTGAAATTGATTACATTCAATTAACTGGTACCTTTCTGAGATCACTGTTTTGTACTTGTGCCTGATTTCCTTATCTTGAAGTTTCTCCACTCTTATCCTCCTACATATGGACCTGACCTCCTGCACTTTCGGCCTCACAATACCAATTTCACTGCAGATTAAATAATGATCAGTGTAATCAAAGAATCCCCTGAATACACGTGTGTCCCTCACAGCCTTCCTGAATTCCTGATCTGTTATTATATAGTCAATGACAGATCTGGTTCCCCTGCCTTCCCAAGTATACCGGTGAATGTTCTTATGTTTAAAAAAGGAGTTTGTGATTATTAAGCCCATACTGGCACAGAAATCCAAGAGTTGTTTCCCGTTCCTGTTGGCCTCCATATCCTCTCCAAATTTACCCATAACCTTTTCATACCCTTCTGTTCGATTTCCAATCCTGGCATTAAAATCACCCATGAGCAGAACACTGTCCTTGTCCTTTACTCTAACAACTACATCACTGAGTGCATCATAAAAACTATCCATCTTATCTTGATCTGTCCCTTCACAATGCGAATATACTGACACAATCCTAATTTTCTTGCTAGACACTGTCAAATCTATCCACATCAGCCGTTCGTTTACATACCTTATTGCAACTACACTGGGTTCCATTTCTTTCCTGATGTAAAGCCCTACACCGCATTGTGCTATTTCTGCTTTGACTCCTGACAGGTAGACCTTGTATTCTCCCACTTCCTCTTCTTTCTCACCCCTTACCCGAATGTCACTAACAGCTAAAACGTCCAGCCCCATCTTACTTGCAGCCTCTGCCTGCTCTACCGTCTTCCCAGAGTAGCCCCCTTTGATATTAATAGCTCCCCATCTCATTACCATTTGTTTGCCAAGTTGTATCTTAGGACTCCCTGGTTTGACAGTTGCCGTATGAGCACAAAGGTGACCACGACTCAGAATATGTCCGAGATACCCAGCCTTATTCCAAAGTAACTGGTATCCCGACTGTCGGGACCACTTACTTGGCCACTCGTACGTTGCCCGTGGTTCATGAACTAGGACATGACAACAGGAACCCACACCATGAACTACATTTCAGTGGTCTGAGGATATTTTCTGGCAGGAGATGTTTTTAAGGAAAAACAACCTTGGTCATTGGCTCCACTTAGGAGGACGTAGCATAAGTGGTTTTACCAGAACCTGCCAAAGAAGATAACCTGACACACGGAGAGCTTAAATATGTAGGAATCCACGGCCGGTGTTAATGTCTTTGACTCTACTTGGGATAAGCGTGCCCAGAGGAAAGTACAAACGTACGGAATAGATTCGAAAAATATGTGAGTGCCTCGAAGACTTCTTAACTAATAGAAACCGGTACGTTGTTCTGTATGGTTATAGGCAAGGGTAGCGTCAGAAGTGTCCCATGAAGTGTGACGGGCCTGCTCTTATCCTCAGTGTACTACATAAACGATCTAACGGACAGGGCGAGCAGCAACCTGCGGCTGTTTGCTGGTGACGCTGTGGGGTGCGGGAAGGAGCCGCCGTTGTAGGACTGTAGGAGGATCCAAAGTGACTCAGAGGTAATTTCTAGAAGTGTGATGAATGGGAGCTTCCTCTGAATGTAGAAAAATGTAAGTTAATGTAGGCGAGTAGGAAAGGCAATCCCACGATGTCCATGTACAGTGTCACTCGTGTGCTGCTTGACAGTCACGTCGGGTCAGTGTCCGGACGTATCGCTGCGGAGCGATATGGAATGGAAAGAGCACGTAAGGACGATAGTAGAGGAGGCGAATCGTCGACTTCATCGTTGGCAGGAATGTATACAATTAACTGGGGATCAAGTGGGAAAATGAATATTGGTAATTATAGATCACATTCTAAGGATTATTTCTGCGTTTGATTTATTAAAATTTTAATTTTAATAGTCAACAGCCTCAGTTGCACCGTTTACCTACAATTTACCTAGGTTTCAGTCGGGATAACCCAACCTTCTTCAGAATAACAGTAACTACCGTTTGTAACAGTAACTGATACTAGAAGGTAAACGTAAGACAGAGATTTAGGAACCAGATTTTAAATTGTAAGACATTTCCAGGAGCAGATGTGGACTCTGACCACAATCTATTGGTTATGAACTGTAGATTAAAACTGAAGAAACTGCGAAAAGGTGGGAATTTAAGGAGATGGGACCTGGATAAACTGAAAGAACCAGAGGTTGTACAGAGTTTCAGGAAGAGCATAAGGGAGCAATTGACAGGAATGGGGGAAAGAAATACAGTAGAAGAAGAATGGGTAGCTCTGAGGGATAAAGTAGTGAAGGCAGCAGAGGATCAAGTAGGTAAAAAGGCGAGGGCTAGTAGAACACCTTGGGTAACAGAAGAAATATTGAACTTAATTGACGAAAGGAGGAAATATAAAAATGCAGTAAATGAAGCAGGCAAAAAGGAATACAGACGTCTCAAAAATGAGATCGACAGGAAGTGCAAAATGGCTAAGCAGGGATGGCTAGAGGACAAATGTAAGGATGGAGAGGCTTATCTCACTAGGGGTAAGGTAGATACTGCCTACAGGAAAATTAAAGAGACCTTTGGAGAAAAGAGAACCACTTGTATGAATATCAAGAGCTCTAGTTCTAAGCAAAGAAGGGAAAGCAGAAAGGTGGAAGGAGTATATAGAGGGTCTATACAAGGGCGATGTACTTGAGGACAATATTATGGAAATGGAAGAGGATGTAGATGAAGATGAAATGGGATATACGATACTGCGTGAAGAGTTTGACAGAGCACTGAAAGACCTGAGTCGAAACAAGGCCCCGGGAGTAGACAACATTCCATTAGAACTACTGACGGCCTTGGGAGAGCCAGTCCTGACAAAACTCTATCGTCTGGTGAGCAAAATGTATGAGACAGGCGAAATACCCTCAGACTTCAAGAGGAATATAATAGTTCCAATCCCAAAGAAAGCAGGTGTTGACACATGTGAAAATTACCGAACTATCAGTTTAATAAGTCACAGCTGCAAAATACTAACGCGAATTCGTTACAGACGAATGGAAAAACTAGTATAAGCCGACCTCGGGGAAGATCAGTTTGGTTTCCGTAGAAATATTGGAACACGTGAGGCAATACTGACCTTACGACTTATCTTAGAAGAAAGATTAAGGGAAGGCAAACCTACGTTTCTAGTATTTGTAGACTTAGAGAAAGCTTTTGACAATGCTGACTGTAATACTCTCTTTCAAATTATAAAGATGGCAGGGGTAAAATACAGGGAGCGAAAGGCTATTTACAATTTGTACAGAAACCAGATGGCAGTTATAAGAGTCGAGGGGCATGAAAAGGAAGCAGTGGTTGGGAAGGGAGTGAGACAGGGTTGTAGCCTATCCCCGATGTTATTCAATCTGTATATTGAGAAAGCAGTAAAGGAAACAAAAGAAAAATTCGGAGTAGGTATTAAAATCCATGGAGAAGAAATATAAACTTTGAGGTTCGGCGATGACATTGTAATTCTGTCAGAGACAACAAAGTACCTGGAAGTGCAGTTCAGCGAAATGGACAGTGTCTTGAAAGGAGGATATAAGGTGAACATCAACAAAAGCAAAACGAGGATAATGGAATGTAGTCGAATTAAGTCGGGTGATGCTGAGGGAATTAGATTAGGAAATGAGACAGCTAAAGTTGTAAAGGAGCTTTGCTATTTGGGGAGCAAAATAACTGATGATGTTCGAAGTAGAAAGGATATAAAATGTAGACTGGCAATGGCAAGGAAAGCGTTTCTGAAGAAGAGAAATTTGTTAACATCAAGTATTGATTTAAGTGTCAGGAAGTCGTTTCTCAAAGTATTTGTATGGAGTGTAGCCATGTTTGGAAGTGAAACACAGACGATAAATAGTTTGGACAAGAAGAGAATAGAAGCTTTCGAAATGTGGTGCTACAGAAGAATGCTGAAGATTAGATGGGTACATCACATAACTAATGAGGAGGTATTGAATAGAATAGGGGAGAAGAGGAGTTTGTGGCACAACTTGACAAAAAGAAGGGACCGGTTGGTAGGACATGTTTTGAGGCATCAAGGGATCACAAGTTTAGCATTGGAGGGCAGCGTGGAGGGTAAAAATCGTAGAGGGAGACCAAGAGATGAATACACTAAGCAGATTCAGAAGGATTCAGAAGCTTGCACAGGATAGGGTAGCATGGAGAGCTGCATCAAACCCGTCTCAGGACTGAACACCACAACAACAAACAACCGTTTGTCCATAGTGGACATCGTCAAGCTAAAACTACAAATCCATAAATTATCGTCAGACTATAAAACTTATCTGGAACTGCCTCGGCCCCACTTCGCGACCGCTATGCGGCAGCCACGAGTGCTGTACTGGAACTAAGTTCCATTTACAGCCATTCATCGACTTTATGATCCCATCAACGATGATCATGTCATCAGACCACAGTTCTTTGCGGTTGGTTGGAAGAACACTCTGGATAATTCGAGCGAATGATTTGGCTACCCACAGAGCCGCCACGAATCGCATTCAACATTTATGGGACACGTTCGAGAGGTCAGTTCGTTCACAAAATCCTGCACTGCCAACAATTTCGCTACAGTGGCAGCTGCTGGAAGGGACTACCAACGACTTGTTGATTCCATACCACATCGACCTGCTGCACCGTGCTGGGCAAGAGGAGGTCCGACGTGGCATTAGGAGGCATCCATCGACTTTTGCCACTTCAGTTACGTGAAGCACCGGGCGTCTTAGTCTTACTTTTGGTGAGAGCCTCTAGAGAACTTGAATTGGAAGAAGAATGTTACTGAGCTTCTCAAACAGGTAAGTTCATTTACCTTTGGTCATCATGCAGTTCCTAATCTTGAAACCAAACGAATTAACCTCCCGAATGAGATTTTCACTCTGCAGCGGAGTGTGCGCTGATATGAAACTTCCTGGCAGATTAAAACTGTGTGCCGGTCCGATACTCGAACTCGGGACCTTTGCCTTTCGCGTGCAAGTGCTCTACCAACTGAGCTACCCAAGCACGACTCACGCCCCGTCCTTTCAGCTTTACTGCTGCCAGTGCCTCGTCTCCTACCTTCCACTTGCCCGCGAATGGTAAAGGTCCCGAGTTCGAGTCTCGGTCCAGCACACAGTTTTAATCTGCCAGGAAGTTTCGAATTAACCTCCTGATATATTTTCCATATTTCCACTCAATAATGTCTTACGGAGTAATTTTCTACGGTAATTGATGACTTAGAAAGAAAGTAGTTATTGGACAAAAGCGACCAATATGAATAATACATGGTGTTCACCCATATAGGCAACTCTTCAAGATGCTAGGCATTTTAACTGCGCCGTCACAATACATAGATTCGCTAATGAAATTTGTCATAAATAATCCATCACAACTAGCAGTAGAACGGAAAGGTAGTCTATTTTAATATTTCAGCAATTGTGGTGTTGAATAAGATAACGCGGGAGCACACAGAGAAGGATTTTAGTGAGTTGTGGAGAGTGAGTAGTCTGCGTGGAGTGTGTAGAGTATGACCACTGGTTCGTATCTTTGTGCCCGCAGATAAGGGCGCCGTCGAATGAGAGAGAGGGGAGGAAGGAAGGGGGGAGGGTTCAGCGACCCCGCTAGCGATGGCATCAGCGCTGACGTCGCACCACCCAGCCCCCCCCCCCCCCCCCCCCCCGGGAAGATCGACACCTCATCTGAATGGCACTCCAGGACAGAGAGGACAGACTTGCGTCTTCCTCGGCTGTGGCCCAACAGCGGAACAGAGCAACACATCCTACACTATATGGGGTGACTGCCCGTCGCCGTTCAACACGGCATGGGTTACGTGCGTAGTCCGCTTCTCCGCCTATCTTTGAGGAATGTGCAGAAACTTGCTAGACGGCAATTGTGTTTGGAACGGCGTTACAGGGGACAGGAATGGCATCAGATAGTTTTTTCAGACCAATCCGAGGTCTGTTTGTTTGAAGATGATGGCCGCATTTTGGTTCGCCACAGACAGGGGGAGCGTCATCACAGTGGCTGTATTCACACAACACACACAGCGCCATCTCGAGGCCTTATGGTGTTGGGTGCTACTGGGCACGGCCACAGGTCACAGTTGGCGCGTGTCCAGACCACTGTGACCAGTGTGAACTACGTGGATGAGATCCTGTGACCCGTAGCCACACCCTTGCTCCACGGCACTTCAGACGCCATTTTTCAAAAATGACATCCATGCCCGAGGCAGGATTCGAACCTGCGACCGTAGCGGTTGTGAGGTTCCACACTGTAGCGCCTAAAACCGCTCGGCCACCCCGACCGGCGCCATTTTTCAGCAAGACAATGCAAGACCACACGTTGCTGCACGAACACATGCCTTCGTAGTTTCACAGGTAGTCAGCCTTTAGCCCTGGCATGCCAGTTCACCAGACTAGTCGCCTATCACGGGACACATGGTGAACCGAGGTGACTGAAATGCTAACCCTATGAACGTCCTATCTCTAGTCGTTCAAGGTGATCTGTCTTTCCGACACATGAGTGTATGTCTTCAATTAGGAACACCGCATGTATGCAACGGAGGGGACCACCTTGGACAAGAGAGCTTGTATCCGGCTGGAGAAAGAGAAACAATAGATCTTGAAAGACATATGAGGCACGAAAGAACACGCTGAAGTCTGGATACACACAGAAAAGCAGGAGCTGTGTGAGAGCGTTGAGCCAGTTTAAAGCACGATACGAAAGAGAAGGCTGACATTTGCCAGAGGCATCATGAGAATGGGGAACAGCACGTTGACAAAGAAGATGTGGAACACAGCAGGCTTAACAGGGAACAACTGGGCGAAAGAAATCAGGGAGGACTACAAAGCAATTGGAATAAGTGAAAAACTTCGTACGTAGCAGTGCAGGATTGGTCCAGATGTAGTGTGTGCAGTGTAAGGGCATAGGTGGACTGCAATCAGAATCGAAATTAAGATCACGGAAGCAGAACTACGAGGAGCGAGAGAACGAAAAAGTCTTGCGCACTGAAAGTCACCGGTCACTCTAAGGGGGCGAAACGACTAAATTCGAGGCGCATTCGAAAAGTAGAGTCCGATTTGGTGCGAAATGCGAACCACTATCAAAATCCGATGTAACTTGGATCAGATGTGTTGAGCAATGTCTTTAGTGTGCCTATCGATCGCTTCACGTCGCTCTTTTCAGTTCAGAGCGTAAAGTGATCACTTAAAAATTCCTGGTGAGAGATTCGCCTGAAGCTATGCAGCCCACTTGACATAAATGTCACGCATTTCTTTGTTCAAGACAATTCTCAGCCGCGTTCTGCAGGGACAATGAAGACGCTCCTGCAGCGTTTTCGTTGGGAAGTGTTTGATCACCCACAATACAGCCCTTAATTGGCTCTCTGTGATGTTCATATCTGCTCACATGAACCGTTGGCTACGAGGATAACATTTTGGCACAAACAACGATAGGCAGACCAGCGCAGAGAATTGGCGGAAAGCACAGGCGGCTGCTTTCTATGACGAGGACAGTGGAAAGTTTGTACAACGCCACGACAATATGTTAAGTCTGAGCGGCGACTATTTAGAGAGGTAGGTGGAAGGTGTGGCTAACTGTTGCGAATAAAAAATTTTTGAGTTTCACTGTGATTTCCATTTCGCGAACAGCCCTTGTAACTAAATCCATCAAAGATCCGGTGGATAGGGTAGCTTGCAGTAGTGTGGATTATATGAACCATGCGGCAACTTTATTTCTTCTGTCAGATGTGGCGTGAGACCGCTGCGCTTCGCACAAACGAGGCTCGGCGGCTGCTCCTCCTTACCGTAGAGGTACTTCTCGAAGGCGCGGAAGGTGAAGGGTCCGTGGAAGCCCTTGAGGCCGACGATGAGGCCGGCGCGGCGGTAGTCGTCGACGAGCCTCTTGACGAGCACCTGCTCGTTGGCGCGGCCCGCCCGGATCTGGAGCCTCTTGAGCTCCAGCAGCTGCTGGAAGATGCGCCGCTCCATGTGGTACCTGCGGCAGCGTTAGTCGGTGACGCGGCTCTACAGGGAGCGTCTCAGGAACACCGCAGACACTGTCTCAAAATACACTCCTGGAAATGGAAAAAAGAACACATTGACACCAGTGTGTCAGACCCACCATACTTGCTCCGGACACTGCGAGAGGGCTGTACAAGCAATGATCACACGCACGGCACAGCGGACACACCAGGAACTGCGGTGTTGGCAGTCGAATGGCGCTAGCTGCGCAGCATTTGTGCGCCGCCGCCGTCAGTGTCAGCCAGTTTGCCGTGGCATACGGAGCTCCATCGCAGTCTTTAACACTGGTAGCATGCCGCGACAGCGTGGACGTGAACCGTATGTGCAGTTGACGGACTTTGAGCGAGGGCGTATAGTGGGCATGCGGGAGGCCGGGTGGACGTACCGCCGAATTGCTCAACACGTGGGGCGTGAGGTCTCCACAGTACATCGATGTTGTCGCCAGAGGTCGGCGGAAGGTGCACGTGCCCGTCGACCTGGGACCGGACCGCAGCGATGCACGGATGCACGCCAAGATCGTAGGATCCTACACAGTGCCGTAGGGGACCGCACCGCCACTTCCCAGCAAATTAGGGACACTGTTGCTCCTGGGGTATCGGCGAGGACCATTCGCAACCGTCTCCATGAAGCTGGGCTACGGTCCTGCACACCGTTAGGCCGTCTTCCGCTCACGCCCCAACATCGTGCACCCGCCTCCAGTGGTGTCGCGACAGGCGTGAATGGAGGGACGAATGGAGACGTGTCGTCTTCTGCGATGAGAGTCGCTTCTGCCCTGGTGCCAATGATGGTCGTATGCGTGTTTGGCGCCGTGCAGGTGAGCGCCACAATCAGGACTGCATACGACCAAGGCACACAGGGCCAACACCCGGCATCATGGTGTGGGGAGCGATCTCCTACACTGGCCGTACACCACTGGTGATCGTCGAGGGGACACTGAATAGTGCACGGTACATCCAAACCGTCATCGAATCCATCGTTCTACCATTCCTAGACCGGCAAGGGAACTTGCTGTTCCAACAGGACAATGCACGTCCGCATGTATCCCGTGCCACCCAACGTGCTCTAGAAGGTGTAAGTCAACTACCCTGGCCAGCAAGATCTCCGGATCTGTCCCCCATTGAGCATGTTTGGGACTGGATGAAGCGTCGTCTCACGCGGTCTGCACGTCCAGCACGAACGCTGGTCCAACTGAGGCGCCAGGTGGAAATGGCATGGCAAGCCGTTCCACAGGACTACATCCAGCATCTCTACGATCGTCTCCATGGGAGAATAGCAGCCTGCATTGCTGCGAAAGGTGGATATACACTGTACTAGTGCCGACATTGTGCATGCTCTGTTGCCTGTGTCTATGTGCCTGTGGTTCTGTCAGTGTGATCATGTGATGTATCTGACCCCAGGAAGGTGTCAATTAAGTTTCCCCTTCCTGGGACAATGAATTCACGGTGTTCTTATTTCAATTTCCAGGAGTGTAGCTGTACTCTCAAGTGAAATTCCTGGTGAGAGATTCGCCTGAAGCTATGCAGCCCACGTGGCATAAATGTCACGCATTTCTTTGTTCAAGACAATTCTCAGCCGCGTTCTGCAGGGACAATGAAGATGCTCCTGCAGCATGAACCACAGGGTCGGTCGTGAGCACAGACTCTGCCGAAATCTATCCGAAAGGGACCAAGATTTTTTAAATTGCCTATTTTGGTACAATCCGTTGGGTGAGTTTAAGAATGTGTCATGCCTCAAGAACAGTATGTGACAGAATGTACGTAAATTTCATTGTATAGTCGAGGAGTGATTGTTATCGTCACGTCACATTTGTCAAAGGTAGATTGATTTGACACCTAAAAGGTAAGCACATTACATTAGTATATGCAAACTAGACGTTGTTATACTTTTAATACGAAAATGGATCCTACCATTTTTATTTTGCGATCTAAAATGACATCTTCATATGGTTAAATCCAGCGAGTTGCCAAATGAAGCTAGACAGTATTCACTACAGAAGTTTTTATTGATACACCAGAAAAAATCAGACTGATTGAGAAAAGGCTGTTGGATATCAACAAAAATAGCCATAAAAATGACCCAAATTGATATACCTCCTAGTGGAGAAACAGAAGATGAACAGGGGTAGGAAAATGTTTCGTTAAAAAGGCATGAAATGAATTCCCTCTTGTGTCTCTTGGTTATGTAATTTACCTCAACGTGCATTTTTACTGACATTATTGTTTACAGTTGGTCATGGCATTTTTGTCTGATTTGCATTTGTTCTGTTTCAGTGCAACTACCATCCCAACATATCATAACTGTGTATTCTTTTACGGCCTGGCAGATGGGAATGCGGATTCAGCACGTGAACTTTATGGCTGAACGTAACTCCGGTAAGCAGTTACCTGTGCAGGAACGTTTGTACGACACCATCAATGCTTGTGAGAGACAGGCTTATTTGAGAAGGAAATTTCAGATTAAGAGCACGCAATGTACGAATGCGTGAGCTTGAAGAATATGTTCTTCTTCCTGTGGATGGAGCTCTAGCAGCTAGTACAAGGAGCATACCAGAAGGGAGGGCCCCAGTGACATGTCGATGTGAAACAGTTAGTGTGAAAACTTATGTACTCCTATCGCCTTCAACAGGTGCAAGCATTAAATGAGGCGACGCACCTTAAGGCAGCGTGCTGCGTTTCTGCGTTTCTTAGCATGTACCTGATTCACTGAAGAGGCTGGCTTTTAACATCATGGGTAGGGATCTTCAATTATCATAGCAATCGCGACTGGGCTCATGAAAACCTTCGTGAATTGCGACAAGACAGATATCAACAGAGGTTCAGTGGTGGTGGTGGAATCGTTAATGATCATCTTACTGGCCTCTATGTCTTTCATCGACTTCTTACTGGATAAACGAATCTGGTGTTTCTCAGAGATGACTTGTTTCATTTAGATGATTATGTATCTCTAGAAGTCGGCCAATGAATGTGATTTACGCACAATGGTGCTCCACCTCCCAATACATGGATAGTTTTCCAGTATGTCGATAATCAATTTCCAAAGAGAATACTACAACCAAATTTGGCTCAGGAACAGCAGGCTTCATAGTATCAGCACTGTGGGGTTTATAACATCGTTGCTCCAACAGGAGCGGAGATATGGGCAAAACATGTTTTCCTCACCCCTGGTGTATAGGCTTCCCTATGCAACAGCTATTTTGTGTGGGAACAGTATCAGCCTGTGCAACCAACTAGCTTTGCAGGGCAACCTGATTTATCGACCGGCTTTACACCTGTATGTCAGGGCAAATAAATGATTTTGAAGCACCTGATATATTGTGTGCCCTTCATGGCAGGCAAATTGTAGGAGTAGTACCTGCCTCCTTTATTGATCTGTATTGCAGTGGCTCCATGCGACAATGAGCATGGCAGGGGATAGTTTGAGATGGGTAGAGGAGCAGATGAACAGACTGAGGGGGAGAGCAAATGGACGGGTGAGGAGAGGGAGATGCATTAGACAGGTGGAATGTGTAAAGGAATAGTGGGCAAGTAGCAAAGGAAGAGGGAGAGGTGGAGATGGAAAAGGGAGGTGCAGGAGCGTATGCTCAGCATGGTGGGGATGAAGATATGGTCAGAGAGAGGGGTAGAGGAAATGGACAAAGAGACAGGGAGGAGGGGATAGATAGATAGAGGTGAACAGACAAACAGAAGGAGGAAGAGATGTGTTCGGTATATGTGTCGAGAGCATATGTGGGCGAAGGCTAGTAATAATATTACACTATTATTATCATTAGCGAACTATGTTCTATAAAGCGTGGCGTGCAATTACTTGCGCATGCTGTTCTGCACGGCCTGCGTGACGGAGACGGTGCTGAGCGGCGGCCGGCCGTCCTGCCTGCAGGGCCGCGGCACCCTGCCGCCCCCGCCGCCCCCGCCGCCCCCGCCGCCGCCATCGCTGCCCCCGGCCTCGCCCGGCTGCTCGTGCTCCCGCCGCGGCGACGGCTCGAACCCAGAGTCGGGCTGCGCGCTGGAGCGGCTGCGCGTGGTCGTCGTGGACGCCTCCTCCTCCTCCTCCTCCTCCTCGTCTTCCTCCTCCTCCTCCTCCTCTTCCTCATCCTCCTGCCGCTTCTGCACGCCTTCCTCGACCTCCAGTTCCTCTTGTTCTCGGCCCTCGTCTCCATCCGACTCCTCGCCGCTTTCCTCCTGGCTCTCCTGTGTGAGAAAGACGCTGACGAAATGGATACGAAATGTCTAGCCATATATTAAAAAACTGAGTTTTCGCAGCGAGTCAGGTATAAAATATACAGAAGATGCGCAGGATTAAATTACTGTTAACTAACTCCTTACTTATACAATATCAGAAACTATGAAATACAAACTAATCATCACTCCATCCATTAAGTTTATCTTTTAGTGCAATTCTAAAAGCGTAGTTCTCGAAGCGCGTGACGATGATTGTATCACCCCCGCCCCCCCCCCCCCCCCCGTCTCATCCACAGCTGCGGAAATGCCTTACCTAGAAGCGCAGAAGTGAAATTTTCTCACTTTCCAAGACTCGTGAAGACAGTGGCTGCGCGTTCATTGAATCCTAAAGAACTAACTTTTCCCCAAGGTGTATTTACGACTACCTATGGATTCTAAAAAAGAATCAGTTGCTGCTTGTAGGTGAGCGAGAACGTTAATCTCAGGGCTTGTGAATCGTGCGACTGTGGGAAGTGACTCAAGGCTGATGGAGTGAGTTGGTGTGTTGATTGGAGACACCAGACGTTCCACTGCCACGTCAGATTTCATCAGGTGTCCTGGGGCACAGCAGTGTATGAGAGTGAAACATGCACTGTGGGAATACCGGAACAGAACGGAATGGAAGTATTTGAGGTGTGGCGCTACAGACGTATGTTGAAAATTAGGTGGTCTGATAAGGTAAGGAATGAGGAGGTTCTGCGCAGAATGGGAGAGGAAAGGAATTGTGGAAAACGCTGACAAGGAGAAGAGACAGGATGATAGGACATTTGTTAAGACACCAAGGAATGACTTCCATGTTACTAGAGGGAGTTGATGCACGAAACAGTCGTCATCACTGGCTGCAGATTTCTACGTTGAGATACGCAAAAACTGATAACCTCGCTACGATAATCGTATCGATAACGGAAGGTGTTATGTAAGAAGCTAGCAGAAGATACGTCACTGTTGTTTACGTTTATTTTTCGCTGTACGTCGGACTGGGATATTTTATATGCGTCACTCCTACAGGTATACAGCAGCAGAGTTGAGTTATCTAATTTGGTAATTGGTAAAAATACTCAGTGGACTTAAGAAAAGTGCATTGCTTTGGGATTGGCATCCAAGAAAATTAACACTAACACCGGTTATCGTCACATTTATACGGCTTGTCAAAAATGCACTGAATGTCTTCTCGACAATTTAGAACGTATCGCAAACATTCTTATGTTCTTAGTATTTCTTTTTCAATTTGTTATGCGCAGTATATTTAGTCCTTGTATTTCTGAAGTTTAAGTTTATGTGGCTCGGTATTACGTGCTAATTCATTGGCTTCTACATTAACGAAATGAAACAAAAGATTGGAAAAGAGAGAGAGAAAGAGAGTGATAGAGAGAGAAGGAAGGGAAAGGGAAACGGCTATTCATTAACTGGATCCAAACACCGCAACTGGCCCACTGACACCTATATCACCACCGATTTGCCCATACTTCAAATAGGACAACTACTTAGCAGTTTTGCTGGACAAGTGCGTGGATTGTGCTTTATTAAATTGATTTCCACTGCACTCGACGCATCTCTTCATACTCGTAAATGATCCCACACGTTTTCTGGCAGACGGGCGCCTTCGTCGAGCCACGCCAGTACAATCACTTCCTCTGGTCCTCTCATCGGTTCAACAGTTCCGAACAAAAAGCAGATTCAAACGGGACAGGGTTACAGCTGTTGTAGGCAATCAAGAACTTCGCAGCCTATTGCATAGTAACAGTTTGTGGAAAATTTCGACCAATATACTAGAATGTTCTTATTAAGAAAGAACCAACAGTCGACCTTCGTCGCGTGGTTTTAAGGACACATTTACCGTCAGAGCGAGGGTTATGCCGTAGTGCTTAAGACTGTAGGATAGGTAAATGTCGCGTATGGGAAAATTTAGAACATATTTTGAGAAAAGAGCAGAAGCTGTTAGAACATCGAAAGTTCATTAATAAAGCCTGTACTAATGGCAGTCTGGAAGTTGAATGAATAGTGTGGAAGTGTTATATAGGAGTGATAAAATTGAAGACAGTATTATGGAAAGGGAAGGGCTAAGAGAGTGAACATGATATGAGTGATGTGATACTGCGAGAATAATTTGTCACAGGATTGAAATACTTAAGTCGAAACAAGGTACTACTAGTGGACATGATTCCGTCACAGTTATTAAGATCTTTAGGAGAACGGGCAATGAGAAACGTATTTCGCATGATATGCAAGGCACATGAGAAACACCGTCACATTTGAAGTAGAACATTACAATTCATATACGAGTACTTAGGAGATGCTGGAAGAAGAGACAACTACCGTAACACCAGTTTAATGTAGGGACCAGTTACAGAAGAACGGAAGCCAGGAGAACGAACCTCGGAGAGAACCAGTATGGATTTCGAGGAAATGTGCGAACTTGTGAGGCAAAATTGACCCTAGACTTTTCTTACAAGAGAACATCACCAACTTAACCTCATATTTTAAGGAGAAGAAAGCACCCTTGCAAGATATCGGCCAGGTCAATCGAACCTGAGGAAAAATTTGGCCCTTAATTTTGATTCAAGATAGCAAAAGGAAAGCCGTAGTTTTAAATTTCACGCTCAAGGAACCATTCGCACAGGATAATCGTACCAACATACCGACACTTGACCATCGGACAGACTCCAGTATGGACGGCATAGTAATAAGCCTACCTGGCGTACAGAGACAAGTAAAAGATTTGAAAGCAGGTAAATCGTCGGATCCTGATGAGATTCCAGTTCGATTTTACAAAGAGTACTCTATGGCATTGGCCCCTTACCTAGCTCGCATTTATCTTGAATCTCTCGGTCAGCACAAAGTCCTAAGCGACTGGAAAAATAGCGCAGGTGCCTCTAGTGTATAAGAAGGGTAAGAGAACGTATCCGCAAAATTAGACACCAATGTCCCTAACTTCTATTTACTGCATAATCCTTGAATATTCTCAGTTCCAATATAAAAAGCTCTCTTGGGACTGAGAAGCTAATGTCCACGAATGAACATGGTTTTAGAAAGCGTCGCTCGTGCGAAACTCAGTTTGCCCTTTTCTCACATGGTCTACTGAGAACTATTTTCATAAAGGGCAACATGCAGACTCCATATTTCTATATTTCCGGAAAGTATTTGGCAGGCTGTTTACGAAAGTACGAACATAAGGAATAAGGTCACAGGTATGTGTGTGGTTTGAAGACTTCTTAAATAATGGAACCCGGTGTGCTGTCCTCGAGGGTGAGTGTCCATCAGAGACAAGGGTATCGTGAAGAGTGCCCCAAGGAAGTGTGATAGGCTGATTTGGCGGACAGAGTGGCTATCAATCTGCGGTTGTTTGCTGATGGTGCCGTGGTGTGCCGTAAGGTGTCCAAGTTGGGTGACTGTAGGAAGACACGAGACGACTAAGACAAGATCTCCAGTTGGTGTGATAAATGGCAGCTAGTCCTAAATGTGGAGAAATGTAACTTAATGCAGATGAGTAGGAAGATCAAATCTGTAATATTCGGACACAGTATTACTTGTCTCCTGCCTGATACCGTCACGTCCTTTAAAAATCTGGGTGTAACGTTGCAGAGCGATATGACACGGAATGAGCACGTGAGAACTGTGGTAGGGACGGCAAGCTGTCGATTTCGGCTTACTGGGAGAATTTTAGGAAAGAGTGGTTCACTTGTAAAGTAAACGACAAATAGGACGCTGGTGCGACCTGTTCTTGAGCACTGCTCGTGTGCCTCGGATCCGTAGCAAGTCGGAATGAAGGAAGGCATCGAAGCAGTTCAGAGGCAGGCTGCTAGATTTGTTACCAGTAGGTCTGAACAACACGTAAGTGTTACGGAGATGCTTCGGGAACTCAAATGGGAATCCCCAGAGGGAAGGTGACGTTGTTTTCCAGAAACACTATTGGGAAACTTTAGAGAATCGGCATTTGAAGCTGACTGCGGAACGATATTATTGCCGCCAATATACACTGCGCATAAGGACAACGAAGATAAGATACGAGAAATTAGGGCTCATACGGAGGTATGTACACTGAAGCGCGAAAGAAACTGGCATAGGCATGCGTATTCAAATACAGAGATATGAAAACAGGCAGAAAACGGCGCTGCGGTCGGCAATGTGTCTGGCATAGTTGTTAGATCGAGTACTGCTGCTACAATGGCAGGTTATCAAGAATTAAGTGAATTTAAACGTGGTGCTATAATCGGTGAACGAGCGATGGGTCACAGCATCTCTGAGGTAGCGATGAAGTGGGGATTTCCCCGTACAACCATTTCACGAGTGTACCGTGAATATCAGGGATTCGGTTAAACATCTAATCTCCGACATCGCTGCGGCCGGATAAAGATTCTGGAAGAATGGAACCAACGACTACAGAAGAGAATCGTTCAACGTGACAGAAGTGCAACCCTGCCGCAAACTGCTGCAGATTTCAGTGCTGGGCCATCAAGAAGTGTCAGCGTGCCAACCATTCAACGAAACATCATCGATATGGGCTTTCGGAGCCGAAGGCCCACTCGTGCATCCTTGAAGACTGAACGACACAAAGCTTTAGGCCTCGCCTGGGCCCGTCAACACTGACACAGGACGTTGCCTGGTCGGAAGAGTCTCGTTACCAAATTGTATCGGGCGTATGGACATGTACGGGCATGGAGACAACCTCTTGAAACTATGGACCCTGCATATCAGCAGGGGACTGTTCAAGTTGGTGGAGGGTCTGCAATGGTGTGGGACGTGTGCAGTTGGAGTGATATGGGACCCCTGATACGTCTAGATACGTCTCTGACGGGTGACACGTATACAAGCATCCTGTCTGATCACCTGCATTCATTCATGCCCACTGTGGATTCCGACGGACTTGGGCAAATCCAGCAGTACAATGTGATACCCCACACGACCAGAATTGCTACAGAGTGGCTCCAGGAACACTCTTCTCAGCTTAAACACTTCCGCTGTCTACCAAACTCGCGAGACATGAACGTTATTGAGAATATCTGGGTTGCCTTGCAACGTGCTATTCAGAACAGATCTCCCCCCCCCCCCCCCCGCCCCCGTACTCTTACGTATTTATGGACAGCAGTGGAAGATTCGTGGTGTCAGTTCCATCCAGCACTACTTCAGACATTGGTAGAGTCCATGCCACGTCGTGTTGCGGCACTTCTGTGTGCTCGCAGGGGCCCTGCACGATATTAGGCAGGTGTACCAGTTTCTTTGGCTCCTCAGTGTAAAGAGTCGTTTTTTCGTCGCTCTGTTTGCGTGTGGTACAGCAAAGGAAATAACAGGTAGTCGTACAGGATACCCAGCTCCACGTGCCGTACGGTGGCTTGCGGAGTATCTATGTAGATGTAGACTGTAAGAAGTTATGAACTTCTGGAAGTACAGCTTTCACACCTGTGCTCGCACAAGTTTTTTGTGATTCGTTTCCCGCCCCACTGCAGCCGCTTTTTGCTGTATCAGAGAGCTCGATTTGTAGCCTCTAGGGTAGGCTCGTCCAAACTGTGCCCCTGGGGCGCTAGCGCCCCGGGCGAACTTGTGTGTTGTTGCAGTGGCCGAGCCGCGCCGCGCCGCGCCTTGGCAGCCCGCGGTACGCGCGCTAGACAGACCGCCGCGCCAGCAGCGGCCAAAAGCACTGATACGACGCAAATACGTTAGTCAACGGACGTAAGGCTGCAGTGGGTCGAGATGAATGGTCAACAGAAGCAGACAAAATGCGGAGGGGCGGTGTCGCAAGGATCAGCTCGAAAATTTGTCGCAAGAGGAGCGCCAATCAAAGCTTGAAGAACTAGAAGAAAATTTCAAGCAGCATTACAGTGAAGAAAGTGTTTCTTATCATATGACTCTCTATTATCTATAAAAATGACAAGTAAAACTATATTTTATAATCTGATGTGTCACGTAGCAATGTGCCAGTTTTCGAATATCAGATTGTCAGCAACAAGGAACATTTCTTTCCGGTTAATTTTATATTTGGGTTGCATTAAATCGCGTCGCACAGACATAAGAAAAAGTTTCAGGTGCGTTACTTTTTTCCAAAAAAAATGGCTCTGAGCACTATGGGACTTAACATCTATGGTCATCAGTCCCCTAGAACTACTTAAACCTAACTAACCTAAGGACAGCACACAACACCCAGTCATCACGAGGCAGAGAAAATCCCTGACCCCGCCGGGAATCGAACCCGGGAACCCGGGCGTGGGAAGCGAGAATGCTACCGCACGACCACGAGATGCGGACTACTTTTTTCCACTTTCTGAAAAGCCGTCACAAACGCTCTCTCGGACAGCAAAGTGTCATTAATAGTCATTCTTTGTTTTTGTGTATGTGTGTTTTGATGTATGGGAAGACATATGTTGTAGTTTGATATATGTTTATAATTAATTAAAAGGCAAAGATTCCAACAGATAAAAATTTATTTTGCGACTGTCCTTGCTAGCGTCTATGACAGCTTTTCAGAGGAACTGGGGAAAAACGCAGCTAAAATCAGTCTTTTTTTGTTAGTTTTTTATTTAGGTTTCAATGAATGGAACAATTCGTTAGTTACAATTATAAAAATGTTTTAAGAACAGGATTGTACAAAAATAATTGCAAAAGCATTTTTTTTTTTTATTGCCGTGGTAGGAGCAGGAAACAGATGGGCAAAGTTTGCGCCAAGCTACAAACGCTAGCTGAGAATTGTGACAGCAGGCTTGTATTTGTCCTGCAGACCTCCCGGAAAAATTTGAAAAACAGCTCTTTCGCCTCAAACCGTTGCTCGCCGGGTCGAAGATATGACCTCAGGTATGGAGCAGCAATTACCGGAGAGAGAGGAAAACTTCATTTCATTTTCCGTCGCTCTTGAAGAGTCCACGGACGTTGCGGACTTATCTCAGCTCGTAATGTTCATTCGGGGTGTCGACGACAATCTACGTGTCACAGAAGAATTTCTCGACCTTGTACCATTAAAAGACACAACCATGGGTTTGGATATTTTTCTAGCCGTGGAAAACGTGTTCGAGTCAGTGGGTTTAAAATGGGAACGCCTGATCAGGGTAACAACGGATGGAGCCCCTGCGCTGCGAGGGATACGCACCGGATTCCTGGGTTACGTCAGGTCAAAAATGGCTGAAGTCGTCTGTTCCTTATTCGCGGAAGTCTACTGTCTGATACACAAGGAGGCACTATGTGCGAAGATTGTCAACATAAAAAATATTGACACTGTGGTATCTACAGTTCCGGTGCCACAGTGTAGGTTGGCACTACGAGAGCGGACGATCTACACCGGCGACAGCGCCCTCTAGCAGACGCTGTGCAGCTCCACGAGCGCCACACCACTTTCCCCACAGTTCATGGAGAGCAGACGGCCGAGAACCATCGCTTCAGCTTAACTTGCTATCGAAACTTTCTTATCTGATCTTTGGCTGCACACCTACGTGCTCATCACCTAAAGTTATGTACTATGTTTGCATATGTTTATACTATTGTAAAACCACTTTTATTTTACTTGCAGTACCGAAAGCTTTACCTCACCTGCTCCTACTCGCTTCCTTTCATTCGGCCTCGTTATCGAGCAGACCCACGCGCCGCCTTCCAGGCGGGATACAAAAGACACAGTTGTTCCAACAGTTAATTATCTTCGCCTGCATTGACTCACACATTGCCAATTTAAAGTATTTCTGGCTGAAATCCCCTACCACGCCGAAGGAAGATGGCTGAGCAGAGAGAAGGTGCTTCATCGGTTTTTCTCCTTGAGGGACGAAATGAATACTTTTTTTGGAAATGAAAGGACGCATAGAAGAATTACTTCGTGATCCTAAGTTAGTAGCGAATTTGGCTTTTTTGAGTGACCGAACTGGTCGGTTTGAACATTTCACTCCAAGGTGAAAATCACTGTCTTGTTGATTTAGTGCAGACGATTCAAGCATTTCAAACAAAAAATTATTTTGTGGGAAAAATAGTTGCGCGAGGAGAATTGTGGACACTTCCCTGAATTAGACAGCATTAAAGAAGATGTGGATTTTTCAGATTATGTTCAAATCATTTGCGAATTACAAGAAGAGATTGAATACAGATTTTTGGAGATAAGTGAGCTTCAACCGGCCTTAGATGTATTTGTTGGCCCGTTTTCCCTTTACAAATATTTCAACTAGAGCTGATTGACCTGCAGTGCGATATTCACCTGAAGGACCGCTTTGTTATGGGTAAAACTTTGGATGACTTTTACAGCTGTTTTCTATGAAAGAAGTATCCTCTTTTGCACCAGCACGCCGCCAAACTTCTCTCGATTTTTGGTTCCACGCATGTTTGTGAGCCCTTTTTCTCCCTTTTAAAGTTTGCTAAGACTAAGAACGGTTCACTACCTAGCGATAAAAATTTGACTTAATTCTTTCAGGTTAGCAGTCTCCCTGAATATTGTACCAAACCTAGACAAAATTAATTCCTCGAAAAAGAAAAATGTGTAAAATGTTAATGGTCTTCTTTAATAATGTTGACTGTAAGGATTAAAGCCGGCCGCGGTGGTCTAGCGGTTCTAGGCGCGCAGTCCGGAACCGCGCGACTGCTACGGTCGCAGGTTCGAATCCTGCCTCGGGCATGGATGTTTGTGATGTCCTTAGGTTAGTTAGGTTTAAGTAGTTCTAAGTTCTAGGGGACTGATGACCACAGATGTTAAGTCCCATAGTGCTCAGAGCCATTTGAACCATTTGTAAGGATTAAAGGTCTTTACAACCTTAATTCTATTTTAATAGGTTTTCAAACTTGATCAATTAAAATTATTTCGCGCAAAACAGCAAACTGAGGATCCTATGTCCAAACTCTGAAAAGGGATACAAAAAGCTGTAGCACGAAGTACAACAAAAAATTATTTTCTTGTAACTGCTAATAGGAAAAATGAGACACTATATCCCTTACGTAAAATCATATCTAAAATAGAATATTTATGACACTAGTTCATTTAAGAAATCGATATATCTTTCAGAAGACACACACTGTACATATGGCGAGTGTTGATGTACAATACTAATAGAATCAACCTGTGGGTGAGAAAACTACTAAGCTGTTCTTCGATTCTTGTTTTGGATATTGTTTTCTAAAGCTCTGCGTAGTATTTCTGCCACACGAACACTAATTGTTACCTAAACAGTAAATGGTTTGCTTGTTTAATCGCTCATCCACCACTTTTACAGAGCTGCGCTTCCTCTGTTATTTTGTTTACGTCGGACCTGACCGCGGGACAGTCCAGGGCAGAGTAGCGGTGTGCGGTCCCACCCGCTCCGCAGGTATCTCTCTCGCTCCTTTGCCGACACCAGCGACACACGCGGTTGCGTACGGGGCGTGAGCTACACTGCCTGACGCCCGCGGACTGCGGGAGTGACCGCCGGGAGCAATTCTTGGATCAGCTTGCTTGTCTATCTGGTGCCACAGATGTCTTTGCTTCGAGCATTTTTATTTTGCGATTCACAAATGCAGTGTAATGTAATGAAACGACTGAGTGTATCATTAGGGAAGTAGTGTAGCGCTGTTTAATTATTGAAATCGCTGTGCTACGTTATTATCTTTGGATTTTGAAGCTAGCACTGTTTAAGTGAAGTATATTTGTAGCAGATGCGCTTTCTTCAACTGTGATTAAATTGTAAATCGAAATTCACTAACTTCACTTTATAATCTTCACTCGCTCCAGATTATTCATTTTGATTTTGGGGCATGTATGTAACTGCAGCATTTCAGTACTAGAATATTGATAACATTGAATGTGCATGAGGGTGACATATTATAAACTCGTATTATTTGTTATGTTTCGGGCAGAGTGACATGTGTTGTGGAAAAAGATTTTAAAACTCGCTGGGCAGATGAGTCCAGCTCCCTCCTCCACTTCCCTCGTTTTCAGCATCATGCGAATACGAATGCTCTGGTTGTCACCACGACGTACCGCACATCGCGGCCGGGCCTTAGGCGGCTGCTATGGGGCGGAACGAGTGACAAACTACCTGTGCGCGCGAAAGTTTCAAACCCATCCTTTCGGAAGGTCGTAACTGCGCACTCTAACAAATTTTTAAGCGGTGTCGATTGCTGGGGTCGATATCATGCAAGTGTGCCTCTTTGTCCTTAAAATATGACGTCAAGTTGGAGACATTTCCTCATTAGACGACTTAGAAGATCTGTTGAGCGCAAAGGATGACAGTATCATGAAAACAAGTTATAAGACGAATATCAAGAATTCTAAAACAAGGTTAATGGAGTGTAGTTGAAATGAAGCTGGTGATATTGAGCGAATTAGCTTAGCAAATGAGATACTGAGAGCAGTAGGCGGGTTTTGCTATCTAGGCACCATAGCAACAAGGAGGGCAGAAGTAAAGAGGAGATATAAAATGGGGACTTGCAATAGAAGGAGACGTTTTCTTAAAAAGAGAAGTATGTTAACATCGAAATTAAACTTAAACGTTGGGAAGTATCTTCTGAAAGTACTTATCGGGACTGTAGCCTTGTTTGCGATTAAACATGAACGGCAAACAGTGCAGGCGTCAAGAGAATAGAAGCTTTTGAAATACAGTGTTGCAAAAGAATGAGGGATATATCAGATATCCAATCGAATGAGCGAGAAGAGAGCTTTAAAGCAGCACTTGGTCAAAAGAACGGATAGGTGGTGTAAGTAGGCTGTTTAGGTTCTTATATTGGTAATGCCACGTAGTGCTCTGTATGAAAATCACTGGCTGTGCTGTGTGCAGTCTGTGGCTAGTTTGCATTGTTGTCTGCCATTGTAGTGTTGAGCTGTTGGCTGTTAACAGCGCGTAGCGTTGCGCAGTTGGAGGTGAGCCGCCAGCAGTGGTGGATGTGGGGAGTGAGATGGAGGAGTTCTGAGAGTGGATGATCTGGACAGAGACAGTAAATTTGTAATATGGGATATCATGGACTGATATAGATATTATGACTTTTGAACACTATTAAGGTAAACACAATGTTCGTTCCCTATCAAAATCTTTCATTTGCTAACTATGCCTGTCAGTAGTTAGTGCCTTCAGTAGTTTGAATCTTTTATTTAGCTAGCAGTAGTGGCGCTCGCTGTATTGCAGTAGTTCGCGTAACGAAGATTTTGTGAGGTAAGTGATTTGTGAAAGGTATAGGTTAATGTTAGTCAGCGCCATTCTTTTGTAGGGATTTTTGAAAGTCAGATTGCGTTGCGCTAAAAATATTGTGTGTCTGTTTAGTGTTGATCAGAATAGGTAAAGAGCGAAATGTCTGAGTACGTTCAGTTCTGCTCAGCTGTTTGAAAATCAAATAACGTAAGGAATTTATCAGCACAGTAATTCAATAATTTTTCTAAGGGGACGTTTCAGTGGGCATGCAGCAGGTCAAGGGTTCGACACTGGGTCGAGGCATACTTGATTTTATTTGCTAGTTTCATTCTGCCATATAATACTGTTAGTGTAGACCGTTTCTTAAGCCACATGTATCCGATATTTACATAGCACATGTTTGGAAATTATTTGCAAAGCATGTTGCTAGCCCTATTGGTCACGTGGCCTTATCAAAATGTGATGCACTTGAACGTGGCAAGAATAAATAGTTGGTACTAATCGATGCGACCATAGTGGTAAGGTACACAGAAAACAGGCTCGGAATCTAGTAGATGCAGTGGTGTGAAACAATTCGTGAACAAAGACATGCTAGAGGCTGACCAATGAAAATGGTTGTACATCCTCCTTCTGTGTTCGTATTATGTAAGTGCAAATGTTTTGCAGAAGACCCGCTCTAATAGCTGCATGACGATCAACACGCTAGACACCGTACCAAAGAGACTACATTTAGCAAATAAAAACAAATACTCCTCGACGCAGAATCGAACCCTTGACCTCCTGGATGTTAACCCAAAACGCTATCCACTGCACCACCTGCACAGCACGACTAACGGACGCTGAGAGGGTAGTTAATACACGTATGATTACCGCGTTGCCAGATTGCCAACTGTTACTGCCGAAAATATGCGCGGGACGAAAACAGACACTGACAACAGACAACTGATTCACCTCGATGGGCAATGAATCCACCACCTTCAGAGACGGATTTACAATTACCTTCGGCATCCAGAGAGAATCACAAAGTATGGACAGGGATTGCGGATAGGTGGCACTAGGTGAGAATGTTGCTCGTCCGGGAGGCGTACAGAAAAACTTCGCGCGGCCGCTCTAAACATTGTGTTCCGGTGGTGCAGTGGTGTGCGTAACTGTCTAATAAGCAGCGGGGCGTGGGTTCGAATCCTGGCGTGGTACACATTTTCACACGTAGCCACTGAGTCGCATAAGGTCCCAATGGAGCTGACATCAACAGTTCCTTTCCTTTCAATCCCCTGCACCTTCAGTTTACATTATGTCTCATGTGTTTCCCTAAAGACAAGAATGCTGGATTATTTTGTATATTGTCACTCCCTGTTGTCTTATGGAATTATGTTCCAGAGAAGTGTACCTGAAGTAAATATACGACCAGTAAAAATATATTGTCTGAAATACGCAACTGTACATGTTGAGAAACCTTTTAATGAGCTTGGAATCCTTACAAATATTTCCCAATACATTTAATCATTAATTGTTTTCGCACCTGAGATATATCGGCTTCAGCTCTACTGTGATCTACACCATCACAACAAAAGACAAAAGAATAATTTTCATGTAGACTTTGCCTCGCTGTCTACACTTCAGATTAGAGTTAGGTACTCTGGTGCAAAAATATCCAACAAGCTCCCATCTAACATAAGGAAGGAAACTGGAAATCCTACTTGGTTTATAAAAAACGTAAAAAGATACCTCGTGAGCCACTGTTTCTACAAATCAGCAATTATGTAGATTCATAGATTGAAACTTTCTCTGAATTGTATGGGAAGTAGCAGCATTTGTTGTAAAGCGGCGCGACAAGTATTGGCATCTGTAAATAGGGCTCACTTTACAGATGTAGATGACTGTTTTCACACCAGTGTGATGAACATATTTAGGAATCAATAGTAGGCAAACAGAAACTGCTCAGTATTACTGAGGAGGCTGCAGCTTATTCAAAGTAGCACTTTTCTCCTGATTTAGTTGATTAAATGTAGCTAGTACAACCATGGAAAGCATTAAGCACTGCAGTGATAGTTTATTATCGCTAATACAGTATACAGTATACATATTATGTTACTACGATTTGTCTGTTTTTTGTTAATGAATACCTTGACTCATTTCAGAGTATTTAGTTCTTTGACACTCCTGCATTAAACTTGGAACGGATATTTCGAATGAGTGTTTCTGTACGACAATAATATTCATAGAATGGTATATTAATGGGCAAGAAATTTTTATTTCATTTTCACGAAAATTTAAGACCCAAACGATTGTCTGGCTTCACACATCTAGTTCTTGTCCTCTTCTAGCAATGAAATTGCTTACGGCAATGAGCGGAGTACTTATCATCAACAGTAGGCCAGTGCTCGTACTGTGTAGCTTCTTATGATCAAACGGTGTATTTATTGGTTTGAATAGATTGTTTGTTGTGTCTTCATCAGATACACTTAATCACGTCAACATTGGATTCATCTAATACTAAAATTTGCTCATTAGTAACGCTAAAAATAAAAAAGAAACTAACCCACTTTGACAGTAAAATAAATAAATATGACAACCTATTCCGTAATCTGCTGGGAATCCGAGTAGTTTAGTTTCACTTAATGCGAGAGCGCCAGCTGATATTTCTGTCGGTTACTTAGGTCACATGAAAGTTTTCACTCAGTCTGAGGGTTTGAGCTGTTTCATTTACATACTTTTTCCGTAATTTTTCTTGGGGGCTTTACATACGATGTGGCGTGGCGCCGCCGCCTGGTGTTGCCAGAGCCAGGGCAACAGCCGGCGCGAGGAGGTGGAGTGATAGCCGGCGCGAGCGCAGAGCCAGCCACCTCCTCGCGCCAGCTGCTGCCCTGTCCCTCTCAGCACCGAGACGCTGACGTGGAGCGTGCGCGCCGGCGCAGCACGCAGCCTCCTCCTGCTGTTTCCAGAGCCAGGGCAACAGCCGGCGCGAGGAGGTAGCGTGATAACCGGCACGAACTCAGCGCCAGCCACCTCCTCGCGCCGGCTGCTGCCCTGTCCCTCTCAGCACCGAGACGCTGACGTGGAGCGTGCGGGCCGACGCAGCACCTAGCCTCCTCCTGCTGTCCTGTCCCTCTCAGCGGGCCGACGCACAAGCTTTTTTCTTTATTAATTTTTGCAGTAAAACAGAATGCAAACTGTCGCAAAAGCTGGACAATGTACCTTTCTTCAATTTAAAAGCACAGCAGCAATCTATTTGTAAGTTTTAAATGGCGAAGAGAATAATTAGTCTTTCATTACATAATTAAATGAATATGTACATTTCTTATGTCAACTCCGGTGTACCCACTGAAATATCTCTGCGTGCGCCTGAGAGTCGGGCTCCCCTCTGGGGTATGTTATGTGTACCACAGCTTTACTTAGTGAAAAAGTACTACAGATTGTTTTCTCTCCCCTCGAAGAATAACTGGATAGCTCGCTCAGGTAAACACAAAGAAATTACAACAGACATTGGCTACAATCGGGCATTGGTTTAAAATCAACGGGAAAAGTTAAAAAGTTGTACTACTCTGAGATTGTAACCCAGGTCTGCTGCTTAGGAGGCCAAAGCTCTGATCACCAAGCCAGGAGCTGGTCATTGCAACACTGTAGGATAGCCTAGCACGCCATCTATCAGACCCAAATTCTCAACTTATCCACACACCACTAATGCAGTGCCCCTTGCCCACCATTATCCTCATTCTTTGGGGACATGTTCGAAAGAAAAGACACCAACCACAGGGTGTCACTTTAACTGAAGACACTGAAACATCTCCAGAAGTAAACATCAGATTAAAAAAAGTTACCATTCCAGTTTGTGTCAGAGGCAGGGATATACTGCGGGGATTGCGGGGGAAGCTTTGAAATCATCAATGGGAACCCCGTTTGTTTATTGCAGATTACAATTCTACGGCAAAATCTACATATGTTTTGTCTGAAAGATTTCTTCGTTTCGCCACAGGTGGTGCTCTCATCAGAGGAATAGAAAAGGGTACACAATCGTAATTTACGACATGCTACTACTCAGTGATCCTTGAATATCCAATGGCATGTCGGATGTCATATCCATGCTGTGAGGGCAAGACAGTTCAGTATTTCATAACTTCTAACTGGAAACTCCATTCATAACATTGTATTTCTCTGACATATCGAACGGGGGACTACTCTACACGCTACATGGCCGTGGCTCGATGCGAACACTATTTTTCCAATTAGAGTCAGTGTTCAAACGTAGAACAGCCATCTTTAATACTTAGTGATCCGCTTTTCAGATGACTGTACACAGGACAGAAGCTTATCTGCAGGAATGTCAGCACAAAGATTTCTGATGCGGTTGATAATGTCTTTGTGGTCTTTCTGCTCTTACTGGTACACCTTATATTTTAAATATCCCCACAGAAAGAAATCCGGTGACATCAAATCCGGCGACCTAGCAGGGTAATCAATAGGTCACATCCCATGGTTCAATTGCGTAATGCGCTGGGCAACCGTCATGCTGAAAGCACATACATTATCGAACATCTAGGGAAACATCCTGCAATAGTACTAGTAGTTCCTGTTGCGTCCATACAACGTGCTGTCGATAAAATATGAGGGAGTTTGGGTTGGGTTGTTTGGGGAAGGAGACCAGACAGCGAGGTCATCGCTCTCATCGGATTAGGGAAGGATGGGGAAGGAAGTCGGCCGTGCCCTTTCAAAGGAACCATCCCGGCATTTGCCTGGAGCGATTTAGGGAAATCACGGAAAACCTAAATCAGGATGGTCGGACGCGGGACTGAACCGTCGTCCTCCCGAATGCGGGTCCAGTGGATAAAATATGAACAAATGAGTTTGTTCCCCATGATGCCACACCATACGTTAACCGACCAAGGATGTCGATGGTCAACTTGCTGTAACTAGAGGGAATTTCTGCACTCCAGCAATGCATGTTATGCCAGTTAACGCTACCACAGTTTGTAAATGTTGACTCATCGGAAAATAGTACCTCGGCAAAGAATGTGGGGGTCGTTTGCATTTTTTGACATGCCTATTCACAAAACACTACCAAGTTCTGGAAATCGGCGCTATGTTCTTGATGCAGTGAAACGTGGTATGGATAATACTTATGACGATGTGGCGCTACTACTTACGGACATATCGGAATTGTGGTGTAGTTTCTGGCCGCTCATCGGTGGGTTCCGGTGCATTGCTGCTAGTACTGTTATTTCATTAGCTTCTTCTGGAACACGTTTGCTTCGTTTCCTTTTGCCAGTCCGTAAGCCGGCGTCAGACATAAAGCGTTCACAACCTTGTTCTTGAGCGAACGACAGCGAGTTTTCTCTGGAAAACTCCCAGCATGGAAGGCAACAGCAGCCTCAACATTTCTCCTACATTCTCCGTACATCAGGATCATTTCAGTTTTAAAATTCTGTGGTTGCAACATTCGTCGTCCACTTGCACGTCGGTTCTCCAGATGATACCAGCACAGGAGTCAACGACATGGGGCAATAATGTGACACAACAACGCAAATAAACCACGCCCACGCATTTGTGCGTACCAGATCAAAAGGATGGGGATCTACGGAACATGATGAGTGAATGAAAATAAATTAATGAACAACGATGTGGGAAAAGTCTGAGCATAAATCAGCCCATTCTCCAAGGGCTGCCTGAGTAGTGCTTGACAAGGTAAACGCCTGTCTATAATGATCGTGCAGAGTTGTGGAGTGGGGATTCAAGGTTGACTGATACTCTTCCGAAAAAATTCATCCAGAGAGTCTAGAGTGTGAGCTTAATTCTCCCAGTGGGTGCAAAAGTTGCCTATGTCTGAGTGGTTGACACAATTTGTTACTTTTCTTTGTGAATTCATTTTTATATCCATCGTAACTGGTATTCCGATGTTGTGCTGCAAGACTGTACTCATGCACAAATTTGTGATTGGCAGTTCTTAAGAAAACACCGCCTACGTTTGCTTTCTCCGCAGAGTACGATGTGTATCGAGTTGGTAAGTACGGAGTTGAGAAGGTTGCAAAAGTTCTTGATAGGGACTCCTTTTACGACTTGAGAGGTTGTCATTCATGTCAGACAGTTCCACACGCATCTGACAGATCGATACCTTTTGGGAGTAATTTTCTAAAATAAAACAAACGTTGGGTTTAATGACCAGTTGATGACGAAAATCCACGGAGACGAATCGGTTGCTAAGCACAGTACCTGCTCACAACATCTTCTGTCGGGTTGAAACGTAGCGTTATAAATAAGCTGTTATTTGTGAAGCGCTGTACTGCCACCAGGATGACTCTATCAAGGAGTTTTCACGCTGTACTCTGCAGTGACAACGGCCACCAGTGGTCTGAAGCACGCCCGCTCTGTCTGCCATTTTACTGCAATTATCTTGGCTCTTCTGAGATCTGATGGCAGTTCTTCCGTACATAAGCCATAGTATCCGCGTTTCTGGGCCGCCGCGTGCAACCTCAGAGCACGTCGTCTAGGGTGCCCAAAATCACATAGTAACTTGATCTGGTACAATTAGTTCAAAGAAGAGTTCACCGAATTCCGCAACACTTCTCTAAGAGGCAGTTAAACGAAAACATGACAGACGAAAAACAGTAAATAAAGTGTTTATTATTTCAAATGTTAACACCATAACTCTTAATATATTCATCCCACTGTGAGACAAGACGGTCAAGCCATCAACGAAAAGTGGTTTCGGTTGCCTACGGAACCAAAACTATAGCCACTCGTTCATCTCTTCTACCAAAGCAAGTCGACGCCCACGAATGCCTCCAAGGCGCCAAAAATAAGGAAATAGCAATGGAGAGATGGGGACTGTATGGAGGATGCGTAAGGGATTCCCAGCGAAGCTTCGGCAGCGTAATCGAAATAACATCACCAACATGTGGGCCCTGAAGTAAGACATCAGTGACCTTTGATTTGCTTCACACGAAGAGGTGCGCGCCTGGGAACAATCGTGGTTTCTTAGGCAACGGCAAACAGTTTTCCATTTAGGCATTCACCGTCTTGTCTCGAAATAGGATAACTTATTAACAGTTATGACGATTACTTTTGAAATAATAAACAGTTTACTTACTTTTTTTGCATATGTCTCGCTTTCATTTGAGTTTTGGTAGTATTTGGAGTGCCCTATATTGCAGTGACAGTGAAAGAAGTTACCAGCTCCACGGTAAGTTCTCTCATTTTTTTGAAATGAGATAGATACAGTCTCCTTTCCCAAGCCGTGGATTGCCTCTGCGCAATTTAGAGACTTTCAGCAGGTCACTAAGAATAGAATCGCCAGAAATGGAAATGGTCTTATTGTTAGGTAACTCAGCCGGACCTTCTCCCAGTTTTCAAATCAGCTTACAATCCTTCCTGAGATGTAGCGTCCCGTCTATGAAAAGGCCATCAGATTCGGTAAGTACTGGAAAGAAAATTAGCTATGTCCTTTTCAAAGGAACCATTGTAACACTTTTGGAAAACCACTCGAAACCTAACTCTGAGAGGTTTGAATTCTGCTATCCCGATTTATAGTTGTTTCGAAATTACCTAATAGATTGACGGCCTCGCGCTGAAAATAAAAATCATTAGCAGCTTACGTAACTTCAGGGACGAAATTTAGGTAAAATAAAGCCATATGTGTAATGTTTTCAGTTGGTTGAGTCAAGCCCTTAAAGTAGCGAACCGAAATCTACTTTCCGGATGCCCCAATGGTTGGTGGCAGCTGATCTGACTAAAATGATGAGGAGACAATGAGATATTAGCTTTGATCGACATTGTCTCGTGCGAATCCATGCAGTACGTGATACCCTACATTTTCCATATTGACACTACGTTTGTAGCTGTCTACAGGCGTAGGACATAAATCAGAGATGTTCTGACTTCTCTACATTAGCGAGTTAAAAGTACCTTTCCTTTTATGATCATAATGTTATTTAGCTCGAAAAATTGCTATATCAGCACACGTAGCAGATAAAATATAAGTATCTCATGTTCTTGGTTGCTGGCAGCTCTGGAATCCCGTTCTGCACGAAGGGAATCGGACTTCGGTGGATATTAATCAAAATTTTAGCTGTGGTCCCGTTGTCGTCGCTTACTTCTTGGCATGAAACATCCGGTCAGGCTCTGCCCTTTGCCGATGCTAAAACTTAAGGCTATAGAAGTTCATTTAAGTCGTGATTCGACGTATATGTAGCTAAAAAGTAGAAAACTGTTATATGATCACCTCGTTTATTAGAAGAACGACAACTGCTTTTTCACAGCGTCACTGTGTCGCCTAGCACATACACATGTGCCGGTCTGCTCCATACCCAGATTGTAAGAGACAGAGAGATATATTTCTAAGAATCTTTATTTGTTCATGAAACAAAATGAGCGAGAAATTCCTAAACCTGTAATACTGATATCGTAATTGAACTCATGTCTTTGACAAATTCATATTAAATGAAAGTTGTCAATAATAGCAAATAGCTGCCTGATCTGAACTGGTGCACGAGGAAACAATAAAAATAATTTGATGTTAATGCAAAACTAACAAACACAAGTAATGACATTGTAACAAATATAACATATAAATTGAAATTAATGCGCTAAATATTACAGCCATTTTAATGAAAGATTGTTGACAGAGAGGAAGATGGCTATAGCCATTAATATTAAAGTGAACTGGAAAAAAATATAAAGATTTGGGATTAATAGTTAGAATAAAAAATTGAGTCAGTAGTACTAGGAAGGAAATTGAGTGTCTGTAACCTCTCTTAACTTCTGCAGACGATTTTTCAATTCCTTGGAAAATATAACAGAAGTAATCTTTAGAGAGAGCTGAGAATGAAATTGGTCTTAGAATTACAACCGAACAACTAAAATGCATTAAAAACACATGGATTTACATAAAGAATATGGAAAGAATTAGTGAAAATCCATACAAAAATGGGATTAGAAAGATCTGCAATAACTGCACGTATTAGTAAAATGGAAAGAACATATAACAAGATGCAAAACATCCACAGCAAGAAATACATCTCCAGAAACATAAATCTAAGGTATTGTATTACCACACTAAAGCAAGAACACTGTACACGTATTAGTGATAGAGAGTGCTGATATATTCAAAAACGAACATGAAATAAATTGGGTATACCACAAACTAAAGGTTATCATAAAATTCTAAACAATGTGCCAAAATATACAGAAAATATAAGGAACAATGGAAAAGACATTTCGGACAACTCAACCGAATTAATAAAAAACTAAACTTCGCCCGAACAGGTCATGAAGACCTTACGGTACCGGCCGACAGCCGTGTCATCCTCAGCCCACAGGCGTCACTGGATGCGGATATTGAGGGGCGTGTGGTGAGCACACCGCTCTCCCGGCCGTATGTCAGTTTACGAGACCGGAGCCGCTACTTCTCAATCACGTAGCTCCGCAGTTTTCCTCACAAGGGCTGAGTGCACCCCGCTTGCTAACATCGCTGGGCAGACTGGATGGTCACCCACCCAAATGTTAGCCCACACTGACAGCGCTTAACTTCGGTGATCTGACGGGAACCGGTGTTACCACTGTGGCAAGGCCGTTGACCTACCCACTTAATAACAATCGGCAATCCTGGAAAAGACAGAAATTTGCATCACAGATCTAAGAAACAACACTATGTGATCAAAAATATCCGTACAAACATCGTGAGAGAGCAGCATGGGGCACTCTGCAGAACTCACGGACTTCGAAAGTGGTCAGGTGATTGGGTGTGACTTGTGTCATATGTCTGTATGGGACGTTTTGAAACACGTATGTAACATAGCAGCGATGGCGAGGCATTGTAGCATCTGTGACCAGAGAGTATGCGCTTGACCGCGCGAGTGTTGCGAGCGGTTCTCAGTCTGTCTGTCGTTGCGAGTCAGTCAGTAGTAGTCGTTGCGAGTCCGTCAGTCAGTCGTTGCGAGTCTGTCAGTTCAGTCGTTGCGAGTCTGTAGTCGTCATGCAGAGCGGTCGGTCAGTAGTAGCAGCCCAGTGCGGTTGTGTGATGTAGGCGGTCGGCAACACTGGTCAAGATGAGGAATAAGGTATACTGTTAATTAATATAATCATTAGATAATGAAAAATTTTATTTATTGTAATTATTCTCCAACAAGTCTCCCAATAATAATTTTTTTATTTCAAAAGCATTTTCTCAAAAATTTAATTTTTTATTGAACTCAAGATTTCGTTGCACTTCCCATTTCATTCCACTTCTTTTGAAGAAAAATTCCACTAAAATCACAAAAAAAAAGAGAATATTATTATTTGCAATGCAGTTCCTCCAAGCGGTGCGCAACAACAAGAGCAGATATGTGACATCCATTTATTCTGAGGTAAGACTTTAATTCTGATTGTTTTACACAGGGCCAAAGACCGATATTTCGGTTTAATTGTATTTTCTTGTCACTGAACGGACTTTAAATTTTGTGAAGAATTTATATTTGAGTCAGATTGCGAATTTCACATTTTTGTTGCCATTGTCAGTACATTTCATTGTGGGCAGGTTACGCATAGAGCCATGTCCATCAGCATTTCTAATTAGTATCGTCCTTTGCTTTTAAAATTTTTGTGGGGAGGTTACACTTGGCTCCCATTTCTATTAAGTATTGCTTTATTTCTTTTAAAATAACGGTGGGGAGGTTACACTTGGCGACACCCAGTCCAGGATCGAATTTCGTTGAGAGTCTTTTGAACGACAGTCAGATATCTGCTCTTATTTGCTTAGATATAATTAGGATTTGGCGCTACGCTTTTATTAACTTGTGACTTTCTTTCTACAGGTCAACGGCAATTCTTTGCTCTGTTGTATTTGTGTGTTACTTTTGCATTGTGCTTATTTGTTTTGTGAATAATTGTGACTATTGCAAAAATGCCGCGAAAGACTGTGAATAGTGTATCGCGAGGTATTTTGAATGAAATTACCGACTTAAACAGCGTGACCGATAGTAATTGTGACACGCAGTGTAATGATGACAATCCTGCGTTCACTAACAATCAGTGCATTACAACCACTAATGATGACTTTTACCTTAATGATGAGCAAACGAACTCAATTGTCTCGTCTGTTAATTTGACAATTGATGACGCAGAACGCTCTATTGTAATGAGCGCTGCCCTGCTTAACACAACCGATTTACTAAATTCACGTGACGAGCAGACAAATTTGTCTAATGAAAATGAACAGATCACACAGAGTAGGACAGATTTATTTAATTCCGAAACAATGACTGATAGTATACATTTGACTGACAAACCTTTTTGTAAATTTCAAAATGACCAAAGGGTTACAGAAAGTGAAACAATTCCAGATCCACTATTGAACAGCACAGAGAATAGAAATGCTGACCTTGAGTCGAATCCAATTATGGCTTTGTTGCGACAAATGAGTAAACAACTTAATGAAAATAGTGTAGATGTCAAACAACTAGATAAAAAACTTGACAATAATGACGAAAATCTCAGACAACTTAGGGAAGATAACAAACAACAGAATGAAAACCTCAAACAACTTAGGGAACAGAACAGACAGCTTAGTGAACAAATTAGAGACGTTGCCGCGCAGTGCCATGACACTAAGGAACAGTTGCGCGTGGAAATTGAGGCTTGTTCACAAAAAAATAGCGAAGAAATAAAGTCTGTTGCACAAGAATTAAGGGAAATGCAAACAGCAGCAACAGATACACTCAGAGACGAAATTAGCGGAGTCGCTAAACAATGCTCTGAAAAAGCTGCACAATTACGGGACGAGTTTAGAGCAATGACGGTAGAACTTTCGCGCACTATGGACGCAAAGATAGACGCGAAATTCGAACAGCAGAACACTCAGATTAACGAGCGCTTTAATCAGCACATACAGAACAGTGATACGCGTTTCCGCAAATTTATTCAAGATCAAAATAAAGTCAAACGTCAGGTTATGGAAACAATCACTGCACAAAGACAAGAGGACAAACGTAAAATATTCGCGAAAGCGAAGACGTATGTAGACAATAATATTACTACAGTGTCTGACAAAATTAATACCATAGAACAATTGAACGCGGAATTACGGGATGAAATTTCTAACCTTAAATCAAAAACAGATACACACACAGTAAATATTCAAACAGTGACAGATAGATTCGAACAATTAGATCTAACACAGGATTGTGATGTTATCAAAGGTGATGTTAAAAAACTGAGCGAAACTACGCGCAAGTTGCAAAAACAGATTAATGCGTCTGATTCTAAAACCGATGATCAGGTTAAAATACTGACTGAAAAATGTGATGAATTGGCCAGTCGTATTGATGCTATCGAAAATACTAATGACAATAAATCAGACGATACTGCACCGGTTTCATTTATCCAAACGCCTGAATTTCAAAATTTACAGCAGACAATTAATGAGATCGATTCATCTAACAACACGTTACGTAGGAAGTTATCAAATTTACATTAAGAAGTAACAGAAATGAAAAACACTTCTGTTAATAATACACAACAGACGCCACTTTATGAACATGTGTCAGACTCACGCAGCGCGTATAATTTGGGTAATCTGCAGAGAGCACGGGACTTAGATTCCGAACGACCACAGTTCAATAGATACTCTTACGATCCTGAACCTGTTCCATCATGCAGAGATGATAACTTCGACTACAAACATTTTCTGTCAGTGAGAAAGTTTAAGGTTTTCAAAAACGATAGAACGCAGATTCACCCACTGGATTGGATTCAACAGTTTAGTTTTGCTCTTCCACCGACTTGGCCTGTAACACATAAACTTGAATTTATTTGCAGTTTTTTGGAAGGCGAACCGGCAACTCGTATGAGACCGATCGCGAGACAGTGTTACTCGGTAGAGGAATTTCAGAATGCTTTTCTGTCAGCGTACTGGTCGAAGACGACACAGCGCGGAATTAAAGACCAACTAATTAGTTTGCCAAACTACGAGAACTCAAATTTTCCCAGTGTAACGCAATTTTTTGAGCATATGGTACAACAAAACCAGTACCTAAGTGAACCGTACAGTGAATCCGCACTTATACAACTATGCATCTCTAAATTACCACGGTCATTACGAGTGTCACTTCTAACGGGCCAGCAAAAAGAAAACATTTCAGCATTCAGAGATCTTTTACAGCTCTTGGAAGTACAGCAATCCGATTATTCTTTTGTAAACAAAAACTTTTCGAGTAACAACCAAGGTCAACAACAGTACTACAATTATGATCAGGGACGTAATTCCAATCGGAAAGATAACAGACGTTTTAGGAACGACAACTACCAAAACTTTAATAACAGACAAAACTCTAATTATCAATACCGTCAAAATTTTCAACAACAGGAACAACACTTTAGTAACAATAGAGGTGTTTCACAACAACAACATCAAAACCAGCCGGTTAACATACCTAACCAACAATGGAATACACAAGGTCAACCAGGCTTTAATGTTTCGCCGCGTGGACGTATAGCCCCTGGTCCAACAAATAGTAACGTACGTCAGCAAGGAAACAACTACGTACAAAGAAGACAGTATTTCAATTCCTATCGTAATGCACCGTATAGGAATGACTATTACGACAGACGTAAAAATAATGAGGACAATTTTCAGCGAACATCTAACAACAGTCGGTCATACCAACAGCAAAATCATACGCAAGAACATATTGTCATGAATGAACCCGACAGTAGGTACCATCCAGAGCGTAACACGTCTGGAAGAAGTAATAGAACAGTTCAAATAGTCGAAATGCCACAGAATCCTCCTAATAATAATAACACGTCAGATAGAATCTGACTAGATAATGTACAGAACGCATCTTCCAATAATACAAGCACTACCTTAGACACGCAAAATGTTGTTCACGAAAATGTAATTACTTTTGACGATATCAGAGACACTCTTTTGCAGGAAAGACCATTTGTTCAGAAAACTATTTCACATCCTGTTATCGAAATTAAAGTTGGTTCATCGAAATTCTCAGCAGTAATTGATTCCGGCTCACCTATATCTGTAATAAATGAGGAGACTTTCAACGCGTGCAACAAAGAGAATACCTATCCGACATTACCTTTAGGCAAAACAAAAGTGAAAGGAGCAGTACCGAGTAAAGGAGTAGACGTTAAATTACAGACGCATTTATCATTTTGTATCGCAGGTCACACTTTTCACTCTAATTTTTGGATTGTTCCTTTATTGACAACAGACGTTATTTTAGGTACAAATTTTCTGGTACAACACGACGCAGTTATTGACTTTCAGAATTCTTATTTAATGCTAAAGGATGAAAATGTACAATTGGCTTTAGAGTTTCAGCACTCTTTATCTACGGAAGAACAAACAATTAACCGCACAGAGGTCATTTCCGCAACACGTAACATAGACTGTAATCCCACATTGTTCACGGATACGTACGTACACAACTATAATACTCCAGACGAAGCTGACTACGACGTAATGCAATTGATTTCTGATAAGGTTAAAGAGAGCAGTGCAACTACAGACGACGAACGAAAGCAATTACACAAAATTCTTTTACAGCAAGCTCCAGTTTTCGACAACATTCCTGGGACTATGTCCGGATTTATGTATGAATTTCAAGTCAAACCGCACGACACATTTAAAGCAAAGCATTATCCCATCCCATATATTCACAGAGAACAGGTTAAAAAGGAATTGCAGGATATGCTTGACCAAGGAATTATAGAACCAGCAGTTAGTCCGTACATAAACCCGCTGCATATTGTTAAGAAAAAAGATGGCTCACTTCGCCTTGTACTTGATTCACGTCACATTAATGACATTATTATTAATGAAACAGATCGGCCACAGACATTAGAGGAACTTTTACAGAAATTTCACGGTACAGCTATTTATTCTACACTAGATTTGAAATCGGGATTTTGGCAAATTCAACTTCATCCGAACTGCAGAAAATATACAGCTTTTCTCTGTTTCGGCGACTGTTATCAATTTTGCAAACTACCGTTCGGCTTAACTATTTCTTCTGCAGCTTTTATTCGCGGTTTGAACACAATACTTCCGACAGAACTTAAAGACAGAATCACGACGTATGTAGACGACATTCTTATAGCAGAAGCTAATTGGTCTGAACACAATCGGATTCTTGAACAACTGCTGCAAACTTTCCATGGACAAGGACTTACAGTTAACCTCAGTAAATCGCATTTTGGCAAAACTTCTATAAAATTTCTTGGACACGTAATTTCAGCAGAAGGCATTGCGCCTGATCCAGAAAAACTTCAGGCTCTACGTGACATTAGTGTTCCTACGACGAAGAAGCAATTACGCAGTTTTTTGGGCTTAATTAACTTTTTTCGTAAATTTATTCATCATTCTGCTTTAGACACACCCAGATTATGTCAATTAACAGGTAAAAACAGTATTTGGTCTTGGGATAAGCAAGCACACTCTGAATTCATGAACCTGAAATATGCTTTGTTGAATGCTCCACTTTTATCGCACCCAGATCTTACTAGAAATTTTTCCATTGCCACCGACAGTTCCAATACCGCTTTAGGCGTACACATTTTTCAGGAAATTGAAGAAGATGGTTCAATAGTAATCAAAAACGTCGCATTTGCAAGCCGCATTTTGTCACCTGCTGAGCGAAATTACTCCGTTACAGAACTTGAAACATTATGTGTTGTATGGGCTTTCACGAGATTTCGGCACTTTCTTTATGGCAGACATACCACCGTTTACACAGACCACAGAGCGATACAATTTTTACTCTCGGCTAAATTTACTCACGAGAGATTAAGTAGATGGAAACTATATTTACAAGAATTTAATTTTACGATTGTTCACATTCCCGGCACACAAAATGTTATAGCAGACGCACTATCGCGTTCTCTCGGCAACAATCAGCAAGACGTAGCAACCAACTTCTGCAAAGCAAATTTCAGTGTCATGTACATTCAGCAAGTTGCATTTGAAAACTTTATTTCATCGTCATTACAGGACATAGCAAAGGAGCAAAATAAAGACAATGTGTGGAAAGAAATTAAACACCTTTGGCTAGATAAGAATAATGTTACGATTAGAAACCACTACACTGTGCGCAATGACATTCTGTTTCGCCGCTCTCATCCTGACAGCAACAATTGGTTATTATGCATTCCTGACGAACTGGTTAACAAATTAATTTGGTACACTCATTTAAGTTACGCACATTACGGAGCACGAAAATGTTTTCTTATACTGAGACAGAACTGTTATTTTGCCAACATGGAGAAACGTATACGACGAGTTTTAGCGTCTTGTAAAATTTGCCAGAAAGCTAAATCAGACACCACTTCACATATTCCTCCGTTATATCCCATTATACCTGTTAAATTAAGACACATGGCCGCAGTAGATATTTTTGGTCCGATTCCCAGAACTAACAGAGGTTTTTGCTACATATTTGTCGCTGTTGAGCTCACTTCAAAATTTGTTACTTTCACTCCGTTACGCAAAGCTACTGCTAAAACTGTTTCAAATGCATTTATAAAACATTTTCTATTTCATGTAGGGCATGTGATGAAAGTAATTTCTGACAATGGATCACAATTTCGTAGTAGCGTATGGACACGCATGTTACGAGCTAGAAACATTTCTCCGATCTATATATCCAAGTACCACGCTTCTTCGAACCCTTGTGAAAGATTAATGAAGGAAATTGGTAAACTGTGTAGAATATACTGCCACAAAAGACATATTGATTGGGATACACACATACTCTCATTCCAAGATGTAATTAATTCCATTCCAAATGAATCCACTATGCTATCTCCGACTGTTATACTGAAAAACGTTGAACCACCGAACAAAATTAAAGAATTAATAGAATTTCCCAAAAGTCGTCGCCTACGACACCACGAAATAATTGACATTGCGCTGAACAACATCAAACGTGCCGCAGAGCGCCGGAGAAGACAGCAAAAACAGGTTTGTACACGCCGCGTCTTTCACGTTGGACAGAAGATACTAGTACGTACACACTATTTATCCAGCAAATTAAAAGGTAAGTGCAGTAAATTTGAACTTCTATACGCAGGTCCATATCGGATTCGCAGCATCCCTCACCCCAATGTTGTACACGTCGAAACTTTGAGAACCAGAAAATCGAAAGGCAATCACCATATCTCAAACATTAAACCGTTTATTGAGTGAAACCACTGTATGATTCAACACACTATGATGTCATTTACTAATGCAATTAATTCACCTGACTAATTACTGATGATTATCGTATTTTTTTCTTGGCAAGTGCCCGGCAAGGTAAGGTTAGCAGGTCGCTTTTCTTGTCGTTACACATCAGACCGTGCACATTTTCCACTTTTTTGTGTATATGATTGTACTCCAGTTTTGTTTGTATGCACTATGAAATAGTTAAGATATAACACACACCAGTCGACTTTGACATTTTTTTTTGCCTTATGACATCTCAACATCGTGACTGTTTCACATTTTTTTTTGCTGCTGCATTGTATTATTCTGTGTATATTTTTGCATTTGAACACTGTCAATGTTTTTGACATATTACGTTTTCTGTCATGTTATGCTGTAGGGTTAATTATGTTACCATAAACCAGTCATTATCTAGTGGGTATATGATTTAAATGCAGGACATTAATCTTTGTTCATCAATTTCAGAAAGGAATGATGATTCTAATAAATAAATTTAACATAAATGGGAATTTCACCTACGGAATAAACGAAAGGAGATGCAATAACTTTGTGAGGAAGAGTAAATGGATCAGGATTAACAAACATTAACAAGAATATACTATACTCATCACAGAATAGCAGTCTTAACTAATTTTTTCTTTCAGAATACAAGGTGATTGATGCAGGCTGTCAGAGAGAACTACACATCTTAGTTTTAGTGATGAAATATGCTAGAGATAAGGAATAGTTATGTAATGAGTAATGAAGTGATTTTTTGCAGATGATAATGAATACTGATGAATAATGATGAAGGATATGGTATTATGAATAATGAAGTTTTTCTTTACAGGTGATGATAATGGTGAAGTTATGATGATATGGATAATGAAGTTTTTTTCTTTACAGATGAGGATAATGTTGAAGTTATGTATTTATGCTACGTAGTTATTTAAGTATTTGTTGCAGTTTGCTTTGACAGCAGGTGTTACATTGCATAGTAGGATGACTGAAAGTTTTGGAAAGGACAGCTATGGAATACATTTTTATACACACTTCACTGCCTGTTAATTCGAAGTTCACTACTTTTCAGCATAGTGTGCGTTTCTTCTTTCAGGTCAATAATCCGTTTTTGTATTTTTTCCAGGAGAAGTTTTTCATGACACTTACTAAACCTGTTAGTTATTATACCTGTTCTAGTACTTGCATTTTTATTTTTTACCCATTTGTGTTTATCATTTATAAATGTGATCACATGTACTGCCTTGTTACATAATCTTGCTACAGCTGACTCATGACGAATGACGTTACCTATCCTCATTTGCAGCAATAGGTCAAAAGCAAAAAGTGTTATGCCTCAGCAATTAATTATCGATCCCAACGCAATGCATTGCTACCAAAAAAATGTATTACCAGTCCCACATAATGTCACTAGTTTATGATAATTCTGAATAATACTGATCAACTCTGAATAGTATGTCACTTGAGTAATGACTTCCTAATGAGACAAAAAAAATATATATATATATATAAAATAATGCTTTGTCACTAGCTAATAACTGCCACTGTTTATTGTAATGTTACCACTTATAATGCCTGTGATTATTAATGATTTGACTGTAATTAACTGATTTTAATAATGACTTTGTAATGGTCTGAATACTACTGAAGGAGGAACACTGTTTATTGTAATGATACCACTTATAATGCCTGTGATTATTAATGATTTGACTGTAATTAACTGATTTTAATAATGACTTTGTAATGGTCTGAATACTACTGAAGGAGGAACACTGTTTATTGTAATGTTACCACTTATAATGCCTGTGATTATTAATGATTTGACTGTAATTAACTGATTTTTAATAATGACTTCGTAATAATCTGAATAATACTGAATGATGATTCTATTCAATACTTGCTGGCCACTGAGTGCCAATAATTAATGTCACTCCACGAATTGTGATTAATTATGCCATTGATTAGCTCTTGTTTCCAATGTTGATACTTTGTAACCAGAAAAGAATGTGACTGTTTAATAATGCTTTGTAATTAGAAGAAGGCTAATGATTCTTAATAGATTGGAATGACACATAATTAATTAACTATGGTACTGTTTAATAATGCTTTGTAATTAATTAAGGCTAATATTTCTTACTATATTGAAATGACAAATGATCAATTAATTAACTGTAATTAGACAAATGATCAATTAACGACAAATGATTAATTAACTGTAATTAGACAAATGATTAATTAACGACAAATGATTAATTAACTGTAATTAGACAAATGATTAATATGATTGATTAACTGGAATTAGACAAATGATTAATTAACTGTAATTAGACAAATGATTAATTAACGACAAATGATTAATTAACTGTAATTAGACAAATGATTAATTAACGACAAATGATTAATTAACTAATTAGGAGAAGGCTAATGATTCTTAATTATACTCTGTAACTGAAAAGAATGTGACTATTTCATAATGCTTTGTAACTAGGAAAAGAAGACTACTGATTCTATGTAAAACAATTAATGAACATTTTTCTGTAATACTACATACTTGGTACAGAAATGTTCAATAACTAGGGTATGAATGCCACAAACTACTCATGAAGACTGTAATTGTCAATATTATGTGACTTGATGTCCTTCACCTCATAAGCTGACTACCCTGAATTACTGCAATGTCCATTTGTCCTGTTTATCCTAGTGATCATGGAGCACTATATTTGGTTTTGCACTAATTCTACGTTGGTGTGCCTTGTAAGAGTGTGGTGTTGACACGACATGCTGTCCACCACCATGAGCGATGAAGACATTATTATGGTCCCACTGTTTGGTGTACCTAATGTACTGCCAAAATGAAAACATGGAACATTACTACGACAGTTCAGTGTCTTGGCTACACTGATAAATTCTGATGGGAAAAGAACTTCAAGTTGTGTCACTTGGTGTTGTACTTCTGTGGAAAGATATGGACTTTCAGAGCAGCTGTGTGCAATCTAAAGTGCTACAACCATGATGCAATCCTTCCCTTTCCTATCCTGATTCTTGTCACATAAAGAAAAAATTTTTTTGGTAACATCATTTATGTTCATAGGTTATACATTTTTCGATTCGCTGAACTCCAATGCGAGTACACTTATGTCACTTGTCAACATAATATTTTTTGCCAGTCTGTTTATTTGTTCTGAATATGCTAAAGAATTTTTTCAGTGCCTGTGCACTTTATCTGTCAAATAATTTGTATATACATTTTTCTGATTTGCTACTATGTTTTGTACTCACATTTTGTCTTTGTCTGATATATTTTGTACTTAGTGCGTGTGCACAACATTTAAATATTCTGTAAGTTGTAGAATTTTGTTAATTAAAGAAAAATTTTGCCGCGCTTGGCAAGTCCAAATGACTCACCATCGCTGCCAAATTTTTGCCCCCCCAGTGGAGGGTTATGAAACACGTATGTAACATAGCAGCGATGGCGAGGCATTGTAGCATCTGTGACCAGAGAGTATGCGCTTGACCGCGCGAGTGTTGCGAGCGGTTCTCAGTCTGTCTGTCGTTGCGAGTCAGTCAGTAGTAGTCGTTGCGAGTCCGTCAGTCAGTCGTTGCGAGTCTGTCAGTTCAGTCGTTGCGAGTCTGTAGTCGTCATGCAGAGCGGTCGGTCAGTAGTAGCAGCCCAGTGCGGTTGTGTGATGTAGGCGGTCGGCAACACTGGTCAAGATGAGGAATAAGGTATACTGTTAATTAATATAATCATTAGATAATGAAAAATTTTATTTATTGTAATTATTCTCCAACAAGTCTCCCAATAATAATTTTTTTATTTCAAAAGCATTTTCTCAAAAATTTAATTTTTTATTGAACTCAAGATTTCGTTGCACTTCCCATTTCATTCCACTTCTTTTGAAGAAAAATTCCACTAAAATCACAAAAAAAAAGAGAATATTATTATTTGCAATGCAGTTCCTCCAAGCGGTGCGCAACAACAAGAGCAGATATGTGACATCCATTTATTCTGAGGTAAGACTTTAATTCTGATTGTTTTACACAGGGCCAAAGACCGATATTTCGGTTTAATTGTATTTTCTTGTCACTGAACGGACTTTAAATTTTGTGAAGAATTTATATTTGAGTCAGATTGCGAATTTCACATTTTTGTTGCCATTGTCAGTACATTTCATTGTGGGCAGGTTACGCATAGAGCCATGTCCATCAGCATTTCTAATTAGTATCGTCCTTTGCTTTTAAAATTTTTGTGGGGAGGTTACACTTGGCTCCCATTTCTATTAAGTATTGCTTTATTTCTTTTAAAATAACGGTGGGGAGGTTACAGTTTACACACACCTAAACATCCCTAGGTCCACTGTTTCCCATGTGATAGTGAAGTGGAAACGTGAAGGGACACGTGCAGCACAATAGCATACAGGCCGACCTCGTCTGTAGGCTGACAGAAACCGCCGACAGTTGAAGAGGGTCGAGGGTCGTAATGTGTAACAGGCAGACATTTATCCAGACCGTCACACAGGAATTCCAAACAGCATCTGGATCCACTGCAAGTATTATGACTGTTAGGCGGGAGTTGAGAAAATTTGGATTCCACAGTTGAGCGGCTGCCCATAAGCCACACATCACGCCGGTAAATGCCAAACGACGCCTTGCTTGGTGTAAGGAGCGTAAACATTGGACGATCGAACAGTGGAAAGACGTTGTGTGGAGTGACGAATCACGGTACGCAATTGGCGATCCGATGGAAGGGTGTGGGTATGGTGAATGCCCGGTGAACGTCATCTGCCAACATGTGTAGTGCCAACAGTAAAATTCGGAGGTGGTCGTGTTTTTCATGAGGGGACTTGCACCTGCTATTGCGTGGTACTATCACATCAGAGACCTGCATTAATGTTTTAAGCACCTTCTTGCTTCCCACTGTTGAAGAGCAATTCAGGGATGGCGATTGCGTCTTTCACCTGTTCAAAATACACGGCCTGTGGCGGAGTGATTACACGACAATAACATCCTTATAATATGGACTGGCCTGCACAGAGACCTAACTCGAATGCTATAGAACACCTTTGGGATGTTCTGGAACGCCGACTTCGTGCCAGGCCTCACTGGCCGACATCGATACCTCTCCTCAGTGCAGCACTCGTGTAGAATAGGCTGCCATTCCCCAAGAACCTTCCAGCACCTGATTGAACGTATATCTGCGAGAGAGGAAGCTGTCATCAAGGTTAGGCGTGGGCCAATACCATTCTGAATTCCAGCATTATCGATGGAGGGCGCCACGAACTTGTAGGTCCTATTCAGTCAGATGTCCGGATACTTTTGATCACATGGTATAAGTAGGAATACACCTGCTAAGAATAAAAGACTAAATGTATAGGGGTCCTAAGGCTAAGTAAATAATCACTCAGGAATAACACGGACAGAGGAAAGGAAAAGATGGTTAGTGTAAGCTGGAGTGCTTGATTAAGTAAGAAACAAGAAAAGAAGAAGAGATAATAAAAATGTCAGATGCTTCCTGTTGATTAATATAAAGGTTGAATGAGAGAAAAGAGATCAATGGCGAAACCTCAATGATTAAGAAAAATACAAAGCTAAAAATAGTGAAACAGTATACAATTAGGAAGCAGCCCTGTCTCTATTGAAGTGGACAGTTGTCTCGAGTTCCGCCTTACCTTGGCAGGGAGAGTTGATGTGGAGGACGTCCTGGTAGCCGACTCTCGCCTGGCTGGAGCCTCTTCGTCGCTGGGGATCTCTGCAGCCCCTGACATGGTGGATTGGCGGCGCCTTCTGCTGGCCGGGTCCTGCTCAGTCGTGGAGACGCGTTCCTCGCTGTCCACCACCTCAGACGGAGCCAGCCGGCTGCTGGAGGCTGCCGTCGACTCTGAGGCGTCGGCTACGACGCCCTCCTCGTCCACGGCGTCTGCAGTGCTCACCTCGTCATCCGCCCGCGACACGTCCTTCCTGCTCTCTCCGACCACACCACTCCCGGCTTCTGAGACATCGTGCCGCTTCTCGTCCGCTCCATTATTCTCACTGTCAGATTTCCCTACGTCGTCGTCTGCTTCACCTTTAAGTGACTCATTTCCTGCTGGTTCCTCTTCAGGGTTCTTTTCCCCAGTGGACTGTCCATCCTGATCCGCACTTTCGCACACTTTCGTGTTATCAGCTTCAGTGTCCACTTCCTCACCACCATCAGCGCCTTCTTCCATAGCATCACTGTCGTCTTTAATAGTACTGTCATTAATTTTGTCCTGCTTGACAATCGACGGCTTCTTATCTATCGTAGAAATGGCGACGTCAGCAGGTTGGCCATCTTCGGTGACCTCGCTCGGGTGCTGCCGGTCTTCGGCTAGGGCCTGCTCGTCTCGATCTGCAGGTACGTTGTCGGCCTCCAGTTCGCTGGGCTGGAGGGACGTCCGCTCACTGTCGTCTGCGGGCTCGTGGTGCACTATCGCTGTCACCACTTGCTGCGTCGCCCCCTCATCCAACGAGGTGGTGTAGACGCTGTCCGTCCTTTCCTTCGGCAGACCTGCGAAGGGCTCGGCAGCCTCCGCGTCCCGACTGGCCTCTTCCCCGAGGCCACCTCCTTCGTCTGGAGCCTCTGCTGTGGGTTGATCCTCACTGGGGGACTCGTCACGTAACGGCTCTCGAGCCAGGTGATCTTTTGGCGGCTCTTCTGGGACAACTTCATCGTCGATGCTCGTCACGGATTTCTCAGTCGATATAGCTTTCAGGAGCTCGCGAGCGACAGTCGTGGAAGAACTTGTCTGTGTATCCTCTGCTCTCTCTGCATCCTCACTGATTCCTTTAGACAGGGTTTTCGCTTCCTCGTCTGCTATTCTCACCTTGGCATTCGTCTTCTTGGCTTCAGACTTGCTAGCTTCACCGTTTGACGCAGATGTTCCATTGTTGTTCTTTTTCTTGCTGCTCCTCGCCTCCACAGACGACTGTACGGCAGTTTTCTTCTTGACCTGCTCCTCCTTGACAACGGCAAGCTCCTTGTGTTTGGTCCTGCTCTTCTTCTCCTCCTCGGTCTTCCTGGAGGCGGAGGCCGACGCCTTCTCGGAAATGGCCGTGCCGTGGCGCCTCTCGCCACGACGCCGCGGCGCCGCTCGCTTGCTTACGCACACTTGGACGTCATTGTCGTCATCGTCGTCGTCGTCGTCGTCGACGACGACGCCGCCGCCGCCGACCCTTCCGTCACGAGGTTCCTTCGCCGCCCCCCGCCCTCCCCCATTCCGCCCCACTTCCTCCTCCTCCTCCTCGGCCTCCTCCTCGCCCTGGTCGGCCTCCTCGGAGGCGGAGCCCGCGCGCTTTCGTTGTTCGCCGTGCCGCCGCCATCGCCGCCCGCCGCGCCGCGCACTGTCACTGGAGTCCGAGGCAGAGGGCGAGGCGGAGGCGGAGGCGGACCGCCGCTCCCGGGGGCCGCGCGCCTGCCCCTGCCGCTGGCGCCGCCGCCGGTCGCGCTCCTCGTCGCCGCCCCCGCTGCTGGCGCCGCCGCTGGCGCTGGAAGACCGGCCCTGCTGCCTCCTCCTGCCCTGGCGGTCGCCGCTCGCCCGCCGCTTCTGCCGCCTCCGTGCTGGACACGAGCGGTGAGGTCTGTACAGAGACTCGCAGGAAACCGACCACTACGAGCAGGACTCGTACCACTACCCAGGTTTCTCCCACACTGCAACTTACTGGCAGATTAAAACTGTGTGATGGGCCGGGATTCGAACCTTGGAGCTTTGCCTTTTTGGAGAAGTGTTCAACGAACTGAGCTACGTGAGCATACTTCCGCCAATACTTAATCTGCTACCTGCCAAACTCATATACTGTTCTATCCTCTCGCTCCTCGCCCATGCCCCTCCTATATGAAAAAAAAAAAAATTGTTATTTTCTCTCTCTCGCGGGAGTGGTTGGGATGTCAGCGGTGACAATTTGCCGTTCTACATCCGAATGAGAGGAAATAATACACTGTGCAAAAAAGTATCATTTCTTTGAGTGGGTGCCCAGTTGGGGTACTGGCGTGCAAATTGCAGCTTTCGTCACCGATGAACTGTGGCGTAGGATCGTCAAAATCCCGAGCTGGTCGGAGAGCCCTGACCATGATGTCCCAAATATTCGCACTGGGGAGAGATGCGGTGACTTAGCTGGCCAAGCTAGGGCTGGCAAGTACAAAGGCGAGCAGTACACACTAAAACGTAAAGCCACTATGGCCTGCCATTAATGCAGCAAAACGGGGTGTAGAATATCGTCGAGGTACCGCTGTGCTGTGAGGGTGCCGTGGATGACAACCGAAGGAGTCCTGATATGAAATGAAGCAGAACCACAGACCATCGTTCCTGTTTGTCGGGCACTATGGCGGGTTGGTCTCCCACGGCTGTCGGGGGCGTCTCCGGACACATCTAAGCCGGCCTCAGTTCGAAGTGGGTCTCATCACTGAAGACAATTCTACTCCACCCAACGAGATTCCACGTCGAATGTGCCCGACACCACTGAAAACGGGCTTGCTGGTGTACAGAGGTCAATAGTAGTCGGCGCAAGGGGCGTCGCGAGCTCCACCCCCTTTCTGGGAGCCGCCTATTAATGGTGCTTGTGGTGACTGGAGCGCGAGTTGCACGTCGGATCTGTGATATGATGATGTATCCGAGGCTCTGAGTCCCTCTCTGACGCTCGCTTGATGCTCACATTCTGTTGTCTCTTTAGTGCGACCACTTCTTTCTTGGCTATGTGTTCTGCCATGGTTCACCCGTTCCTGCCAACATCGTCGAATAATGGCATCGCTCCTGTTCAAATGTCGAGAGATTCGCCAATTACTCCAGCTGGCTCGTTTGAGCCCAACTGCAAATGCTGACGTCTCGTATATTGTTCACACTTCTGTCTGCTGTATAACTGTGTACACGGAGTGAAATTCACAGACTTTATGCCCCGGTATCGAGGTGCCCACTGCTTACTATCCTTGCCAGCTACGCGCTGGAATTGCGCTCCAGCATCACACGTTCATTTATTTTTGCAATTTTCGTCGGCGGTCCCTGTATGACTATCAATTTGTGAGCAATTTGAATAACTCCTTTCATGAAGCAGATGCTTCGGCAATTAATACATTTTTGTTTTTACGCCTTTCCACTACTCGTTCAGCTAGAAAATTTATATATTTATTCGCATCCTGAATTTAATAACATGGCACAGTGTGTGTCATATTCTCCAATACTGTGCACGAAGCTTTGTAACTTTCGTCGGCCAATTGTCATGCTCATAAGTTAGCATCCCTTCACCACCTTTCATACTTTCGTGACTGTGAAAATGTAGTACTAAGTGCCTACACCTGTTGCCTAAGAGTTTGAAAAGCTAGATGAACGTCATATCGCACGATATTTGATTACCTGAAAAGCTGTTTTTGAGGTTTCGTTTAATCGTAAAAGTGGTGTTGCCGATTAAAGACTTTAATTCATCTTCTGAAGAGGCTTTTTATTGCAGAGTAATGTCAAATTGTGGCAACTTCCGCAGTCAGTTCCACAGGGCAGGTGTAGGACTTTACGGTAGTACTCGTAGTTGGAACACAGAGAGTGTGGTAGTGCCGAATTGTGCATTTATGCGCAAAGATTTCTCGTTACACAAGAAAATTTTAAATGGAAACGCCACATCAATTTCCGTTGACTTTTCTAAATTAGCGTCGTTGTGGAAAACATTCGGTTGTATTATTTCACCCAGATATTTAAATTTTGAAGCCTTTTTATTCTTCCATAATCAGTTTCCGTGTATTTCCGTGCCTCCTTTGCGTCTGTCATACAATCGGGCTCATTTTTTTAAAAAAATCTCTTTTTTCTCGAAAGATATAAAGCTGTCTTTTGTAGGAGGTTTGTCTGAATTGCTACATCTTGTATAGATTCAGCTACAATGCCAAATCGTCTGCACAAACCAAACAAACAATTCTCTGAAGCTCAGATTATTTCCTTTCCTCCAAAACGTGATTTTTAATTCCTTCTTTCTTGATTTCTTTAGGAGGTACACTGCGCAGAAAAAACGTGTCACTTTATCGAAACCCCGTAACTGTCTCCCATTGTGACGCATAAGTTTCGAATTTGGCGCAGAGGCGCCTACAACCCACGGCGGAAAGGGCAAGAAGGCGCGGCCCCCTGCGTCCCCACTCTGGGGGCTCGGCGTTGTTTCAGACAGCGGGGCGTCGACACGTGCGAAAAAAAAAAAGAAAAGGCCACAGCACAGAAGTTCACGCGAGATGTAAGATGGGTTAATGATGTGCTATTGGCACCAAATTTCACCACCGTTGTGCCTTTGTGTAGTGAGATTCACAATTTTTAATGCCTCATGAAGGATTTCCTTTACGCTTTCGGCCAGACCTTTAAATACGAGGGCCTCTCGGTGCTGGTTACAATGAGTCCGCTGAACAGAAGGGGCAACTGGCCGAACTTTGGCCGTCAAGTCTGAGTAAATCCCAGACACAGCACGGGAACCACTCTATTGTACTTTCTAGTGTAAAACTATCAAGACATTTAAAAATTCCTTCCTCCGTCGTTGTTGATAGCAGGCATTTACTAAAGAGGACTTGTATCCTCCTATCATATTCAAACCTAACAAAAGCCAACAGAATAGCCTCGCCAACTACATCGGTGTTTTATTCAAGCTGAGGTGAAAAGTACTCACTTTGCTTTAAAACTGTCATCATGCACTGTTTCACAGAATTTTACATTTCTCTTTACCGTTGTGTTTGATAGAGGTATTTCACCAATTAGTTTTGTTTCCTTTTCCCTAAATAAAGCATCAGATATTATTTTGGCCGCTGGTGAAATAATACCCTCTCCTACGGTGTCAGCTGACCCCTTTTGGGCTATCAATAACGATAATCGCTGTGAAGCGTTTGCAGTTTGCTTATTTTGTTCAGCGAAAGACGCTTTTGGCATCATTGGTTTTGATTCAAAAATTCTACTTTTTTGTTCTGGAAAAAAATCTATTGACTTACATACGTATTCTGCACGTTTTCTTGATAAATGTCTTTCCAGTTTCGAGTGTCTGATACTTTCATTGGCAAGTACTCCAAAACACGCAGCACGCTGAGGAAGCAGCTCGTCTTCTGTGACACAAAACACAATCCCATATTTCCACAAGTCAGCACTGTATCTAGGAAAGCATGTTTTTCCTACTTTTTGGAAGGAGTTCAGTTCGCTAACTTCACTAACACTGTCACCTATAGGTGTATCAAATGAAGCACTGTAATGGGATGTGGAAGCTTCGTCATAATTAGCCGGAGTCTGTCTTTTTGCGGCACGACCAAGTCTTAATCCACTCCTCCACACTCAAATAAATAGAAAACAGAAACGCAGTATAAAGTAAAACGGACCGCCACTATAAACATGCATGCCCACACTAAACAATAAGCAAATAACGCACGATGCCACAGTCAGAGAAATTCGGAATCAACTCAAGGCTAGTCACGTGACACTTGTCGCAAATGAAAATGGACGCAGCGTTGCCATATCATAATCACCAGCGAATCCTACAGCTTTGCTGTTTCTTACCGTCCTGAGCACATTATTAGCCACATTCATTTCTTGTTTAGAACAGATTTTCTGCATAACTTTTTCGTATTATAAAACTTTCCTCTTGAAATACATGTTCATATTTTTTTTTCAGTCGTTGACACAGTATTTTAAAAGTCTTCTAGCGACCCACCGGAGTAGATCCACAGTTTGGTAATCACTGGTCTAGACAATTTGTGCATCATGGCTTAAACGATACCTCAAGATATATGCACAGGCTTTCAACTTTAATACTTGACTTATCACGTTAAAATATTAACGTAATATTGTACTTCACTTCTTGATGATAGCATTTTAAATTTTTAAATTCGGTCAATAATTATAGAAATACTGAAAATCAAATTTTTGTTGTCACTGTAAGCCTCTACATAGGCAACCCACGACTGAGATTTGGTAATTTTGTGTCTATTTTTGGGCGTTTAATGATGTAGATGGGGAAGAAATCAACTGTCGCGCTGCATGAACTGCCATTGCATTACACTGAACTGGGGAACGACATAAAATTTAAATGGAATGTAGAGATGCTGATGGAGTATTGCTTTTCCTAAATACGATGCTAACCACTTCCTATGTCAAATCTAGCACCACGAAATGCACTCGTAGCAAAAAGATGACGCACCATGAAGGAATTATCCGAATGCGACGGAAGTCGATAGATGTGATGTACATGTACAGCAAACAAATGATTACAACTTCAGAAAAGTGGATGATTCGTTCAAGAGAGAGGGCTTAGGAAATCAGTAATGCATTGGTGCATCTCTGGCCGTTATGCAAGCATTTATTCGGCTTTGCAATGATTGATATAGTTGCTGGATGTCTTCCTGCTGGTGGGAGGGTGCGGGTGGAGGGAGATCCGACGACCTCGTTGGCCAAGGTAGGGTTTGGCAAGCATAGACACAAACGCTAGAAACTCTCGCTGTAAGCGGGTAGGCATTATACTGCTGAAATATAAGCCCAGGGTGGCAAGAAAACGGCGCATAGAATATCGTCGACGAACAGCCCCGTATGAGAATCAGAGGTGTCTTGCTATGAAATGAAACTGCACCCTAGACCATCACTCCTGGCTGCCGAGCAATATTGCTGACTGGTCATCGGGACACATTTGGAACCGCGACTCATCACTGAAGACCATTCTACTCTAGTCAGTGAGATTCCAAGCCGAAGACGTGTCCAGACACACTCCGGAAAGCAGTGAGATATCAACCCCACTGTCGACCGCCAGACAGCCTGAGAACCAGGAATGATGGTCTGGGGTGCTGTTTCTGTTCCTTGGCCAGCAACGTAGCCGGATCTCTTCCCAATTGAGAGCGTCTGGGCACTGTCGGTACGACCCTTCAACCATGCCGGGATTCTGACAGTCCGGTCTGACAACTGGACAGAACTTGGCGCGATATCCCTCATGAGGACATTCAACGACTCTATCAATCGATGAGAACTTCTTGCATAAGAATCAGAAGAGCATCAACGAGTTACTGAGTTGCTGCGTTTGTGAAGCTCTTTCTCTCCAATAAATCATCCAGTTTTTTTGAAATCGTTATCATTTATTTGTCTGTAGAAGTACGTGACATATGCCGATTTTCATCCATTTCGAATGGTTCCTTTGAAAGGGCACGGCCGATTTCCTTCCCGATCTTTCCCCCACGCAATAGAACCGATGACCTCGATGTTGTTCCCCTCCCCCAAATGAACCAACTAACGTCTATTTTTCTTTTTCCTTAAAGTGACCTCGTCTGTACTGTTAAGAAGTGGGTCACACACAGACGGGCGACTGGCACTCACCGGCGTCCGAGTATTCCTCGCTGTCCCTGCGCGGCCGCGTGCGGTGCTTGCGGCGCTGGCCGCTGGCGTCGTGGCGGCGGTGCGCCGGGGGCGAACCGCCGTCGTCGGAAGTGGGCGCCGTGCCGGAGGCGGCGCCGGGGGCGGCGGCGGAGGCGGAGGCGGAGGCGGGCGCGGTGACCGGGGAGTGGGGGCGGCGCCGCCTCCGCTGGTGCTGGTGGGGGTGGCGGTGGTGGTGGCGGCGGCGGCGCGACCGCTGCTCGTCGTCGCTGCTGGAGGCTCGCCGCGAGTGCCCGCGGCAGCGGCAATGGTGTTCGTGGTCGTGGTCGTGGTCGTGCGCGCACACGGGCACCAGCCGCTCCACGTGCCGCACCGCCACGTCGTCGCTCAGCCGCACCTGCGGACGTGTGTGTGTGTGTGTGTGTGTCTCTGTGTGTGCACCTCGTAGAGAAACCTGCGGGGTGGGCGCGTCGAACGTACAGCTGGGACAATACAAGCACACCCCATCGCTACCGTCCAGTGTACTACTCGTAATTCTCGATGGCAGATGTTGCACTGATGTGCAGAACTTAAAGACGAATGTAACAAGTTCGTTTGCGTGGCCATCTTCTGCAGCAGGCAAGGAAATGTTTGTTTTGTAAATACATTGAATCGCCAAAGAAACTCGTACACGTATGCGTTTCAAATATAGATATATATAAATAGGCAGAATACGGCGCTGCTTGAGGCAACGCCTACATAAGACAACAAGTGTCTCAAGCAGTTGTTAGGTCGGTTACTGCTGCTACAGTGGCAGGTTATCAAGATTTAAGTGAGTTTTAACGTGGTGTTATAGTCGGCGCGCGAGCCATCAGACACAGCATCTGAAAGGATGCGATGAAGTGGGGATTTTTCCGTACGACCATTTCACGAGTGTACCGTGAATATCAAAAATCCGGTAAAACATCAAATCTCCAAATCGCTGCGGCCGGAAAAAGAAGGTGCAAGTAAGGGACCAACGACGACTGAAGAGAATCGTTCAACGTGACAGAAGTGCAAGTCTTCTGCAACCTGCTGCACATTTCAGTACTGGACCATCAACACATGTCAACGTGGCAATCATTCAACGAAACATCATCGATTTGGACTTTCGGAGTCGAAGGCCCACTCGTGTACCCTTGATGACTGCACAACACAAAACTTTATGCCTCGCCTGGGACCGTCACTACCGATATTGGACTGTTGATGACTGCAAACATGTTGCCCAATTGAACGAGTCTCCTTTCAAATTGTATCGAGCGGATCAACGTGTTCGGGTATAGAGTCAACCTCATGAATCCATGGACCCTTCATATCAGCAGGGGACTGTTCAAGCTGGTGGAAGCTCTGTCATGGTGTGGGCCATGTGCAGTTGAAGTGATATGGGACCCCTGATAGGTCTAGATACGATTCTGACAAGTGACACGTACGTAAGCATCCTGTCTGATCACCTGCATCCATTCATGTCGATCGTGCATTCCGACGGAGTTGGGCAATTGCAGCAGAACAATGGGACACTCAACACGTCCAGAATTGCTACAGAGTGGCTCCAGGAACACTCTTCTGAGTTTAAACACTTCTGCTGGCCACCAAACTCCCCAGACATGAACGTTACTGAGAATATCTGGGATGCCTTGCAACGTGCCCTCGTTCTCTTACGGATTTATGGACAGCCCTGCAGAAGTCATGATGTCAGTTCCCTCCAGCACTACTTTAGACATCAGTCGAGTACATAGCGCGTCGTGTTGCTGCGCTTCTGCGTGCTCGCGGCAGCTGTATACGATTAGTATGCAGGTGTACCAGTTTTGATGGCTCTTCAGTGGAAAACTACCTTTTCTTGGTTCAACAGTAATTTATTAAACCCAGACGCGTTTCTCCTTTTTTTACTCTAAGGCATCTTCAGTGGGATCAAGAATGACACAGTTTTGTTTTCATATGTGTTGCTTTTAGATTGTCAAACAGTCCACGTTGTGTTTTTTTTTTATGTAAATAAGTAATTACTTAAAGTTTGTCGGCATCTGCGTTTCTTCTCATGTGGACTGGGGATCGCACTACAAGTTCATTTCATCACCAAGGCTTTCAAGCACTCTCTAACAGCTATTCTATTTATATTCAACCATCTACAACTCAAACCACTAACTCACCATTTCGCACATACACACAATTATAAACATCATGAATAGAAATTAGTTTTCAACATGTACTTCGTTAGGTTGGCAACATATAGGTAAACAAAAAACCAAATATGGGGAAACACATAATGAACATACAACCGTCTTTAGAAGCACGGTGTTCGAACAAATAGTTCTAACTAGTGGCAACAGAGTAATAGTGGATCACAGAAATAATGATAAATATGGTAAAAGTGTGAAAGAAAAATTTCGGAGTATCAAAATGTACTTATGTTTCGGAAATGAAGTGGTAGTGCGACGTCCAAACCAGATGAAAGGAAACGAAGGTGCCAACAGATTGTAAGTAATTACTTATTTACGTAAAAAGAAACGCGACGTGAACTGTTTAATAATCTAAAAATAACACATATCAATACAAAACTGTATAGTTCTACGTCTCATTGAAGTTGCCTTAGAGTGAAAAAAAAGGCGAAACGCGTCTACGAGAAATAAATTACAGTTGCAGCAAGAAGACGAAAGTAAGTTTCGCATGGTGTCAACCGCCAAGTAACATAGGTTTACGAAACATGGACTACATATGGAATGAACTGATACAGTATAAATATGGGAGTTAAAGCAGTGGAATCCAGAAAAAATTTACTTGAACTGGTCTTCCAACTAACAAAAGATACATACAACAAAAACTCTCTGTTGTGGGGGTCCAAAATTGGCAAGACAATGATTAAGCCAGAAGCAATTTATGCAACAGAAACACTAAACATTAACTTCAAAGGCCAAACGGAGAGTTTTGAGATAAAGGAAAGAAAAATTTTAAGGAAAATCATACGGGAAAAATTCCAAGATAATAAGATAGTATACATCAAAAATGGAAGACTATACGAGAAAATCGAAAAAACTTTCAGATAAAATGCGGAAACGGAGGAAAAATTTTTATGGGCGTCTTCTCAGAATTAACACATTAACGAAAGAAATCGTCGACTTTTTCTGTAACCGCAAATAAGACCCTGCTAATTTAAAGAAAGTGAGAAAGACCTATTGGAATTAAAGATTTCAGAAAAATCACTTGTCGATCGGAGAGCTAAATTTATTACTAAAGATGGAGACTGAAGATTTCAAGACAAATGTACACAAAAGCCAAACGGATCACCTGGGAAGAAGACAGGAAAAGAAGATCAGAAAGAAAGAAGAAATACTGGGCACTGAGAAAAAAAAAAGTACCCCAAAGAGGGTGAAACGAAAGACGTAGTACGGGAGTAAGTGAAAGAAATACGCAATGAGAGGAACAGAAAAGGATACACTTTTATTGAAAGGCAATAACTATACCGAAGTCACCGTGAGTCATAATGGTCCCCTGGACATTACGAAAGACGGGACGTGGTCCTTAACAGGGCGTGCGACCGGCACGGACGCGGTGCTCGCTCCGCAAGACGGCGCTCCCATGGCGGCCACAGGGTTGGTGAGGAGTCCTTGTGGCGGGGCTCCCCATCCCCCAACAGCACGGTTGACAACTGGTGGCCGCGCTGCAGTAGTCTACGTCTCTCCAATGCATCCCACGGGTGCAGCACGGGAAGTGAGTCGGGGGACAAGAAGGTCAGTCCATTCGCTCCTTCCGTTACAAGACCGGCTCTGCCTGCGCAGTTCGATGCGGTCGCGCGCTGTCGTCCATAGAAACGCAATGGAAAGCAGCACAATGGGAGGAACACGCGCCACAACGACGTTAAGCGGTAAGTGGGCCAAGTTCAACGGTTTGGAGGTCGGTACACCCATGCAATATTATGCCTCCCCACACGATTGCACGTGGATCGTATGAAACACTATTAAACAAATATTACCTATACATACCTCATGTAACTTCTTTGTATGCTTATCTTTAATGTGATCGCTGTGTTACAAAGCTCTTTGATGTAATATCTGTATAAATGTTTTATTCATCATTACGTACATTTATGTCATAATAATAAATGTCTATATGTAATTTCACAAGTAATATTCTGCGGAAATATTGTAATGTTTAAACTATACTTGTAGTACTGGTTTACAATAAGTTTGTAATCGTGTAAAACCTGGAAGTAAGTCCCATTGCTACGTAACGGGCTTGGCGGGAATAGAAAAGGCGGATTTGGTGGTCGAACTGGAAGGCTCCTTTGTGGCAGAGGGTAGTTTGTGCCCAGCATGCAAAGCCTTCGCATCTTGTGTGCGGAACGAAGCAAGAAGACCGGCAAGGTTACTTAGTATTAGCTTGCATGTGGAAGAAATTTGGCCTCGTTATTCACGGCATGCACTGGTTAGCCTTGTACTATTAATATCCGACGCTAAGAAGAGAATTTTCAGAGCTCGTTAAGCAGCAAGAGCCGCGGGTAATTTCGCCTCCTTTTAGCCACATGAAATCGCCACAGAGACCATCTCCGTCTCAAATAATCAGCTGAGAACTGCATGGACCAGTTATGTAGTTTCTTAGCCAATGATAAGTCTGCTTTCTTTTAGATTTTGTGTGAGCACCTATGTTTTACCCTTAGTTATTTACCTACAGAGGGTCCTACTCCAGATGCTGCGATAGTCCCGAGTATCCGATTTTACTGAAGTGAAAAGTAATCGATTTCTGTAACAACCTCTAATAGCTTTTGTGGAGCAGTAGATTTCATTGGCATTGACGGTTTTTCACACAAGGATAGGAAAAGTTCCACTACAGTGTAATCACCAAGAAAAGATCTAAAGTGATTCGCTTGAATGCCAATACAGTGGCAAAGTTACCTCCATAAAACTGTGATCAGCCACAGTAATTCCGGTCAGGAAACTTGACGGGCCAGTATAAGAAATAATGGCTTTACATGTTTCTAATAATGTTTATATTTCCATGCGTCACTAAGTAAAAACTGTTTTTCATATTGTATTGAAACGAAAGTGGTTAGCCTTCATATTAGACACTGATAGGATAGTTTCTCGGATCCCACGCTAGTTGTTGAGCCAGTTTTGCATTTCATATTACTGTAACAGTAACCCTGAAGTGCGTCTATTAATTTTATACAATTGTGTGATATAATAAACAACTGGCTATAACTATTCAAACTAGATTTCAGGAACCAGAGGTTTGGTTTGTTCTTTAGTTAGGTAGCATACAGAAGTGAATGCCCTTTGAGAAAACAAGTAGTAACCAGAAGAAAGAGTATTACGATCTGAAAACAATTTCAACAACAGCATTTCCGAATAACTAATCTGGTAAAGAACCTCATTTCCTCATTAATACTTCTCTATCAGCATTAATCCTTTGCATGTAATGAACATCACCTTTCGTACTCTGTTGTACAGATAGTAAGTGTTACCGAGAGACAGATGTTGCTAAAACGTTTAATATTGCTTCTGTGTTGTTTATGTCAAACCACTGGTACATTGATAGTTGAAGTGTTATCCGAACAGTTTGTAGACGGTGGAAAATATCACACTGTATAATCACATCACATACAAAAATGCAGACATTCTTATCCTACCTTCATATATATATATTACGATCCATATTTCCCATGTTCTGCTGCAAGCGAGGGAATGTCCGGACAAATATACTTGTGGTGTGCAATCGAAGAACGGCCCTCAGATGGCTATCTGTCATTTGTGATCTATATTTCGATTTGCAAAGCTTTAAGGCTGAGAAAAGTTGTTCGCATAAATTCTGAACCGTAAAATTACTACTGATTCTCCAAAGGTTATTAACCACAATTAATACACAAAATGTAAAGTGGAAGTAGGTGCCAAGGGATAACTGATGAAATTACACACAATTTTCAGTAACACTCTTTATTCAAATTTGGTGCAAGACTTTACGATATTTTTAAAAAAAACTCAGCAATCATTTAACGAATAAGTGACAATTTACGATAGGAAATGACTTTTAAATTATTGAATTATTATAAAAAACTTCACGCCAGTAAAGGCAAGTACAGGCAAGCAATTTAACGTATACAACGCGACGCTGTATGATATTTCAAGCTCAGCTAAATTACTGGTGAATTTCACTCCATTAATAAATGAATACAATTTGAATATATGGCTTCACTTATAGGCAGAAAAATTTCCCATTTGGTTACAACAGCCGTAGCTACGGCCGCCCATAACAGGCTCACTCAGGCTCATTGAATGGCGCAGAATCTAACTTGTCTGCAACATATAAAGACAATCCTATTTACAAAAGTTCTCAAAATAGAAAAAAACCAAAACGCATGAGTCATGCACACGGGGGGGGGGGGGGGGGGGGCACACTCACAGTTAACAACATTAACATTTCCAAAATATATAAAAAAACAAATTTTACAAATTTCGGCCAGTTAACTAACGGCAAACACACACGCTCGCAAGGTAGGACTTGCGAACTTTTACAATATTCTCCTTTCAAGGCAACAATTTTATCCGTAATGAAATGGCAAACTTTTGCATGGCAAGAAAACAAACTGATAACCAACTACCCGTATAAAACACATAAGCACGTTGAGTAAAAGCCTTAAAAGGTATTGAATTGGGAAAACACACAACAGTTTTTGCTGACTAGAAACAATATAAAAAAATCCACTACGGCGTACATTAACAACCTTACTTGATTATAGCCAAATATACATAAACACAGATTTACGTAAATTACAGCTTCCAGATGAGCAGGAATTCGTTATGCAATTGACTAGTTCTTACCACGAGGCAAAAGGAATTTTTCTTCTTTCTTAGAGCGCCTTTTACACGTGAGTGTAGCAATACTAGTTAAGGCAGGCGAGAGAATGGATCAGGTGTTAGTGCCTTGCATTTTAAACAGTAGAGTCATTGGTGCCTTAGACTTTCACAGACATGGCAGAGGCTAACAGTCGAATAAACCCGTAGGTAAGCTGGGAGGGGAAGGAAGCAATCCGAACCACAGATTTACTCTGACCCCCCCCCCCCCCCCGATTCGTCCTCAAAAGGGGACAAACGGACCACCATTTCTAATATTACCACCTTCCCGCGGGTGGGCAGACGAAAATGAATGGCGGGAAACCCTCAAAATATACGACTGGTGTAATTAACATGAATAAGTAAAATCTGTTAACAATCACTACTCAACTTCTGGTGCGTTACGTCTCCCAGGACTGAACCAACGTAGCACCTCCAAATGCTCTGCCGAGCCGCCCGCTGCCAGCCGTTTCAATGGACGCAGGAAGGCGGGCCGATTTTCAGAACCTCCTCGCCGGTCGACAGCGTACGGCCGACCTACAGCTTACGCCCCTTGCAGACCCACGCTCAGTAACATTCCTTTCGCGACGAGCAGTTAACGCCCCATACCACGGAGCCGCTGCTCGCGTCGTTTACGCTGATACCGCGGTCTGCGTGCTGTCCCTCTAGCACCGCTAGAGAAGTCGCTTCTTGATGCCCCGACTGCCAACTCTCCACGAGAGCCCATACAGCCACTTCTTAAACCCACGCGAACAGCCCACTTTTCCCTTTCCCGCTAGAGGGAGACACCGAAGCCTTCAATTGCGACAACGGCGCCACCGCCAGAAAACGGAGGACGACTGCTTCACGCTACCCGCTGCGGCGCGCTTTTCAAAGCTAACTTTACTACGGCTCAAATACAATGAAAAGCCAATGAAACTCGCACACCTGCCTAATGTCGTGGAGCGTCCCCGTGAGAACGCGGACGTGCGACAACACGACGTGGCATGGACTCGACTAATGTCTGAAGTAATTCTGGAGTGTAGAATGAAATTTTCACTCTACAGCGGAGTGTGCGCTGATATGAAACTTCCTGGCAGATTAAAACTGTGTGGTTTCAGTGCTGGAGTGAACTGACGCCATGAATCTTGCAGGGCTGACCATTAATGCGTAAGAGTACGAGGGGGTGGAGATCTCTTCTGAACAGCACGTTGCAAGGCATGCCAGATGTGCTCAATCATGTTCATGTCTGGGGAGTTTTGTGGCCAGTGGAAGTGTTTAAACTCCGAACAGTGTTTCTGGAACAACTCTGTACCAATTCTGGACGTGTGGGAAGCAGGTGATCAGACAAGATGCTTACGTACGTGTCACCTGTCAGATTGGTGTCTAGACGTATGAGTCGTCCCATATCACTCCAACTGCACACGACCCACAGACCCCAGAGCCTCCACTAGCTTGAACAGCCCCTGCTGACATGCAAGGTCCATGGATTCATGAGGTTGTCTACGTACCCGTACACGTCCATCCGCTTGATACAATTTGAAACGAGACTCGTCCGACGAGGCAACATGTTTCCAGTCATCAACAGTTCAGTGTCGGTGTTGACGGGCCCAGGCGAGGCGTAAAACTTCCTATCGTGCAGTCATCAAGGGTACACGAGTGGGCCTTCCGCTCCGAAAGCCCATATCGACAATGTTTCGTTGAATGTTCCGCACGCTGACGGTTGTTGAAGGCCAAGCATCCAAATCTGCAGGAATTTGCGGAAGGGTTGCACTTCTACTACGCTGAACGATTCTCTTCAGTCGCCGTTGGTCCCGTTCTTGCAAGATCTTTTTCGGGCCGCAGCGATGTCGGAGATTTGATGTTTTACCGTACTGGTTATATTCGCGGTACACTCGTGAAATGGTCGTACTGGAAAATCACCACTTCATTGCTACCTCGGAGGTGCTGTGTCCCATCGCTCTAGCGCCGATCTGAACACCACGTTCAAACACGTTTAAATCTTGATAACCCGCCATTGTAGCAGCAGTAACCGATCTAACAACTGCGCCAGGCACTTGTCTTATAAAGGCGTTGCCGATCGCAGTGCCGTATTCGGCCTGTTTACATATCTCTGTATTTGAATACTCATACCTATACCAGTTTCTTTGGCGCTTCAGTGTAATTAGAACCAAACATGTACTTTATAGCTGCTGCTTTTGCATGTTTTTGAGGAAATCTATTCCATGGAAGGCGTGAATAGAACTGAATGGCATTCGCCATTCTAAACTTCTCCTTAATGAAGCCGTCACATTGCAGATCTATCAATTCTAATTGCATCTCGGCGGACACAGTTCTGACGTCCATCGAGAATGTCAAATATATCAAAATCTGGCTCAAGGAACGTCAAATCCTCGAATCGTTTTGCGAATGCTGCATCCAAATAATGCAGAGACTGAGCAAATGACGCAAAAAGGTAATTATTAATATTAGCTGCGAATTGCGTCACATTCAGAAAATGCGTGAAATTACTGTCCTGGATGCGACCATTACATATCTCCAATTTTATGTGCATTGCGCGAATTAAAAAAAATAGGGATAAATTTAACCGGCCTCTGCCCTGCAACGAACCACTGAGACTATTCAAATGACTCCTTATGTTGGTAACAAATGTTAGGTTAAGAATTCATTGAGTGTCAGAAAGCTCACGAACCGACCTCGTTTCATATCCATCAAAAGATTTACCTTTCGAAACAAGGAAGGAAACGTTCAAGGGTTTTACCCCTACTCAACCATCTTACCTTACAAAAATTGGGTTTATCATTGAGGTCTGATACCAGTGCAACCGTTAACTCTCGAAATTGCCTGTGATTCAATCCTCCTAACAACGACATTCATAACACTGTTAAATTGCACAGTTTTCGCAAAAAGTGACTCTTGATCAGTTACACAATGGACTGAGTGAAACTGCCGTCATGGGCTCAGCTTAGTTTTTAGGCGTCCCACAAACCCCACGTTACAGGAAGCCATACTTAGGGCGATGGAAACTGGCTTATTCGAGAGGTCAGATTCAACTTGCTAACAGCATGTTGAACAGCACTAAATACGTCTTCGCCGGTATGTGTGTCTCTGATGGGGAGTAAATCAGAAAGCTCTTCTGTGATATTTAAATCTGTATCCACCTCTCGGACGAATATAGCCAATTGTGCTGGGTCAGTAACGTTGGTACCAAGCCACAGAGAATATGCAAATAATTGTTGACTTCTCACCGTTAGCTGTCGTTCAGCATCTGCACTAAGGTCTTCTGTAAGGCGCGCAGTTGTGTGTGGAGACAGACAAATTGTATGGAATTGTGGCATACTTAGAAGAGACGCCGATTCACTAGCAATGTGGAGGCATTCTTTCATAAAAGTCCCAGTGGAGAATGAAGTCGCTGGGCAATTAAATAGGCAATACTAAAGCTCGCCCTCACTGCACACTCATTTGTAGCTACAAATTCCTAGAAATAAAAGTGTCGCGTAAATCAAATTATATCTTGAATAATATTAATGGTTGATGTAAGATAAATTGAGATAACCGAGCTTACGCCAATGGCGGAGAATTCTTTTAACTTTGCAATTAATTGCAGACAATCGTCTCCCTGCGTCGGAATATTTGGAATTGCAGTGTCACGTTATATACACTACTGGCCATTAAAATTGCTACACCAAGAAGACATGCAGATGATAAACTGGTATTCATTGGACAAATATACCCATCACGCCGGGTGATACGCTAGTATGGCGATGACGAATACACGCCTCCAATGTGCGTTCACCGCGATGTCGCCAAACACGGATGCGACCATCATGGCGCTGTAAACAGAACCTGGATTCATCCGAAAAAAATGACGTTTTGCCATTCGTGCACCCAGGTTCGTCGTTGAGTACACCATCGCAGGCGCTCCTGTCTGTGATGCAGCGCCAAGCGTAACCGCAGCCATGGTCTCCGAGCTGATAGTCCATGCTGCTGCAAACGTCGTCGAACTGTTCGTGCAGATGGTTGTTGTCTTGCAAACGTCCCCATCTGTTGACACAGGGATCGAGACGTGGCTGCACGATCCGTTACAGACAAGCCGATAAGATGCCTGTCATCTCGACTGCTAGTGATACGAGGCCGTTGGGACCCAGCACGGCATTCCGTATTACCATCCTGAACCCACGCATTCCATATTCTGCTAACAGTCATTGGATCTCGACCAACGCGAGCAGCAATGTAGCGATTTGATAAACAGCAATCGCGATAGGCTACAATCCGACCTATATCAAAGTCGGAAACGTGATGGTACGCTTTTCTCCTCCTTACACGAGGCATCACAACAACGTTTCAGCAGGCGACGCCGGTCAACTGCTGTTTGTGTATGAGAAATCGGTTGGAAACATTCCTCATGTCACCACGTTGTAGGTGTCGCCACCGGCGCCAACCTTGTGTGAATGCTCTGAAAAGCTGATCCTTTGCATATCACAGCATCTTCTTCCTGTCGGTTAAATTTCGCGTCTGTAGCACGACATCTTCGTGGTGTAGCAGTTTTAATGGCCAGTAGTGTATTTTTTGATATAACAGAATGTTGACAAAGTAAACAAGTAGCGCGTTCTCCAGTATGCACAAAAATCACTGCAATTGCCACTGGGATTCTTGTTGCACGCAATTTGCATTAGAACTTGGTCTTTTCTCAGCTGAATCCATATTCACAGCACCAGTTGTCGCCGCAGGCGAGCCAATACTTCTGCTTGCGCTGCCGAAGGCTGACAAGGGGACGTGACTGCGCTGCCCGCTCGCCCAGCAGCCGGAACGCCCGGTGTCAGCCAGCCTGCGGTATACGCCCGCCAAACGCAACTCACTGTCTTACAAGGGAAACTCCCCATCGCATCCCCTCAGATTGGTGGTAAAATGGCCCAGTGGAAAGTCCGTCAAAAACTGGACACAGATCAACCATGAACAGAGGAAGAAGCGGTACTGAGAGAAAAGAAGCTAATTTAACGCGTCGTGGCTGTGTGATCACGGTGTTGGACCACCAAGTGGGACATCCGTGTTCAGGTGCCTCTCGCTCACCATTTCTTTCCACAAAATTAGGAACTGACCGTGCAGTCACTGACGTGTCTGTTCTCCTTCTGTAGTGTTGGCAATTGTCAAAGTATATATTGGTTACAGTCACTGACGTGTCTGTTCTCCTTCTGTAGTGTTGGCAATTGTCAAAGTATATATTGGTTACAGAATATGAATCATGTGGTAAGAATATCTTACCGTCGCAAGTAAATGTAATGGACAGTGAGAGCAGGCGAGATGCCTCATAGGCGTCTCACAGAACACTACAAATAAACGGATGTGAACCATGTTACAACAAAGGAATTCAAGAGTCAACACTTCCAAAAAGGAACGCAAGAGTCATGTCATGTAATACTTGTGTAGAACAAATAGGAGGTACGTACATCTGGAGGTCCCTTCGTTACACCTCTATTGTGTCTCACTGTTTAGAGGCACAAAACCCGTGGGTGTTTCCAACTTGTCACTAAATGCAAATAAGTAGGAGGCCGAGTTGATAGGAGCTGGAGAAGTCCAGGTTGGAATAATACGCGATACGGCACACTGTTAGGGAGAAGGATTGTTATTCAAGTAACACATAGTACAATGAAATTACTTACCTTCAGTAGTTTGTAGGACTGCAGCTGCGGCTATGAACTGACAATCTCGTAACATGGAATACCATGAACTAATACAACATATTGTCAGGGACTAAGCCTGATGGGCCCTCCTCAGAGAATCAACGCAAACATTACAGAACTGGCTGAGGGACGATTATGAAAGTGCGTCTGCCTGGGTTGAAATCTAGCTAAGAAGTGAACGAGGCACACTCCAGTTCCGTCGAGCTGCACAGCCCGCTAGAGTGCGCTGTGCTCGGCAGGCGACGGGCTGCCAACCTTGTGTTGGCGCGGCGTTGTAGTAGTATCTGTGACCATGATACTACAACCTCGATGTTGCAATCGAACGTTGCACCACAGATTTGAATAGGGTGAACAGATACGTGAATGACCGAACGGACAGTTCATAATTTTGTGAAAACATGTGGGGCAGGAGGGACACTCGAACACGGATCTCCCCTTTCGTAGTCCAATACCGGTATCACATAACCAGGACGTCGTGGCTATTCAGATTGGCTCCATGTTGCAGATCTTGAGCTGGGACCGTTCACTGTTTATATTTGGCATCTTTTTTGTTCCTGTCTTCGAGCTTGATCTGTGTTCAGTTTTTGACGGACTATCCTCTGGCCATCTGAGGAGGCTGCGATGGGAAGTTTCCATTCTTAGTAATGACAACCGAACCTCAGTAACAGGTACATGCTATAGCGTCGCTCGCATGCCCTCACTTCACGAGACCCTGAGAACGGGTTTGGTATTTAATCCAGGACATTGGCGCAAAGTCTGGAGGTCAGGAATTTGACGCCTTCACTTCTCCTCTCCTGGCCGACCAAATAGGCACTGGAAACTTTTTCCACAACCAGGATTCGAACCGGCTGACGCCCAAGCGGCCAAGGTCGAGCGCCATCGCACAAGCGTCCGTTATCGACCTTTTCTTTTCTTTTTTCAAAATAATTCAAAAAATGTACAAATGTGTGTGAAATCTTATGGGACTTAACTGCTAAGGTCATTAGTCCCTAAGCTTACACACTACTTAACCGAAATTATCCTAAGGACAAACAGACACACCCATGCCCGAGGGAGGACTCGAACCTCTGCCGGGACAAGCCTCGAAGTCCTTGACTGCAGCGCCTTAGACCGCTCTGCTAATCCCGCGCGGCGTAAAATATTTCCCCTGGGGAGTGTAAAAGAGATTCAAAAATAAGGAAGGAAAGTTGTCACTGCCACTTTTGCCCTAAATTAAAAAAAAAAAAAAAAACATCACTTCAAGCGTTGGCCCCTATCTGATCCTATTCCCAGTAGGACTAACCTAGAGCTACGAGGGGGCGAGAAAGGATAAAGGAAAGGAAAGCACACAGGAGCCATGAAAATTTAACATAACCAGTTGTTTTTGTTTTTGTCTTTATTTATTTATTTAATTTTTTTTAACCTTTTTATTATATATGAGCGCCTTGAGTAGCGGGTCCTGCGTCAGCCAGCACATCCAAACGTGTCTTCTCGTTGAGTGGGATTAGATTCCGTTATCCGTTCTGTTTGGTTCAGATATGTTCGGTTCAGTTGAGATCAGTTTTCAACTTCTCATGGCTTGGATGTTCCAGCTGCGAGGTGGACAGTTAAAGACGCTCCCTAAAAAATTGTGGAAGTGTTGCTGGTAGTGTGGATTGCGTGTTAGGACGCAGTGTCGTTCGTTGAGATAATTCCAATATCCGAGCACTGACGTGTGGCCAGAATTAAAAAGATAATGGATCCTGTGGCCACAGATGCGGTTCTCAGTTTTGGCGGTGGGGTAAAAAGTCTCCAATCCGGGAATAAAAGAGTGTGGATGTCCATCTGAGCGTGTGTTCAGCATGTAGGAAACGCCAAAATACGCGTCGCAATTGTCCAGACAACGGACGCTGGGGAACAATGGAACCGGTGGTCGTCTGTGTCGTCCACTCCACAGTGGGTGCAGAGGGACGGGTCGGCTGGATGGATGCGACGTAGCCGATATCGGGTAACTCGTTTGCCATTCACTGTGACATACCACGTTGATTGGACGTCGGATTCGAGAAAGCAGGCGTGGACTGCTTTCCATACGTGCCGCCACACATACAGGGGATACTTAATTTCGATGGATGAGGTTGGGCGGGCGGCACTGTTGTAACACTTGGTAAACTGTTTTCGTGTGAAACAACCGTGTAAGTGGTAAATATCGATAGACATAACTGAAGTCCAGAAAAAATTGCCGTATATGATAAGAGGGGGATGGGTTTCTCGAGACATAAACTGGGGCTGACAAAGAGACTGGCACAACGTGAGGCTCTGTGGGCGACGATGCCAGAGCTTGAGTTGGGAGCTGATGTACAGTGCAGTGACTTTGGTCGCACATCTACTAGTCCCACCCCACTACAGTTACAGCGCAGTGACTTTGGTCGTACATGTACGTATTAGTCCCACCCCACCACAGTCCCGTGGGAGTGCGAGGAAGTCATACTGCACTCTGAATAACATCCCTGAGCTGACGAAGGAGCCCAATGCCGTCAACAGAAGTCGGGCCACGAGAGTTGGTAGTACTGAGCCACATGTTGTATACAGCAGGCATGATAGATGTTTACATATTGGGCATGTTGCATAATGCCCAGGTCTCATAGCCAGTGATCTGCAGTGATAGCTCTGATGGTCTGTAGCATTGCACGCTTAACGTTAATAGCTCTGATCGCTGAAGATGGTCTGTCAGTCCAGTACCAAGACATCGAACCATGGCGGCAACGCTAAAGGGGGCGACGCTTCTCTCCGGGAGGCTCTCACCAGTGAGCAAGACCTTGGATTTTGACATGCTGAGGAAGCTGCCCGATGCTTCGCCATAAGTCGCCACCAATATCAGAGCTGCTCGAACTTTATCCTCACCGCGCAGATAAAGAACGAGGTCGTCTGGATAGGCCATGCAAAAGAGACGGTGTTCCTGCAACATCATACCTTCTAAATGTTGGCGCAATCCCTGGAGCAGGGGTTCCAAAACGAAAGAATATATAATCGTGAAAAGGGGCAGCCTTGCCGGACAGATGGTGCTATGACAGGGGGCGGCATGAGATGGCCGTTGTACATGATTTTGGAGGTTACGCCGCTCAAAAGGCGCAAAATTACCGTGATAAAACTGCTGGGGAAACCCATATGTTGGACTGCCTACAAACAGGAGTGGCCTACACGGTCGAAGGCCTGGCTAAAGTCCAGCGATGAGACGCTGGGGGCGAGCAAATCTGATCACGTCTCGGTAATGGCTAAGGGCCTCATGGATATTATTGTCGCCTGTTAGGGAAGTCTGGTCTCTGGAGATGACGTAACGTACCATCTCCTTGAGTCACGATGCCAGCAGTTGTGTCAAAATTTTCATATCGCTGTTCAGCAACGTGACTGATCGATAATCATGGACGCGCAATCGCCTGTGAATGGTTATAATGATGTCCTCGAGGAAGGTGTTCGGGACCTACTGTCACTGAGGACATCAGCTCTTGCGCGAATGCCGTCCATGTGGAAGCCAAATTTTGCCGGCCAGTGTAGCCGAGCGGTTCAGTCTGGAACCGCGCGGCCGCTACGGTCGCAGGTTCGAATCCTGCCTCAGGCATGGATGTGTGTGATGTCCTTAGGTTAGTTAGGTTTAAGTAGTTCTAAGTTATAGGGGACTGATGACCTCAGATGTTAAGTCCCATGGTGCTCAGAGCCCTTTGAACCATTTTTTAGTTAAAACTTTTGAAAAATTCAATGGGGGTAACATCAGGCCCTGGGTATCTGTTATCAGATCCCTCCTTGATAGCATCACGTACTTCATTTCTGGTCATGTCTTCTTGGAGTTCGTGCGCTACCTCCACCGGGAGAGGGCTCGTAGTATATTGTGCAACCTCTCTGATCAGTTCCACGGAATGAAGCAGATCTGCATACAATCTAGCAAAATGATTGTGGGGAGAATGGCTGATGGTTTGTTGGGTCTCATGCCGGTGGCCTTATGCGTCACTGAGAACGTGGATCAGAGCTCTGCGTCTTCGTTGTCTGTCGTGGAGGAGGTGGTACATCGATGGATGTTCTTTAGGTATACGATTAGAGGTCCGAGATCGGACTACAGTGCCATCCAGGAGACGGCACAAGATCAGGGAGATCTGCGCCTTTGTTCAGTGTACCACCATATGCCTGGGTGGCGAAAAAGGCATCGTCGCACAGTCATGAAGAACTGAATAATAAAAATGTCTTTGCTTCCTTACCACAGCTGATCAATGTTTTACAGAGAGTCGGCTTAGCACAAGAGTGCCAAGGTGGAGTCATGGGCGTCACGCCGACGTCAGCATCGTTTTCATGCTTCCTTGACCATACAGGGACAGTCTGGGGAATTCAGGTGGGTGACGTTGAATTTCCATAGACCACGCCACACACGCAGGCGGGCGAGAGTGATGTCACAGATGTATGCTTCATGGTCTAAAAAGATCTTGGGCCAGACTTCTGCTTGGTGAAAGCCATCGGCAAGTTGGCACGTGAAGTAGATGTGAGTGGTGTAAAATGTGTAGCCCGGTTGGGCTTGGTGGAGCTTTGTCCACGTATCAGTGAGTCGCAGACGATTGATCACCATCGAGAGGGCCGCACGAGGGGAATGCCACAGGAGTTGGTCAGCGGCTCCTTGTGTCGAGATGAAGTCCCCACTGAGCACTAAATCGTCTTGTGAGCCTGTGAAGATTGGTGTGACCTGCTTGATGAAGAATGTATGTCAGTGATGACGGCAGCTAGAGCCAGATGGGGGATGTTAACGATAGGGTGAGGGCCATACCCTGTGCAGGGGGGAGATATGTGTCATCCTCCGTGCAGAAGCCATCGTGTAGGAGGATGGCGACGCTACTGCCAGTGTCGGAGACGTGAGAAACGTAGTTGGTGTACCTGATGGGCACTTGGAAGTCAGCAACGAAGACTTACTGTAGGAGTGCAATATCAACATCTACACAGTAGATGGTGGAACATGGCCAGTTTGTGAGGGGCTCAGATGGTGGCAAGATTCATTTTCGTGACAAGATATTGCAGTGTACAGTCCCTGGCAGTCGAGGCGGAATGCGTGATGGAAGCATTCTGCAGGGGTAGACCCGTTGGGCCTGCTACAGTCGTCTTGTTTACTGGTAGGGCGCCAGCTGAGGCGCCTCCGTGGGATGCTCTCACTCGGACACATAGGTGGTCAGACTCACCCCTTCTTCAACATCATCGGCCAAGACACATGCTGCGGGGGATCTGTCGTCCTCATGTACTGGCAAGATTGAGTTCACGTTCTGAATTGAGAGAGGATTTGTCGCAGGAGGGGCGTCAGAAATGGTGGTACCACGGAAGATCACCGTCAGACATCCGGTCGTCATGTCGCGAGGCCATCTGAAGGAGAGCGTCATCGGAGCGTGTCCGTCGGTGTTTGTTGCATTTCCTGGGCGATCGCTGTTTCCTAATGTGTTGTTCCGATTCAGAATGTGGTCGCCCATCATCCAACGCTATACCTATTTGGATAAAGGCAGCAGTCGACACGACATCTAGTTTGACGTCCATGGTTCGTGCAGGGTCTTTCGCCATGGTCTTGAGAACGAATATTCTTCGTGCGAGCACTGGGGGGTGACGCCATACTGGTCTCGACGTCGTGTTGTGGCCGGTGGGTGGCGTTGACGAAGCTTCAGGTTCCGTGCTACCATCGCGTAGGTGACATGTAGGGACGTGGAAGTCGATGCCGCGGTCACTTCACCCAGCGGTGTCTGTACCATACGTGGGCGCAAGCATTCGGACCGGACATGTCCATCCTGGCCACATCCGAAGCACGTTCGTGGCTGGCCATCGTACATGCTGATGGCCTCCAAACCGCCAATCATCAGATACGATGGAACGTGTTCCGTCAGCTCAGTTTTGATCTTCCGAACGCCATTTAATACTGGGTAGGTCTTAAATGTTTGCCACTTCTCCGTGAGAAGACCCCCGCCGTTTCCATGTTGCTGGAAAGCGGCAATGACCACTTCTTGAGGCACCTCGAACGGAAGCTCAAACACCCGCAAAGTTCGGAGACCGAATTCCGCTCGGTCCACTCTCACTGCACCTACGTGTCACTCGGAGTGTTTAACTATTAGTACAGCGGCGTGTCGCTGGACAGCTTCAGCGCATAGCGCCTCCGTCGACATCTTGATGTGTGCAACACCTCTTGTGATAGAAAAATGTATTCCGATCACGTCCACGGGGTTCAAACGCGCACCCTCTCGTGCGAACTGTTCAACTTCTAAAGCTCTTGGTCGTGGATGCTCGGCCCCAATGATTGTCGCACGGCTGCAGGAGGCTCCACGCTGAGAACCGACTGACACTTGGTTTTCACGTTAAATCATTCTATTTTTTAAAAGTATGCTATTTGCTTCATTTCCCAGAACATTTTTTGCCAGGACCTCTCTGTGTCAATTTCTCAGGAAAGACCTTGCGACGGAGCGGTATATAAAGAAGTGCGGTTGCAGCGTTCTCACAAATATTGGTTTAAATGTTATTGCAAATTTTGGCTCTCACGTAAGTCTCAGGAGATGATTTCCACACTTGGTGCATTAGTACATTTCCACACCCGCGCATTTGTTATAGTTTTTGAATTAATTATTCACTCAGACATAAGTACAGTTTATGCTGTGGAACAAGAATTAGGCGATTATTACAGTAAAATCAGTTTTTCACGACACAGTTCAATCACTATTTATTGGCGTTGTCCTTTTCTTTCACACAATGAAATTATCACTTGTGAGACGGGTTACAGTTTTACTTTAATAATAATTTGACTCCGAGCCCCCAATAGCAGTAATGTAGGCTGCTATAAACGAAAATTACTCACTCAATTCGAACAGAACCACAAGTCCCACTGTCCTCTTTGCTCTAGCAGTTTTGGCACGAAATCACAGTTCGCCACATGTTCACTTACGACGATTTATACCTCGTAACTCGTCACACGGCCTGCTCCTCGCCAGCAGCACCGAGGGGGCCGCCCAGTTTCCATGTACCCGTGCGGCAAAGTCTGGAAGTCAGGAATTTGACGCCTCCACTCCTCCTCTCCTTGCCGGCCAAATACTGACAGGATTCCAACCGGCTGACGCCCAAGCGCCCAAGGTCGAGCGCCACTGCACAAGAGTCCGTTATGGAGCTTTCTTTCCTTCGCTCTTTCATGTTCGTCGTAGCACGCTCGAACGCTATAACCACTTTTTTCCTATATATATATATATATATATATATATGAGGGGGCAGAGTAGGGAGGGGTCGTACTTGGAGGCCTGGCCACGGTGTCCCCGTCTCCTGACAGGATAAATAAGAGAGAGGCAACAGGAAGGAAACATTGTACACTTAATTTTTTGTTATTTTTTTATTTATTTTAATGTTCTAGAAAAAAAAATCATCACATTTGAAAAAGGAAGGAAAGAAATATAGGGCCGAAGTGACATCATCCTCGTCGCTTCACTTGAGTAATATCCTAGCCCGCGAAACCACGTACACCTGGGACCCCCAACCGCTTCGGGGAGTCATCAGAGATGCTGCCTAGAAAGTTCGCAAAGTGCATTTCGTATTTAGAGTGACGTCGATTGATTTCGTGTTGTTCTAGTACGTAATGCCATTGGTCCGTGTCCGATATCACGGTCAGCAAGAGCACATAGTGCGATGCGTGTTCTCCAGTCTAGCGAATTGCCGACGTTTTCTGTGAGGAAAAAGACAGCTGCCGGGAATAATAAAGCGTCCGTGGTGATCGTGGAGTCGTCGGTGCGTCGGAGGAGCGCCATGACGCGTTGCATCGGCCGCCAAACTTCCTCCGCCTCACCGCACTGCAGACGAAGTTTTCCGGTGTTCTGCAAGCCGCATGTAAGGCAGAGCGGGGAATCCACCGTGTGAATGTCGTACAGTCGTCGGCGGGTGATTGTCTCGCGGTTGATTAATCTATACCGTGACGACCTCGGTGCCGTGGCGAGGAGGGGCGTATTGACAGCTCGCCAAATCTGTCGCCACTCCCTCGTTGGGCATTGGAGTTCGACAACACTGATGCCGTGATGACGCCTCAAGTATCGATATATCTAACGGGTAGTGCGGATCCTTGCAGAAGGTATGTGTATAACTAAAATCGACAAAGAATCGAGCGACGTGAGAAGAAGGAGGCGATAGTGTGCCTACCGCCACCGGGAGGAAGAGGCACGTCCAGGATCGCCGACGTGATGGTTGTAGTCGTTGGTTCCAGGTCCGACGCGTCGCTCGCAGGTACATAGCTGGAGCCTTGTACCGCACATTCGTGAGATTATGTCCTCCAGAATGGTGTGGGAGAATAAAAGTTTCGTATTTGACCTTAAACAACATCCCTTGGCTGATATAGTATCCAAAGCCCACGATTAACCTGTCAGCAATACCATGTGTCATTGGCAGTACCTGTGCCAGGTGCGGCAGTCATCAGTGTATTCCACCGTTTAGAGCAGGTCGTGGGTTCGGAGTGAATTCTTGCGTATGTGAAGTCGGACGTGCTGGCGCAGACGTCGATAGCTCGCCGCCGCTGATTGCCGAAGCGATCGGGTGGACAGAACTCCTAAGCATTGGAAGATGTCCACCGTCGTAAACGGACTGTTCAGAGCTTCCAGCCCTCGTCCGGTGTGCATAATCTTGTTTTTATTGATGTTGACCCTCCTACTCGACGCTACACCGTACGTAGCAGGAATGGCAACCGCCTAAGGTACTTCGTTCTCCGAACGGACGAGTATCAGCATGTCCTCGGCATATGCATGACACCTGATGGAACTCGCACGAGGTCGGAGGCCTGTAAGAGTCCGTCTAAGAGTCTGCATCAATGGTTCGAGCGCTATTGCAAAGAGCACTGTCGACAAGGAACATCCTTCCCTAACTGAGCTGCAAACAGAAGTCGTTTCTACCTTCCTGCCACCGACTCTCACCCTCGAAGCAGAGCCGCGGAGGAAGCGCATGAGGACGGTAATAAAATCCTGAGATATCGCGCTGCGTCGCAAGGTCCAGTCAAGGAAATCATAGTTGATCCTGACAAAGGCACGATCAAAGTCCGCTGACATGATCGCCGCTCGCATGAGACATGCATCTGTCAGGGAAATGATGTCACAGTATTCGCCTGGGATAGAATGGATGTTGCTGCGAACTCCTAGACATGCCTGGTCTGGTGGTAATGTCGTGGATACTAAACTCTGGAGCCTTGCCGCCAACATTCGCGCAAAGATCTTATAGTCAGTATTGAGCATCGCGAGTGGTCGGAATTGATGTGCGCTGACACTCCGTGCCCATTTCGGTATTGGTACAAGCATTTCCGCCATGAATTGCGACGAGACGTCCGTGTCCGGGTTCAATAACTCATTATACATCAACACCTATTGGGACATCATTAGATCTGCAAATTCGCGATAAAATTCGAGTGTCAACCCATCTGGCCTAGGGGATTTAGACTATGCACCGCACCCTTCGTGAGTGCCCTCCGTATGTGATCTTCCGTTAGGGGTGACAATAACGCCTCTGCATCCGGACCGTCTACCACCGTTTGGATCTGTCGCAAAACTTCTTCTCCTATCGAATTGTCCGTCGGCGTATTGGTAAAAGGAGGTGGGAATACTCCAGAAATCCAACAGCAAAATTCTATTGTGACACCAAGGGCCGATCATCACCATCATGGAGTACTGTGATCAAGGATAGGCGATTACACGCATGTCCCCTGGACACATGAGTCATGCAAATACGTTCTCCATCGATGTTGTCCAAGCACCGAGCACAGATAGAAAGTCCCTCCAATCGACGTCTCGTGATCGACAAAATGCACGCCTGAATGCGATGGACTTCCGCTCGACACTAGGACGATGGGGCCCCGGAGGCCAGGTCACGGATCACCATTTCCTTGCCATAAGTCATGAGAGCTCTTCGTATCGCCGGTTTTGGACGTTGCAGCCACCATGAAAGAACCGTACAGTGCATCGACGAGTGCATGTATGCCATGTTTCTTCGACACGCTGGCAACATTCGGGATCCAGCAATAAGGATGAATTAAGCTTCCACGAAGTACGGCTCCAGCAGACCCGCTGCCGTGGGAGGGTTAACGTGCATAAATCTGCAAGGTGATCCGTAAAAGCTGTGGGCCAACGTTCAGCAGCCAACACGTGATCTCTTAACCCATCAGAAAGATATATCCGGTGCATCCTGCTCGCTGAGTGGCTAGTAAAAAGCGTGTAACCCTCAGGCTGCCAGTGGATCTTTCCCTATGTATCTACACTCCTGGAAATTGAAATAAGAACACCGTGAATTCATTGTCCCAGGAAGGGGAAACTTTATTGACACATTCCTGGAGTCAGATACATCACATGATCACACTGACAGAACCACAGGCACTTAGACACAGGCAACAGAGCATGCACAATGTCGGCACTAGTACAGTGTATATCCACCTTTCGCAGCAATGCAGGCTGCTATTCTCCCATGGAGACGATCGTAGAGATGCTGGATGTAGTCTTGTGGAACGGCTTGCCATGCCATTTCCACCTGGCGCCTCAGTTGGACCAGCGTTCGTGCTGGACGTGCAGACCGCGTGAGACGACGCTTCATCCAGTCCCAAACATGCTCAATGGGGGACAGATCCGGAGATCTTGCTGGCCAGGGTAGTTGACTTACACCTTCTAGAGCACGTTGGGTGGCACGGGATACATGCGGACGTGCATTGTCCCGTTGGAACAGCAAGTTCCCTTGCCGGTCTAGGAATGGTAGAACGATGGGTTCGATGACGGTTTGGATGTACCGTGCACTATTCAGTGTCCCCTCGACGATCACCAGTGGTGTACGGCCAGTGTAGGAGATCGCTCCCCACACCATGATGCCGGGTGTTGGCCCTGTGTGCCTCGGTCGTATGCAGTCCTGATTGTGGCGCTCACCTGCACGGCGCCAAACACGCATACGACCATCATTGGCACCACGGCAGAAGCGACTCTCATCGCTGAAGACGACACGTCTCCATTCGTCCCTCCATTCACGCCTGTCGCGACACCACTGGAGGCGGGCTGCACGATGCTGGGGCGTGAGCGGAAGACGGCCTAACGGTGTGCGGGACCGTAGCCCAGATTCATGGAGACGGTTGCGAATGGTCCTCGCCGATACCCCAGGAGCAACAGTGTCCCTAATTTGCTGGGAAGTGGCGGTGCAGTCCCCTACGGCACTGCGTAGGATCCTACGGTCTTGGCGTGCATCCGTGCGTCGCTGCGGTCCGGTCCCAGGTCGACGGGCACGTTCACCTTCCGCCGACCACTGGCGACAACATCGATGTACTGTGGAGACCTTACGCCCCATGTGTTGAGCAATTCGGCGGTACGTCCACCCGGCCTCCCGCATGCCCACTATACGCCCTCGCTCAAAGTCCGTCAACTGCACATACGGTTCACGTCCACGCTGTCGCGGCATGCTACCAGTGTTAAAGACTGCGATGGAGCTCCGTATTCCACGGCAAACTGGCTGACACTGACGGCGGCGGTGCACAAATGCTGCGCAGCTAGCGCCATTCGACGGCCAACACCGCGGTTCCTGGTGTGTCCGCTGTGCCGTGCGTGTGATCATTGCTTATACAGCCCTCTCGCAGTGTCCGGAGCAAGTATGGTGGGTCTGACACACCGGTGTCAATGTGTTCTTTTTTCCATTTCCATGAGTGTATTAGTGCCACGTCCAGCAGATCGTGTGCAATGCGTAGCAGGAGCTGAAATTTGCGGTTTGATCCTTCGGTGTGAGAACACAGTTAAAATCCCCTACTACAAAGATGTGATCATATCTCCCATGGAATAGGGGGGCAATCTCCTCCGAGTAGAATTGCGCACGCGCCCGTCGATTGTCAGATTCGGAGGGTGAGTAGATTTTGACAAGACGAATGCCGGCATCGCCAAACCCCGACCGGAAGGGTGTTATTCAAGGTCACACACCGGACTCCCTTCCCGGACTAGTATCGCTGTGCCGCGTCATACGTCTGGAGTCGGCGCTAGGTAACTGTTGTCAGCACGCACGTCGGGAAGGGCAGCTTAACAGATATCCTGCATCAGCAGAATGTCCACGCCTGTGGCGTAAATCATGTCCCGTAAAAGTTGCATCTTTGCAAGTGATCGTGCGGCGTTAATGTTCACAGTTCTCATCTTATGTGCTTGGTCCGTTGTCGTTGTCATGCTCGTGTCATGTCATTGTGAACTCCAAGGGCTTTAATCCACCATTCGTGCTCAGAGGGCTGTCCGTCAACGGGCTGCCGTCCGTTGTTTTCGTTCCGTGGTGCGCATCCTGTAAGTGAGTCGTCATGAAGTGGAGGTGCCAATTCCTGTATCCCTTCGACTGGCTCTGCCCAGTCGAAGTGGTCATCAACCCCAGAAACGTCCTCTGCTACATTTCGATGTGGCTGATGGAACATTGTCACTGAATCCTCCGTCGGCAGTACCGGGTCAGTCAGTGTCAATGAAGATTGACATCCGGTCACCACCTGAAGCAATCCTTTAGACGTCCTGTAAAGGCACGTGTTCCGTGCCAGACGTTTCTTTCTGCCGCCGTCGACGACGCCTCACGGTGCTCGGCCAGCGTTCGTCGTTCCGTTGCTGCCGCCACAGTCTCGACGTCCACTTCCACGCCCCGTGCTGCATGTGAGGGGCCAGAAGGTTCCTCCCTCATCTGCCGTGAGATGGGTGTAGGGGCATTCTCCGTGTCACCTCCGTGCTCCCCTAAGTCGGTCTGCTCTTGCATCAACACGGCCGTGACACGCTCCGAAGTCGGCAACACCTCCCAGCGGCCCACCGAGACGTACATCATCGTCAGTTGCGTGGGAACTTCTCGCTGTGACGCTTCTCCATGTGGCAGGTGCATCACGCGGCGTTGTATGCATTCCTAGCGGATATGTCACTGGAATTTGTCAGTAGGAAAAGGAAGAGAAGGAAACACAGTAGGTGAATATGGATTGGGACTAAGAAATGAAAGAGGAAGCCGCCTGGTAGAATTTTGCGCAGAGCATAATCATAGCTAATACTTGCTTTAAGAATCATGAAAGAAGGTTGTATACATGGAAGAACCCTGGAGATACTAAAAGGTATCAGATAGATTATAGAATGCTAAGACAGAGATTTAGGAACCAGGTTTTAAATTGTAACACAATTACATGGGCAGATGTGGGCTCTAACCACAATCTATTAGTTATGAACTGTAGATTAAAACTGAAGAAACTGCAAAAAGGTGGGAATTTAAGGAGATGGGACCTGGATAAACTGAAACAACCAGAGATTGTACAGAGTTTCATGGAGAGCATAAGGGAACAATTGACAGGAATGGGGGAAAGAAATACAGTAGAAGAAGAATGGGTAGCTTTGAGGGATGAAATAGTGAAGGCAGCAGAGGATCAAATAGGTAAAAAGACGAGGGCTAGAAGAAACCCTTGGGTAACAGAAGAAATATTGAATTTAATTGATGAAAGGAGAAAATATAAAAATGCAGTAAATGAAGCAGGTAAAAAGGAATACACACGTCTCAAAAATGATATCGACAGGAAGTGCAAAATGGCTAAGCAGAGATGGCTAGAGGACAAATGTAAGGATGTAGAGGCTTATCTCACTAGCGGTAAGATAGATACTGCCTACAGGAAAATTAAAGAGACCTTTGGAGAAAGGAGAGCCACTTGCATGAATATCAAGAGCTCAGATGGAAACCCAGTTCTAAGCAAAGAAGGGAAAGCAGAAAGGTGGAAGGAGTATATAGAGGGCCTATACAAGGGCGATCTACTTGAGGACAATATTATGGAAATGGAAGAGGATGTAGATGTAGATGAAGATGAAATGGGAGATATGATATTGCGTGAAGAGTTTGACAGAGCACTGAAAGACCTAAGTCGAAACAAGGCCCCGGGAGTAGACAACATTCCATTAGAACTACTGACAACCTTGGGAGAGTCAGTCCTGACAAAACTCTACCATCTGGTGAGCAAGAATGTATGAGACAGGCGAAATACCCTCAGACTTCAAGAAGAATATAATAATTCCAATCCCAAAGAAAGCAGGCGTTGACAGATGTGAAAATTACCGAACTATCAGTTTAATAAGTCACAGCTGCAAAATACTAACGCGAATTCTTTACAGACGAATGGAAAAACTGATAGAAGCGGACCTCGGGGAACATCAGTTTGGATTCCGTAGAAATGTTGAAACACGTGAGGCAATACTGACCCAACGACTTATCTTAGAAGAAAGATTAAGGAAAGGCAAACCTACGTTTCTAGCATTTGTAGACTTAGAGAAAGCTTTTGACAATGTTGATTGGAATACTCTCTTTCAAATTCTGAAGATGGCAGGGGTAAAATACAGAGATCGAAAGGCTATTTACAATTTGTACAGAAACCAGATGGCAGTTATAAGAGTCGAGGGACATGAAAGGGAAGCAGTGGTTGGGAAGGGAGTAAGACAGGGTTGTAGTCTATCCCTGATGTTATTCAATCTGTATATTGAGCAAGCAATAAAGGAAACAAAAGAAAAGTTGGAGTAGGTATTAAAATCCATGGAAAAGAAATAAAAACTTTGAGGTTCGCCGATGACATTGTAATTCTGTCAGAGACAGTAAAGGACTTGGAAGAGCAGTTGAATGGAATGGACAGTGTCTTGAAAGGAGGGTATAAGATGAACATCAACAAAAGCAAAACAAGGATAATGGAATGTAGTCTAATTAAGTCGGGTGATGCTGAGGGAATTAGATTAGGAAATGACACACTTAAAGTAGCAAAGGAGTTTTGCTATTTGGGGAGCAAAATACTGATGATGGTCGAAGTAGAGAGGATGTAAAATGTAGACTGGCAATCGCAAGGAAAGCGTTTCTTAAGAACAGAAATTTGTTAACATCGAGTATTGGTTTAAGTGTCAGGAAGTCGTTTCTGAAAGTATTTGTATGGAGTGTAGCCATGTATGGAAGTGAAACGTGGACTATAAACAGCTTAGACAAGAAGAGAATAGAAGCTTTCGAAATGTGGTGCTACAGAAGAATGCTGAAGATTAGATGGGTTGATCACATAACTAATGAGGAGGTATTGAATAGAATTGGGGAGAAGAGGAGGTTGTGGCACAACTTGCCTAGAAGAAGGGATCGATTGGTAGGACATGTTCTGAGACATCGAGGGATCACCAATTTAGTATTGGAGGGCAGCGTGGAGGGTAAAAATCGTAGAGGGAGACCAAGAGATGAATACACTAAGCAGATTCAGAAGGATGTAGGTTGCAGTAGGTATTGGGAGATGAAGAAGCTTGCACAGGATAGAGTAGCATGGAGAGCTGCATCAAAGTAGTCTCAGGACTGAAGACCACAACAACAACATGTCTTTCTCCACCACAGCCAGAAGATGTTCGTGGCTGGCCATCGTAAATCGCAATAGCTCGACATCCTCCAACATATAAATATGAAGGGATATGTTTTTTAAGGACGATCCGCACATGTAGGAAGCCGTTTTGTGCGGGATTGGTTTTAAAACTGGCCCATCGGTCAGGGGTATGACTGAGTACCGTTCCATACGGTCGCAGAGATTCAATAACCATCGATTTGGTACCTCAAACGGCAATTCAGAGATCCGAGTGATCCTCAGTCCCAAGCCAGAAGGAGTTTCTGTTACATCACTGATATGGCCATCAGAGTGTCGAAATTTAAATCCTCTTTGAGCAAGTCCGAGAGTTCTTCCACATGCAGCTTCATCGGTCATCTTGACGTACAAATATAATATAATGGATACGTGGACCTCAATTAGATCTGTAGCAGATAAACGAACTTCTTCCCCCAAAAAACACACTATTTCGAAGCCGTGGGTCTGGCATATTCTTTGTCAAACGTAAAGTGGAGCGTTGTTGTTGTCGTCGTCTTCAGTCCTGAGACTGGTTTGATGCAGCTCTCCATGCTACCCTATCCTGTACACGTTTCCTCATCTCCCAGTACCTACTGCAACCTACATCCTTCTGAATCTGCTTAGTGTATTCATCTCTTGGTCTACCTCTACAATTTTTACCCTCCACGCTGCCCTCCAATGCTAAATTTGTGATCCCTTGATGCCTCAGAACATGTCCTACCAACCGGTCCCTTCTTCTCGTCAAGTTGTGCCACAAATTTCTCTTCTCTCCAATTCTAGTTAATACCTCCTCATTAGTTATGTGATCTACCCATCAAATCTTCAGCATTCTTCTGTAGCACCAAATTTCGAAAGCTTCTATTCTCTTCTTGTCCAAACTATTTATCGTCCATGTTTCACTTCCATACATGGCTACACTCCATACAAATACTTTCAGAAAAGACTTCCTGACACTTAAATATATACTCGATGTTAGCAAAATTGGAGCGTAGTCTTTCTAAAATTGTGTGCCATGGCGATCTAGTCAGACAACAACACGCGACGCGCGAGTATCAGAGGTGTAAACACTTCCTCTTCCACGCGCACCCACGGCCGGGACAACAGGTCTGTGCCGCGCCACTGCATACTGCAGACTGTGGCCACGGAGGAGTGTACAGCAGGGTTTACGCTTTACCAACAACAATACCAGGATGCTTTGAAACTATCGATTTTACGTACTCATTCATCTGTCCTACAGGACATCAGATTTGGTACAGTGAACTGGTCAGACACGATGAACATAAGTGTGAAAGTAAGAAATATTGTGCAAATATACACGGGAATAACGATCGAGGCACACCAAAATTCAAAATTTAGTTCACAATGGCGTGTCATAGAGGCACGTAAATACGATAATGTGGCAAGGTTTCTTTTTCTGTAAAAACGTTCAGTAGGTGCTGAGGAAGGCTTGTCAAGAGCCATCTTCTGCTTAGAGCTTTTTTTCTTCTCCTTTTATGTTTCATCTGATAGTGCTGTAGCTTTATGTTACTAGCTTTCCAAGAATACTTGCTAGTCACTCACATATCCTAAACTAAATGTGGACTGTTTAGTAATAAACCAAAAACCGACATAAAATTGCACCACATTGTGCATCCAAAGTAGGGTGGAATACGAGTTTCTGTTGGTAAGTTGAGCAGAAATACTGCCCGCATCTCGTGGTCGTGCGGTAGCGTTCTCGCTTCCCACGCCCGGGTTCCCGGGTTCGATTCCCGGCGGGGTCAGGGATTTTCTCTGCCTCGTGATGGCTGGGCGTTGTGTGCTGTCCTTAGGTTAGTTAGGTTTAAGTAGTTCTAAGTTCTAGGGGACTGATGACTATAGATGTTAAGTCCCATAGTGCTCAGAGCCATTTGAACCATTTGAACCAAGCATAAATACTCATATGTTACTGTTAGCGGGTGTGTGTATAAAGTTATTTATTAAGTGAAATGAACGTAGCAGAAATATCAGAGAATGAAGATGAAGATTCCAGTCCTGTGAAGAACATAAGTACGAGGAAAAGACAAATGGTGGGTCGTATTTCTGATTCTTCAGAAAGATGACGGGCCATTAGTCACGTTGCAGGTAGTGACTGTTGAGCGCTTACCACTGAGATGTTTACAGAAAGTTTCATTTATAAAGAGGAACAGATTACTGACTATTACAGGGAAAGCACACGTGGAGACCAGAGAAAAACATAACATTGGACCATACAAATGCAAAGAAAAGCTGTATCTGAAATGCACGAATATCTACAGTCTCTGCCACGCCGCAAACCACATTATAGCATTCACGTTAGCAAACGGTTACATTTACCAAAATAACTTAATATTCGAAAGTTACGTCTGATATATTCAGAGGAAAACCCTGTGTCATGCAAACAATGTATACTGATTTTTGTGTCTAACTACAACGTAAGTTTTAGGTACCCCACAACTGACACGTGTTCAGTGTGTGATAAATGTAGAGTCGTCTGTTCTAAACTTAATTTATGGGTACACAAGAAGAAAGATGCGACCTACATACAAACTTTGAATAAGCGGAGACATGTGACGACCTAAAATCAACTGCGTAGGAGGAAAACATGAAACTATTACGAGATTAAACGTTATGAACGCTTCAAGTCCAGAAAATCTGTTATTGAAAAAGCAATTTGTATGGATTACCAGAAGACTCCTCCGTTCCCTGATATTTCAGCCGATGAATCTTATTACCACAGGCAACTATCAGTTTAGTCATTCAATATTCATTTGCTTTCTTGTAAGAGATCTGTATTTTACAAATTTGACGAAACACTTTAGACAACGATCAGAGCGTGTAGTATATCCATAAACGACGCAAGCTGGCATTTTTAATGATTCAGCTTTCATGACTCCAAGCAATCAAAACACCCGCAAGTAGCGTTTTGGGGCTACGAAGATGGCGGACGCCGGATTCAAGTTTTTGACGTCACGACAGTTCCTCTTATTCTTACCTCCATGGCTTTATACAAATATCGTATGTGTACTCACCATTATCTCACGCTCAGGTTGAGTGCTGAATTATTACTTTGTCATGTAATTAAAAGCTTTACGAATACAGTTCCTTCTCACGATGGGAGATGGAACAAAAAACACATGTTCATAAACTATCTAATTTGCGTACTGTGCTGACTGCGGCGGAACAGTAGACATTAGGTGGGCCCCGTGAGCTTGTTTCCTCTACTATTTCAACCGTTATCTGAGTAACAAGCTCTGTCGTGGTCATCACCTGGACCGCAAAAGGAAAATTGGGAGTGGTATTTGTTATTTTCCAGCCTACATGTACTGACCAATTAGTCCCGATATGGAATCCATATGTAACGTAAACAAGGATTTTATTGATGGTTTACTGCTGGCAGCCAGCCCTGTGCTAAGCAAGCTTTAGACCATTCTACAGCAGGTCGCCGCCAGGGAAGATGATCCATCACATCTTGTTTTATAAAGAAATCTATAACTTTAGCAATCTGATGTACCTGCACTTTTGTCTCTGATTAAAACGGAACGATGTTGTCATGTGATTCAGTTTCTCTGATCTCCACTAATTTTTGTTTCTCTGCATACTCCCTATTTTTAATCTGAAACTCCAAATTATTGAAAAATTTCAAAGTTATCATTTATTAAAATTTCTTTAAATTGTCAGTGCATAAGTTCGTCCCGTTTTTACAGTGACATGATTTTATTTTCTTAGCGTAAAATACATTACATTATATTAAAATACAATTCACAGAAACAAGACAAAATACACTGCACAGTGGTGTTATCACCATGTTTGTCAGTGACTGCCTGTCAGTGTTCAGCTATGAGTTCTGTGCCTGTCCTGTAGAACCGCTGTGGTTTCGAATTGAAGAAATATGTCAGCCAGTTGCAAAGAGAAGCTCCATGGTGCCACACTTGTCCCAGAATGCTGTCAGAGAGAGACCGGAAAACTGAACATTAGTAGGGGATACATCTCGTGAGTAAGGAGGGTGAGGAAGTGGTTCCCAACCAAGTTCAGCAACCGCATCTGTGGTGATTCAGCGAGCGGGCATTGTCCAGGAATAGCAGCAAATGTTCACCAGGTGTTTTGTTTTCAGCAGCAACGGCAAGTCGTCTTAGCTGTTCAGTATACGCAGCACGTGTTGACGTTTCGTGCCTTGGCCGCAGTTCATGGTGAAGAGCTCAGCTTGTTTTCACTATACGCGCAACATGAGTATTTTGGTATGTGTATCATCCACCGCACGGGGTGTAGCGTTTTTCGACAGCCCGAGAAATTATTTCCTCTTTTTCTTTGAGTTTACATGCAGATACCATTTCTCATCACCTGCAACAATGTTCCCAAGTAATGAATTGCGCTTTCATCAAGCCAAACGGCAACGCATCAACAAAGTCAAACTGGTTATTCGATGGTTTTTGCTACAGTCACTTAACACATGTGGTACCCATGTACCCAGTTTTTGCACTTCACACAATGATCGCAAAGGGGGCACAATGGTTGCGTTACCGTACTCCATAATTTTATGCGCCTTGTTTGGCGAGGATTATTTTGAATCAACTGATTTAGGCAGTTCTCACCGTAGAACGCGGTTCATCATACATGTCGAGATTTCGTTCTCGGTAACGAGAAAACCATTTCCGTGTCATAGCCCTCTCAGCAAATGATTCCCTCCCGAACACACCACAAATTCTCCTCCATGTTTCAGCAGCACTAGATCCTCGATTACACACGAAGAATAAAAAAATGTCTGAAGCGTTGATTTTTCTCTGTTTGACACTCCATATTGATTAGCTTTCAAAATGGCCAAAACGAGATGTTAGCTGCATTAAAACTCCGTCAAAACTGAAGAAAAAACCAAATAACAAAAAACGAAGGCTTCACAATACTGTGATACCGATCCTACGAAGGACGCCAATGGCGTGCGCACCAACCCAATATTTGAGCACTTCAGATATGCAGAATAAGCAAGTTCTGATCCGTGATTATGGAACGAGAAGAGTTCATTAAAGTAGGGACAGCGTAATTGCCCTAATACCAGAACGTGGAGAGTGGTATTTGGCTATTGGTGATATCGGAGAACTGACCAATTGCTACTGTCGCAGTCGCCGCATACTGCGTAAGGGGGGCAGCCGTTCACCGTACCAGCTGAGGTAGTCGGCAGTGTGTATAGGAAATGAGGCATGAAGACTATAACTTGCAGTGTCATTAAAAGTTATAAATATCTTTCATTATACTGCCGTTAGTAAGAGAGCAATAAGAGGTCATAAAACTAATATTAATCTTTTCATGTGCCAACTGAACTTTACTAACTACTCCTCGGCACAATTACTCCGTCCTGTGCCATGCCAGTAACTGAAGACCGCATTCTCCTCCAAAATTCAGTAAATTTTAAAGACGATGTAGGAACTGACTGCAGGATTCGCCTTCCCATGTCCCTTTGTGTTATTGAGGCCATTCGGAATCCACGAAATGTCTGCTCGGAAACGCTTTGTACAGGGTGACAATTACTGAACTATACGAAATGAAATCGTCATAACTTCTGAACGGTTTGCGTTCAGTCAGTTCTGCCAAGTGACCTTCAGCAGCCTCTGGTGTCCACATTGAGGCGTTGCTGCAGTATCCGCTCTCTGCACGTGTGACGGGGTCGAGATAAGGGCTGCGCTTACCAGGCCACGTGGAAGAGCTCTGAAGCGCGTCACTGGTCGGTAGCGACGTCTGAAATGTTTCAGACTGGGTAAGAATAATGGTTGGCAGAGTGAACGCCAAAAGTGAGAGGAGAATACTCTGACTGAAAGAGTAATTAATATCAACGTATCTAGCCCCAAATATCGACCCACTTCAAGTGGAACATGACTGTTAGAAATGTTATTAACTGATGCCAAACGGCGGTGTTACGGGACGTCCACTGCTACAGTTGTAACAGTTTGTAATTGGTTCTTATACATACACAGTCTAGCACAACAACTTGCAAACGCACCACCTTAAAAAGTGTAGGGCGCTCTACAGATTTCTAGTTACATTTAACACCGCAGTCGCCCAAAGATGGCACAGTATAATGTGGAAGCCGGTCGCATGGGCTTATATCATGACACGAATGCAAACATTTTCGTACTGACCGACAAATGGGAAACTTCATCGACTAGTTGCGCCCGTTGTACTCGTTTTCGGCAACTACGTAACGAATGACACCAAGGAAGAAAGGAAGATTAGGACTGTGGCGGATCATTTTTTATAGTGAAGGCTTGAATATATTAAAATGTTATTTCAAATTGTCTCCAAACCCAAGCGCTAACATTCCGTAATAATACAATTCTTATAATTTGTCTCGAATGAACCACAATAGTAAGAGCCCTAAACAAATATCCCCAGTTAGATTTGAGATACCAGTATAAAAGCCGCGACTTGTGCTCTAGATTGATTGCATTAAAAAAGGGTTCCGCCGCTATCAAAACACCTTCACACAAAATGTTAATCCTAAGAATAAATGATGGTCTTAATCGCCAGCACCGATTTAAGAACTGTGCATTTCCTCTGAAAATAAATAATCGCTTCTACATTAGTTAACTTGCCAAATACAGCTTCATTCACTCATTTAACATACAATGTATTCTTCAATAACTTTACGGGCACTGCACCTCGAAGAACTAACTGGAATGAGCTTATTTGGCGAATGTTATCGTATTGTACCTTTACTACTACTACTAATGGTTTAGAGTTCTGTAAAACTTTAATGAAGTCAGTACGTATTTTTTCTTTTTTCTGTTTTGTTTCTATTTTCTCTGTTAACGTTGATTATCTTAGAATGTAATGATTTTAAGTGTACATATGCAATGTAATATACTACGTAGACTCAAAACTGTTATTTATTGTGTAACGTTAACTCCGCGTATGTATGTAATTTCGTTGTAATTTTAGAAGCTTCGGCTCGTTAGGAAAATTAACATCTGTGAATAACGTTACAGGGAGACAGTTGAGGAGCGTCGGGAGCTATGGCGCATTGCAACTACGAGTTCCGCTATATATTACGAGTGAAACGAACTGTCTTCGTTTGGAGCAGTGAGCTGTCTACGATCTAGTTTAATATGCTCAAAACTGTATTGCAATCTGCGAGAGAACTCAGTTCCTGAACGGTTTAATTTCGATGAAGTGAAAAATAAACGTGTGGACTGCGCTTCGGTTTTGGTGCTCGGCCGGCCGTCCAGTGTTGTTTTTGGAAAACTGCGTTTTTTGCGTTAAATTAACTCGATTGGCCTTGTCCCGTTCTGCTTTTGGACCAGCGAGGGTTGACTTATGGTGTATTCTGATGGAGCTGTGTTCGGCGAGACAGCGGAACGTCGGCACCAGAGATCTTGCAGCAGGCGTCTCAGGTAGGATGACGTCACTGCAGCCACACTGTCGGCTATCAACCGACATTTCTTTGCTGCGAAACATCAGTACAAATGATCTCCTATATACAAGTATTAGTAAAGTGTGTTACATAGCCTCAAGTCAGTTTTCAATTTACCTCTTAACAGTTTTCCTTCAATCACACCTCAAATTAAAACTACATTTGTGCTGTTAGGGGCAATTTCAATGTCTGAAATTTACGTATTTGTTATATAACAAAGTCTTATTAGCCTAATGGTTATAAATTTAACTATCGGTATTTTGAAGTCACTAGGGATAAAGACTGAACAATTTTGCTCTATTGATGCTGTGAACTCACATTATTAAAGATAGTGCTCGTAAAACTACAGAGGCATTTATAATCAGTTAACAACGGCTTGGAGTTGAAGCTGCTAACAACTGCGTCGTTTCAGGCCCGGTCATCGGTCTATCTTCAGTGCTGAGATTAACCTTATTCCAATCACGTATCAATTTCTTGTTTATTGACTGCACTGCTTAATAATTAGTTTCCCATCAAGGACATTTTGAATTCTAACACATCTTGAGTGCTATCAATAAGAAGCCAATATGCACCAAATTTACTGGTTTTGTTAAATACGTTTTCCTACCCACAAATCCATCCTCAGCAGCAAAAAACAACCCAGGGTTATTTGCTGTTACGGCAGCTCTTGCTAAATAATATTCATAGATATTTTTTCTGTTTATATGTCTGACTTATACGTATTTATTCTGTATGTGTTTCAAGTGTGCTTGTGTCCTGTACATTCGGTGTCCGTCAGTGTTTCTTAGACGTGGTTCAAATGGTTCAAATGGCTCTGAGCACTATGGGACTTAACTTCTAAGGTCATCAGTCCCCTAGAACTTAGAACTACTTAAACCTAACTAACCTAAGGACATCACACACAACCATGCCCGAGGCAGGATTCGAACCTGCGACCGTAGCGGTCGCGCGGTTCCAGACTGTAGCGCCTAGAACCGCTCGGCCACCACAGCCGGCTATGGCGCTTTAATCCCAAAAGTTTATGATGTGTTTTGGTGAATGTTTTGCTACAGAACCTATATGTGTTACGTGCAGTAAGGCACTTTTAAATTTTACGAGCTGACTAATTATAACTTCTTGGCAGTCTTCAAAACATGTTAATGATTTTTGTAGCAGCAATTGGGCAGTCATAAACCGATCAGTCCAGAATGAATACAATGCACAAATGCTGACTTTATTACAGAGCCATATTTGTCTTGGTTCTTGAGAAACGGCAGCCAACCGCTTCGTTGGCTAAAATTTACTTACAAGGTAAACTCCCCATCGCACCCCTCTCAGATTTGATGATAAAATGGCGCGTGTCATGAATACAACAAGAATGTGTACTGAACTGCGAAAAAAGAAGCACAATAGAAACAGAAAACGGTCCAAGCTCAAGATCTTCGACATCCAGCGAACTGCAAGAATGAGGACGTCGAGGTTGTGTGGTTGACGTGCTCGACCACAAAACGGGAGATCCGTGTTCAAATTTCCCTCGTGCACAGTTTTTTTTCACACATTTGTGAACTGTCCGTCCGATCTTTGGCGTATCTGTTCTTCTTCCGTAATCTTGGCAGTTGTCATACTATATATATTGGATACATAATACGAGTCATGTAAGAATATATTACCACCGCAAGTAAATGTGATAATTGGTGAGAGCAGGCGAAATGTCTCATAGACTTCTCACAGAAATGAAAACTACAAATAAACGGGTGTGAACTATTTTACAACAAAGGAATTCAAGAGCCAAAAACGGAACATGAGGATCATAAGATGTGGTACCCGTGCAGAACAAATAGTAGGTACGTACGTCTGGAGGTCTGTCCTTACATGCTGCCTTTGCGAACGGACTTTACACGTCACTGACTGGACGGACAGTTCATAACACTGTAAAAAAAAATAAAAAGAGAGAGAGAGAGAGAGTCTACCGTGACCACATAACCACAACACCATGATTATTATAGAGCGCTCGATATTGCATTTCTTGAGCTTGGACGTTCACTGTTTCTATTTTGCTTCTTTTTTCACAGTTCAATACACCTTCTCCCCGTTTTCGTGCTTGATCTGTGATCAGCTTTTCACGGGCTGTCCACTGGCCATCTTACCACAAAATCTGAGTGGGATGCGATGGGGAGTTTCCCTTGTTAGTGCGTAGTAATCGGACACCATGAAGCGGTCGGCCTCGTTTTGGTTCGTACTGCCGGCGGTAGCACCAAAGCGTTGGCAGTGAGTTGGGCTTGGGATCCATCTCTTAGTGTGGACGCAGGGTCGAATCTTCGTTGGTTAAGTAGCGATTTGTCGTGTCTGTCGAACGAGTATGTATTTTTGTGTCTAAAAATGTTAAGAGTGTTGACTGGAATAGGGAGATAACATCAAATCTGGTAGTTTTATCCTGAACGAAAATGTTTATGGGACCCTACGAACTGCGATTGTAAAAACAAATTGGTAAGATGAGCCGCTTGGAGGAAGTAAGTGATCTATTATAAAACAATGAGCACAAGGTGGAAGAGAAAATAGAATCTTAACGGATATCTTGTACTAGAGATACAGCTCTCCTCAAAGAGATGTCATCTTTGGAAATTTTAAGGCCTAGGCAGTTAAAAAAACAATTTGCAAACAGCTCTCACTCGCAAAAAATCATGAAATGGCACATATCCCAAGTCTACTTTAAGGTCAGACATTAACTTTGTCCCACGACACTGCTCCCTAATTTTTTAAAAGACAGGTTGTCCACGAGCGTCGTTTCTTCTTCTGGTGATCAGCCTATTGCACTGAAATAAATGCTGCCAGGCGACGACTGCTAAATTCTCTTCTTGCCTCATGATATCGGCCAGTAATATTATAATTAAAACGCTACTCTAACAATAACAAAATGGAGCAACCTCGGCAAGTCATCAGAGCCTACTGCGTTTCCACAGGGCCGAATATCTTTGTCCCAGCCCCTCGGTTTGTTGAGGAAGACGATGATGACAGATCGGGCGCCAATGCCTTGGCGACTAAGGCGAGGCTAAACCCACTGCCTGTCGTTCGTTTGCCTTTGTTGGGTTACTGTGTACGCGCCTTTACAAGGATATATCACCAACTCAACCTCATACGTTAAGGAGAAAATATCACACTTGCAAGATATCAGCTCCAGCAATCAATCTCGCGAGGAAACTTGGGCCATAATTCTGACAGCAAGCAATTATGACTTTCTGAAAGTACAACCTTTAAAATTTCGCTCGCACTGTTTGTTTGTCACTGGCTCCGTACCAATTCAGCAGCCCGAGAGCAAAGTACTGTACACCGAATTACAAACTGACATTGGTACTGTGCTCCGTTCGTTGTATCAAAGTGTTCGGTTTCTAACCTGTAGCCTGTCCCAGAGACCTCTTTGCTACCAACACTTGCGATTACAAATGTAGTATAAATGAATGGGACGAATGAGTGGATCAGAAAGAAGTAGCGTAGCGCTGTTTAATTGTCACCATTGAAGTTGTACGCTAGTTTCTTTGGATTTTAAAGCTGGCGCTGTTAAAGTGAAGTATATTTCGAGGAGACGTGCCATTCATGAACGTGATTGGCGTGATGAAATTGCTAATTGAAAACCGTTAACGTCATTTCATAATAATTCGTCGCTTGCTTAGGCTTATTCATGTAGAGTTTGAAGCTCATATACAGCTGCGGGATATCAGTACGAGGATATTGTTGAAATGATCGTATACGTTCGTGAAGTTGACCTATTACTTACCGTTCTCTCATTACTTACCTATTTTTCACGTGAAATAAAACTTACTGTCGAACAAGATTTCAGAACATATTTGGCAGATGCGTCCACTTTCCCCCTCCTCTTCCCTTGCTGTCAACATTCCGCGACTAGGAAGGCTCCGGTTGTCACTCCACTGAGCAGTATCGCGTTCGCGCATTACGCGGCTGCAGTGGGGCCTAGCGAGTGACATACAAACGGTGGGTGCGAAAGGTTAGGTGCTGTGAGTTCAGAATGTCGTAACTGAGCGCTATCAGAATTAAAGCACAAATTTTCGTGGCGATTAGTTTCTGGGGCTGACGTCTTGCAAGGGCCTCTTTTCCTTTAAGAAGGAAATATGGATTCGGGTTGCAGATGCTTCCTTGCCGCATTCATGTTCAGCTTCCTAAGTATTGCATTCCAAGGAACGCGCAGCTGACTGGAGGCTCGGATTTGGCTTTAACTCGTTCAGTCTCGTATATGGCAGGCAACAACGCCGAAAAAGTCACCAGGCATCTCTGGAGTCGCAGGAACGCTGTCTGGTAAAGCCGCTTATGGTGGGTGTTCCGATTTTTAAACTATTGTTCTACCAATAAAAGAAGTGTTTGACACTCGAGGTCTGATACCCATTTTAAAAATAATACGAAGTTCACGTGGTGTGCGCTAGAGTAATGTTGTTTCTGTGCTGTAGTTGTAACTGTATGTGGAAATGTGGGTGGGGAGAAAGAAGCAGATGTCTCGCCACAGGTAGAGTCAAGGGTACCTCCGAATTTTACATCTACATCTACATCCATACTCCGCAAGCCACCTGACGGTGTGTGGCGGAGGGTACCCTGAGTACCTCTATCGGTTCTCCCTTCTATTCCAGTCTCGTATTGTTCGTGGAAAGAAGGATTGTCGGTATGCTTCTGTGTGGGCTCTAATCTCTCTGATTTTATCCTCATGGTCTCTTCGCGAGATATACGTAAGAGGGAGCAATATACTGCTTGACTCCTCGGTGAAGCTATGTTCTCGAAACTTCAACAAAAGCCCGCACAGAGCTACTGAGCGTCTCTCCTGCAGAGTCTTCCACGGGAGTTTATCATCTCCGTAACGCTTTCGGATTACTAAATGATCCCGTAACGAAGCGCGCTGCTCTCCGTTGGATCTTCTCTATCTCTTCTATCAGCCCTATCTGGTACGGATTCCACACTGCTGAGCAGTATTCAAGCAGTGGGTGAACAAGCGTACTGTAACCTACTTCCTTTGTTTTCGGACTGCATTTCCTTAGGATTCTTCCAATGAATCTCAGTCTGGCATCTGCTTTACCGACGATTAATTTTATATGGTCATTCCATTTTAAATCACTCCTAATGCCTACTCCAAGATAATTTATAGAATTAACTGCTTCCAGTTGCTTACCTGCTGTATTGTAGCTAAATGATAAAGATCTTTCTTTCTATGTATTCGTAGCACATTACACTTGTCTACATTGAGATTCAATTGCCATTCTCTGCACCAAGCGTCAGTTCGTTGCACATCCTCATCCTACACACGACTAACCAACAACAATGACACACGGCGCACTTCACAGCACACTTATGAAACTTTCGATATTTCATCCATCACATTATGGTTTTGTCTAGTGATCTCAAACGATTCTTCGTTATGTAGGGTCTGGTGATCTGGACCGATAACCAAATTATCTTTTTTGCCCTTTCCGGTCAACTGAAACTTTTTTCCACCATTAGGATTCGAATTGACTAACCCTCTGTTGACTGCCATAGCAATAAGATGTGTTAGCGTCCACAGCTAAAGAGTCAACGGTGTCAATAGTCACACTGTCATCAGTGATGTGTCTACATTCTTTTCTTTATGTGGTTCCATTGTTTCTGATGTTGAAGAAACGAAGAGTAGAGTTAACGTCCCGTCAGCGATGTGGTCATTAGAGACGCAACTCAGTCTCGGACTGGAGAAGGAAATAGGCCATGTCCTTTTCGAAGGAGACATTCAGGTATTTACCCTATCTGATTAAGGGAAACGGGGAAAATATCTAAATTCGGACGGAGGTCTAATCCGCAGTCGTCCGGATTGAAAGACCAGCGTCTTACCACTGCGCCGTCTCGCTCGGTGGGTTTGTTACTATCCGAAATACACTGACGGAAAAAATTCCAACACAAGAAATAATTAATGTTGAGTAATGAGATTTTGGGAATACATTCGTCTAGGTAAAATATCTAAGTGGTTAACATTGCAAGCTAATTGTGTCGCGCAGTTGCCGGATGTCAGTTTGTGGTGTGGAGTTCATGGCTGTTGCACTTGGTCGGTCAGTACAGCAACGGTTCACGCTGATTGTGGATGACGCTAGAGTTGTCGTCCGATGATGTCCCATACGTGCTGGACTGGGGACAAAGCTGGTGGTCGAGCAGGCCAAGGCCACATGTCGATACTCCGTAGAACATGCAGGGTTAAAGCAGCGGTATATGGGCGAGCGTTATCCTGTTGGAAAACGCCCCCTGGAATGCTGTTCATGAGTGGTAGCACAACAGGTCGAATTACCAGATGACTAACAAATTTGCAGTCAGGTTGCATGGGATAAGCAGGCGATGGCTCCTGCTAACGTACGGAGTCACACCCCTGACGATAACTACAAGTGTAGGTCCAGTGTGTGCAGTATGCAGACAGGTTGCTTGCAAAACCTCAACTGGCCTCTTCCTAACCAACACACGGCCATCACTGGCAACGAGGCAGAACCAACATTCATCAGCAAACACCACACTCTTCCACCCTGATCTCCAATGAGCTCTAGTTTGACACCACTAAAGTCGCAAACGGCGATGTTTGGGGCAGTACACGCTACAGTGCGTCTGGCTCTGAGTTGTCTTTGAAGTAACCGACTTGTAACAGTTCGTTGTGTCTCTGTGGCGCCAACTGCTGCTCGGACTGCTGCTGCATACGCTGTGCAATGCGCCAGAGCCATACGCCAAACACGATGGTCTTCCCTCCCGGTAGAGCCATGTGGCAGTCTTTTAGCCACCGTTCCCGCCCGTGACCACCGCTGCCGGCAGTCGTGTACAGTGGCTACATTCCTGCCAAGTATGTCTTTAGTATCGCAGGAGGATCATTCGGCTTCTCGTAACCCTATTACGCGACCTCGTTCAAACTCGGTGAGTTGGTAATAATAACGTCTTCGCTCTCTCAAAGATATTCTTGACTACCGTTTACTCACTACGTCGAATCTCAAAGACAGCCACAGCTCACGACCGTTACAGCCTGTTGTGCATCTTCATAGCGGCGTTACTAGCGCCACATTTATGCGACTGACGCGAAATTTGAATAGATGTAATCTTTAAGATGTAGAAACACGCCTACCACAACTCCTTCTTTGTGTTGAGATTTTTTTCCCGTCAGTATAGTTTGAAGTGCAATCTGACACAGAAAGTACTTTTCACAGCTGAGCATGGCCGAAGACAGTTTCAGTGATGATAGCTAACACAGGCCGATGTAAATACAAATGAGGTACAACTTGGGCTGCGGCTCCGCTGCGGAGTAAGCGAGGGCAACTGCGACTGCGGTACTGGCGCTCTGTAATTCAGCCAACTAGCGCGTAAATTTAGAGGCGCCAGCGCGCTCCGTCGTGATTTGTGGCGCCACTGCATGCACTGGCGCCAAAACCACCACACCTGCTGGAGCCGCCACGCAGTGGGTGTGGATATGGCTAGGTCGACACACAGGAGTGAGTACACAAAAGACCGTACCGCGGCTTCTTCGAAATCTCTGCGCAGTGTCAGGCTCCAGTTACACATCACAAGTTGTTTCAGTGCGTGCGCTGTAGGTTCTCATAACACTTCTGCAGTAACTGTCGATCCATAAGCACTAAGAAAACGCAGTGAAGGCAGGAAACGTAAGGAGCACGTTTGTGAAACAATATTTTTAGATCACTGACAGTGCATAGCTTCTCCCAAGACAGGTATTCGCCCGCTGAAGAAAACTGTCCGTATATTCCTACGCAAAGACGTCGCCTGATCAGAAGAATAACCTTTCTTGTTACAGTATGCGGATGATCGTGACCAGATACGCCGTTATCCGAGCGAACTACTGCTCGACACGTGCACAGCGTATAACAAGAGCGGTGGGGACATTATTATCCCATGGCAGACATTCCAGTGAGATTCCATGGGATCTGCGATTGTAATCGAAGGCACCACGACAGCTCTGGACTATATGAACGTTATGGAACACTTGCATCGCTTCATACGTGTATCTTTCAAAAATGGTTCAAATGGCTCTGAGCACTATGCGACTTAACTTCTGAGGTCATCAGTCCCCTAGAACTTAGAACTACTTAAACCTAACTAACCTAAGGACATCTAGACTGAAGCGCCTAGAACCGCTCGGCCACTTCGGCCGGCCACGTGTATCTTTCCTGACAGCTATGTCAAGTTGCAATATGATAGCTGTCGGTGTCACAAGGCCAGAGTTGTGCTGCCGTGGTAAGAGGAGGACAAACTGGCCTCATCTGAACCTGATGGAACACACGGGACGCTATCGGGCGCCCACAAACCACCGGCTCACAATTTATGCTTGACCCATGCGTAGACACCTGGTGCCACATACCCCCAGAGCCCAGCTAGAACTTGTCTAATTTATGCCACTAACAATCACAGGTGGATGTGCCTTCCAAAGGCGGAGCAACACGCTGTTGAGCAGATGGTCGTAATGTTTCGGCTCACCAGTGTAAATACCCGACGGTACTGCAACAGGCATTCGACAGCTGTCAGCTACACTTCTGGGACCCCTACATAACCAGCTTTAATCGAAAAGCTGTAATTATTTTTATTTATTTGATATTTTCTTTTAGTCTGTTATCTAGATATAAGAACAGACCTAATGTTACACATGTGTTCGCATGAATATAATACATAATATTTTAATATAATTTAAAATGTGTTAGTGTAACGTTATGGTGTTTAAGCTGGGGGGATCTACATAAAATATTTACTTAAAAATTAGTGATTTTAAAGAAGTTCTACATATTACTTTTTCCCATCTTGTGCGCGGGTATATGCTCATTCAGACTCCAGAAGGCACATGCTACTGGTCTATGCTACTTTGCTGTAACACAAATTTTGTAATTTATAACTGTGGACTACACAACTATACAACAGTAGGTATAACACTACACTTCTGTACTTAGTATCGGATTAAGGTAGATTGTTAGTCCTGCAGCGCTGAGGCACAACCCAGGATTCACAGGGGCTGCTGCTACGCCTCCCAATGTTAGAGATTGGGAGATGGTTGGTATGGTCTCAGAAAATTCATCCTGGTTCTCCCCGAGGTCCATCTCATCACTGCTTCCGGAAGGTTGTTGTAGGTGGATGTTCTGCTGTGGTGCGTCTCGTCGTCATCGTGTATGGCCTCTTCTTGACTGTAGGCTTCCAGTTCATAAGCTGATATTTTAGCTGTAAGCGAGTTCAGCTTACTCTACATTTCCTCATTCCTTATTAAGTTAAAGAATTTGGATTTCTAAAAACTTTCCTTTCCATGTCTGTAACACATCGTCTAATCGCAGACTACCAGATCATGTTATGATGTTGTCCAGTGCGCCGACTGTTCCACACATACAAGTGTCTTTGGCGTGTTGTCGAATTTTCAGCAAGCAGTTGAGAGACTGAGCATGTCCCGTCAGGAACTGTATAGCTCCTTTTGTCGGAAGGAAGTATGACATTTTGGATCTTTTTTATGTTAAGGAGGACCTGCTAATATCTCCTTGTTTCTGCCCTGTCCTAGATTTTTTTTCATACCCTACCAATGCATGTTTTAATTAGCTCATTCGAGTGGTTATTGTGGTCATTATCTACTTAATCTAATCATAGTACCCTATTTTGAGCCAACATTGTGCATCTCACTTGCTTAAGGCTCGGTCCAGAGGTAGATCTACCAAGTATACCAAGTCCACTGGCAGAGATCGGCTAAGCGCATGTATGGAGCTGTCCAAAGCAGCTGATAAATAGTTTCGAAGGATAGATATCACTGCAGTGAAGTAAGGAGTAGGAGTATTAAGGTTGAGTTCGTTATGGACGGAAAACAAGGCCACGAAAGCAAAAGGTGTGACCGCACAGGACGTGGTCTTTGCTGGAAACAGTCAGGGTACGTTAAAGACAACTTTGCCTTCTCCCTAAAACCGAGCAGTGGATAGATAGGATGGTGATTTTCTGCGCATCAAAAACTGTTGCAGATAGTGAACGGCACTGATATTTCCTAGGGAGTTGTCCTGGCGTTCACCTTGAATTATTATAAGAACATGCGCAATATGGGATAGCTGGACAGGAACTTGAAACCTACTTTCCAAGAATGCGGGCTTTATCACTGCGCCAACTCGCTTGGCTATTTTGCTGACATAAAACAGTAATATAAGCTAGTCTGCAGTGCAGAGCTGTTCTAGCATCCTTTGTTCAGTAGAAGTAACTTGAAATTCAATATCTCTAAAGACACGACATAGAAAAATTACATTTGCGTGATTGGTGTAGGGCGGTAAAGGTAACAACGATTCAAAGCGTCAATCTTCGGGCAAATTAGGAACCAATAGCGAGTACTGCAACATCGTTACAGGGACAACTGTATTCGACTTTCTAAAAACGTTGTCTAGCGTTTCAGGGTTCAATTTGGATTAATGAACGTTGTAAGACACTTCTGGCAATCGCAACTAGTGGAAGGAAACGGGAACCTCGTGATCAGAGCCGAAGACCACTCTATGGTGACCGATATGGTCTGGGATGGCATGTTGCCTTTTCCAGCCATTGTCATCTTCCTGGACTTTGGAGCCGCTACTTATCACTCGTGTAGCTATTCGACTGGCTTCACGAGGCTGAGTTCACCCTGTTCCAGTCCCTCCATCAACGGAAAACACCTGGCAGCACCAGAAGTAGAACCTGTGACTTCTGTACAGAAATCATTCATTCAAACTGCTCAACTCACGTACTTAGCTTCATTTCAGTGGCGCCATATTCCTTTTGTGTGGAAAACAACATAATCCTTCTGACAAATAAGCCAACATGTCGAACCTGATGTACGAGGGTAATCCCAAAAGTAAGGTCTCCAATTTTTTTTATAAGTACATAGACCTGTTTATTTCTACAATGGTTTACATCAGTTTACAGCTTGAACATGTAGCTACTTTTCGACATAATCACCATTTCTGTCGATGCATTTTTGTAGACGCTGTGGCAGTTTTTGTATGCCCATGTCATACCAGCTCGCCGCCATGCTGTTCAGAAAGTTATGAACCTCTTCTTTCACCTCGCCGTCGGAGCTGAATCGCTGCTTCGGGAAACCACAGGAACCAACGTGCAGAGATAATCCAGGGTGATCCGCCAATCTTCTCATGTTTTGCTGAACCTTCAACACTGTCTCCTCAGAAATCGAAGGTCTTCCACTCCTTTGTTCGTCATGAATTTCGGTCGGACCAGCTGCAAATTCTCTACACCACTTACGAACATTTTTGACATTCTTGCACGACTCACCATGCACTTCCGTCAATTGGCGATGGATTTCAATCGGGGCAGTGCCCTTTGTGTTCAAAAACCGAATAACTGCGCGCAATTCGCACTTTGCGGTAACATCCAACGGGAGCTCCATTCTCAGCGGCTGCCAAGCCAAGACTCAGCGCCTCAGCGTGGCGTGCGCATGTTTACTTATACACAGTGCCGTGAAACACTCTTCATAACAGTGTGACCAACTGCCACACAAACAGAGTTCTGTACTTATAAAAAAATTGGAGACCTTACTTTTGGGATTACCCTCGTATCAGTTGTGAATCACTGTTGGTACTGGTGGTCCGAGAGACATGCTTATGCTGGTCTCCCGGGTTCCTGACGCCAGCAGCATACAGTATAATGACTGGTTAACCACGATAGACGAGTAGCCATTGCTGTGCGCCCAGCGATCACAGCACAAATTATGATCAATGTTGCAACTAACAGAGCCAGTTTGCTGAAAGCCTTCGAATCTTACAAAGAAAAGTGAGGGAGAAACACTGCTAAAACTTAAGAAAAAAAGCATGTTCACTTCCAGCAGCAACGCATGGAAGTGAAAATTAATGAACAACAAAAAACGGTGAAATAAGAATCTAGTGTGCAGAAATCATGTTTGTCAAGGTACACAAGACTAGGTATAAACAAACTATTGAGTAATGCCTCTCAATGAAAGGTCCAGAAATGAAACTGAAAAGAGCATATCAATACCGGGTGATCAAAAAGTCAGCACAAATTTGAAAACTTTATAAACCACGGAATAATGTACATAGAGAGGCAAAAATTGACACACATGCTTGGAATGACATGGGGTTTTATTAGAACAAAAAAAAAAAAAAAACAACCCCATATTGCTAGACGCGTGAAAGATCTCTTGCACGCGTCGTTTGGTGATGATCGTGTGCTCAGCCGCCACTATCTTCATGCTTGGCCTCCCAGGTCCCCAGACTTCAGTCCGTCCGATTATTATTGGCTTTGAGGTTACCTGAAGTCGCAAGTGTATCGTGATCAACCGACATCTCTAGGGATGCTGAAAGACAACATCCGACGCCAATGCCTCACCATAACTCCGGACATGCTTTACAGTGCTGTTCACAACATTATCCCTCAAGTACAGCTATTGTTGAGGAATGCTGGTGGACATATTGAGCATTTCCTGTCAAGAACATCATCTTTGCTTTGTCTTACTTTGTTATGCTAATTATTGCTATTCTGATCAGATGAAGCGCCATCTGTCGGACATTTTTTGAATGTTTGTATTTTTTTGGTTCTAATGAAACCCCATGTCATTCCAAGCATGTGTGTCAATTTGTACCTCTCTATCTACATTATTCCGAGATTTATTCAGTTTTCAAATTTATACTGACTTTTTGATCACCCAGTACATTGGAGAACGACAGATTATCAAAATTTATATATAAAGACAAAGCAACAAGCTGAAGAAGCGTAATAAGCCCAAAAACCACGTGGACAGATTTAGACCACGCAAGTAGGCGCAATAGGGAAAACCTGATACTTGCAAAATGAGTTTAAGAAGAAGTGGAAGAAGAATTTCATTCATATGGAAAAATTGCTTCAGAGCATGGGGGTCAAAAGTCGGACAGCTGTGTCACCTAATGACACGTACAGCTCCTCACCAATCCCAGTTACCACTAAATTATATGCAAGTGGTGTGAGAAGGTGTGCATCAATGAAAAAAACGGCCTGCTCTTTACACCTGCCACCCATTGACTCTGTAGATGCAGATTTTCCCGGAGCATCGTGCCCCCAAACCCTTGATTCCTTCCGCCTGAACATTTCAACGCACACGATGTGTGTTGGACTCTGTTAACATCTGCCGCTCTTATGTGCCACTGAACAGAGGCAGGGTTGCACTGATTTGTCCTTCTGGTGAACAGCTCAGTGGAAAGAAGTTATCAATGCTTTGCACCCTTGCCACACGGATTTGCCTTCCTGAATCAGCAGCACTTGAAAGGAAGCCACCTAGCTGGATACAAACGACGGCAAACTGGACACATTACTGCCACTGAAAACTCAGACAGCACTCAGGACATGGTGGACCACACTGACACTGTGACTAACCAGACTACAGAACAATCCAGCCCGAGGCTGTCAGACCGGCTTGTAAGTCTGCCTGTTCCGCAATGGAATGGGAAAGAAGGCTAGTCAATCAGTGACATGCGTGCAGATCTGCTGTAGTTTGCATGTAGCCCATCAGTAGAAAAAGTGACAACTTTTCGAATTGCAAGAGAAAAAACACAAGAGATCGTGTTGAAAAAATTCCATAATCTGACTAACCATTGAAGTAAGAAGGTGGAACCACTTCTATAATGACAAGGAAACAAGGAAACCTCTTCCCCACATGGGAGCTAGAATTTAATCTGTGCGTGTCTCGAGAAGCAGCCGTAGGGGCAGAACAAATTAATTATGTCATTGTTCTGTCATCTGTGTTCGGACGCTCAAGATTAACTCCCTGACTGTTTTCACGAACATTGGGGACGGAAAACGTCCTGACAAGTGGATAGAGGCAATAATGTTACTTGGCAGAGATCTTACCAGACGAAATAGCTAATTAAGTGTCAGCGCACATATTTGTACGCAAAGATTCATGAGCGTGTGCATTGTCGTATTCTGAAACACCCTGAAGCTGATCCATCTGTCCTTGACAGCCTAATTCTACTGGAAGTGGCTGTAAAAGAGTTTTTCGTTCTGGTTATATAATACCTTTCACCAACTTAAAGGAAATGAAGCTGAGACCATATGATCTTCCCTAAGAAGAATTCCTGCTGTTATCATCTCGGCGATGCCCAATGAGATTGTTTTAATCAGAAGAATTGTGTTATCCAAGACAACGTTGTTTTATATGTAACCTCATTTGCAGCAGCCACAAGCAGCACTTCATCTTTTGTAAGGAGTCATGTTAAGTGTTTGTTGCTTGTGTATGATCTTACGATCTTCTACCCTTAGGCCAGCTTAAAACTACAATGAAGTGACAAAAGTCATGGGAAACCTGCCAACATTGTGTCAGATCCCTTTTCGGCGGGTGTAGTGCGGAAACTCGACATGGGATGGACTCAAAGTCGTTGGAAGTCATCTGTAGAAATATTGAACCATGCTGCCTCTATAGCCGTCCATAGTTGCGGCAGTGTTGCCAGTGCAGGATTTTGTGTCTGGACTCACCTCTCGATAACGTCCCATAATTGTTCTTTGGGATTCGTGTAGGACGATCTGGGTGACCAAATCATTCGCTCGAATTGTCTAGAATGTTCTTCAAACCAATCGGGAACAGTTGCAGTCCGGTGACATGGTGCATTGTCATCCACAAAAATGTCATCGTTGTTTGGAAACATAACGTCCATGAATTGCTGCAGATGGTCCCCAAGAAGCCAAACATGACGTATTCCAGTTAATGGTCGGTTCAGTTGTACCAGAGGACCCAGTCCATTCCATGTAAACACAGCCCACACCATTATGGATCTACCACCAGCTTGCATAATGCCTTGTTGACAACTTGGGCCCATGGTTTTCCGGGATCCCTAACATCAGGTCATACCAACTGAAATCAGGATCCATCTAACCACCTCATGATTTTGCAGTCGTCCAAGGTCCAACTGGTATGGTCACGAGCCCAGGAGAGGCGCTGCAAGCGATGTCGTGCTGTTAGCAAAGGTACTATACTGACTGTCGTCTGCTGCCATAGCCCATCAACTCCACATTTTGCCACATTGACCTAAAGGATACGTCCGTCGTACGTTACACATTGATTTCTGTGGCTACTTCATGCAGTGTTGCTTATCTGTTAGCACTGAAAACTCTACGCACATGCCGCTGCTCCTGGTCGTTAAACGAAGACCGTCGCCCACTGCATTGTCCTCGGTGAGAGCTAACACGTGAAATTCGTTCTTCTCGGCACACTCTTGACGCTGTGGACCTCAGAATATTGAATTCCCTAACGATTTCCTAAATGGAACGTCCCATGCGTCTACCTCCAACTACTTTTCCGCATTCAAAGTCTGTTAATTCCCGTCATGCAGCCGCAATCACATCGGAAACCTTTCCACATGAATCACCTGAGTACAAAAGACAGCTCCGCCAATGCAATGCCGTTTGATGCACTGTGTAAGCGATACTACCGCCATCTCTATATGTGCGTATAGCTATCCCGTGACTTTTGTCACCTCACTGTATAATACAGATGGTTCATCTGACCATCAAATGGCTGCAAGAGTGCGCAGAAAAGATTCGTTTTAGGTTCATAGAGGAGAAATACGCTTTTCTACAGAGGTACTGAAATGACTATGGCAGCACTATTTATAGATCAGTAAGGGCCTGTCTAAATGAACGAATTACGCCAGTAATAGGTATCTACCCGTATTAGACCATCCCAATTCTGCATGTGCAAAGGCTGGCAGGAATGCAGTTGGCGACACACACTGACTTGCCTCTTATCGAGATACATTGTAACAGCCATTGGCGTTTACACTGCGTTACCGTGAAAAACCTTGCACGGATATACAGAAATGATCCACAACTAGCCAGTGTGCGATTTGCAGGGGGGGATGGGGGGGGGGATTTCCCCCCCTCTGCATCAGACCTCCTCTGGCTTTAGTTTATGCATCCCAACCAGGGATGCTTATTTCCCACGCACTGGAGTAAACTTTACATATAATTTAAATTTGTGGAGCCGAACACTGAAAGTTTTTAATACAGTCTTACTATTAATAACATTAATATGTTTGCTTATTAATTTTGAAAAAGTGTTATGTAGTAGTTAAGCATTTCAAAACATTTAGAACTAAATCATCATTAACATGTTGTCATTGTTGCTTTCGTCTAAGGTGCGTCATCCGTTTACTTGCGAGCTTGTGAGGGAAGCAGTGTGGCAGTGATACCGGAGCAGTCGTACCGCAGAGTCGGGTGAACCGGGGGCTGAAGGAATCACCCCGGGCCCTGACACAGGGTGGCGACCGGCCCGGTACCTGTGCGAACATTTAGCATTAGGCCACCTTTTGGCAACGGTATGGCGCGGACTAACGCACCTGGGACGAAAGCACACATTACTAAATAACGCACCATCATCTGCTTCTAGTTCCTAGGATACTATTTCGTGGACCTTCTTTAAATACGCTTCTCTTGCACCATCGTTTTCTTTTCCTTTGGTTTTCATTTCCGTTGTTAGCTGCATGTGCAAGTACCAAGTAGGCCGACGCTGCGATCACTTTATCATCCATTATACTGCAAGACCGACACACGTGTGGCACAAATTCTGTTGCTTTGGTATAAATTAACGTGCCGCATTCAACATACGCCGTAAGATGTTGCCTGCTGTAGCATGCTACAAGACGACGCACGCCACATTTCCGTAGCATGCCGCAATGTTGCAAGACGTCGCCCCAGCGTAAACGAGGCTTTAGAGCCAGGTCTGTATTGTATGGTGGATGTGATGTGTTGCGTACGAAACTAAAACCTGCAATCAGATCCAAACGTCGTGGAAAACTGTTAAGAGGTGTCATCCTGCAGCAAGATAACGCTCGCCCACATTCTGCCAAACGGACAGCCGACACAATAAAGGAGTTGAGATTCGAGGTGCTGGAAGATCCACCATACAGTACAGACCTGGCTCCAAGTGATTTTCACATGTTTGGACCCTTAAAGAAAGCACTACAGGGAAGAAGATTTGAAAGTGATGAAGACGTCATTGCTGCGGTGCAAAATTGATTACAGATACAACCAAAAAACGTATTTTCTGATGAAATAAAAAAAAAACTCTTAAAACGTCGGGAAAACTTCATTGAGATCCAGGGAGGCTACGTAGAAAAATAATGCATGTTTCAGTTTTCTATCATCAGAATAAGTGCGGCTTTTCACAAATGTGCCTTTACTTTTTGAATTCCCGTCGTATACCTGTATGTAGATGATTTTGTAAATAAGCTTTACCCATAATGTACATTTAAAGATAAAACAAGGGATGGCTTTTCTGATAGTGCATACGCGTGAATAGTGAGTTTCGGCATTAACATCTATTTATAAATAACTGTTTAACCATGGGTAACGCCACGGTCCAAGCTAGTAACATATGTAATTATACTAACCCCCTAAGACATCCCCCCCCACTGGTAAAAGCACAAATCGCACATTGCAACTCGAAAAGTTGACGTCACAGTGCCAGGATACGTGCCCGCTGTGCCGAAGACGGTGTGCGGTGCATGATGTACCTGCAGGGCGCGGCTGTCGGCCCGGGGCAGGTCCGGGTGCAGCGTCGCCAGGGGGCTGGCGGCCAGGGAAGCGCCCAGCCGCGGCTGCACCAGGCACTCCGGGGTCCCCGAGAACCGAACCTCGGACGCCGGCGTCTCCGACAGCGCCGCCCTGCAACACCAAACAGAAATCACAAACAGCGTATTTGGATGACAGCGCTAGAGCGAAATTAAACTGCAGGGCAATAATTTAGAAATTTGGCTCAGATGTCAGACTAACAGATGTTGTAGATACGCTCCTTCGTGACTGCACAGTAACTGTTGTGGTCTTCAGTCCACAGACTGGTTTGATGCAGCTCTCCATGCTACTCTATCCTGTGCAAGCTTTTTCATCTTCTAGTAACTACTGCAACCTACATCCTTCTGAATCTGCTTAGTGTATTCATCTCTTGACCTCTCTCTACGAGTTTTACCCTCCACGCTTCCCTCCAGTACTAAATTTGTGATCCCTTGATGCCTCAAAACATGTCCTACCAACCGGTCCCTTCTTTTTGTCAAGTTGTGGCACAAACTCCTCCCCTATTCTATTCAATACCTCCTCATTAGTTATGTGATCCACCCATTTAATCTTCAGCATTATTCTGTAGCACCACATTTCGAAAGCTTCTATTCTCTTCTTGTCCAAACTATTTATCGTCCATGTTTCACTTCCATACATGGCTACACTCCATACAAATACTTTCAGAAACGACTTCCTGACACTTAAATCTATACTCAATGTTAACAAATTTCTCTTCTTCAGAAACGCTTTCCTTGCCATTGCCAGTCTACATTTTATATCCTCTCTACTTAGACCATCATCAGTTATTTTGCTCCCCAAAGAGCAAAACTCCTTTACTACTTTAAGTGTCTCATTTCCTAATCTAATTCCCTCGGCATCGCCCGACTTAATTCGACTACATTCCATTATCCTCGTTTTGTTTTTGGTGATGTTCATCTTATATCCTCCTTTCAATACACTGTACATTCCGTTCAACTACTCTTACACGTCCTTTGCTGTCTCTGACAGGATTACAATGTCGTCGGCAAAACTCAAAGTTTTTATTTCTTCTTTTTATATTTTCTCCTTTCATCAATTAAATTCAGTATATCTTCTGTTATCTAAGGATTTCAACTAGGCCTCGTCTTTTTACGGACTTGATCCTCTGCTACCTTCACTATATCATCTCTGAAAGCTACCCATTCTTCTTCTGTTGTATTTCTTTCTGCTGTAGTTGTCAATCGTTCCCTAATGCTGTCTCTGAAACTCTCTGCAAACTCTGGTTCTTTCAATTTATCCAGGTCCCTTCTCCTTAAATTCCTGCCTTTTTGCAGTTTCTTCAGTTTTAACCTGAGAGACTACAAACCCAGACTTTCATGGTTGACACTGGAATTGCTTAAGTCATTTAACGTGACTCTCATTTATGGTAATGCTTTGCATATAATGTTTCCATGAGGATCATGATGATGATGATGATACTGAGTCGCAGTGATGGTAGAGGACAAAGTATCAATTTGAGATAAAGGAAGGAAAGGAGGTTATGTTTTAAAATTCTTACGACTACGAGTTCAATCAAGAACAGAGTACGTTCTCAGGTTAGTACAGAAAATCTAATGCGATCTTTTTCATTAGAATTATTTCAGCATTTGCCTTATGCATTTTCGAGAAACGATAAATAATCAAATTCTGGATGAGCGAACGAGGAATTGAACACTTGCTCTTTCCAATGAGAATCCAGCGACGTGTCTCCTGCGCCGCCACGTTCAGTGCCAGTTGAAGGAAAGTCTGCCAGACCAGAAATGACGTCTAAGTAGTGGTAGAACAACTCCGTCAGTGGTTAATAAGAATCTACGACTCATTGTTTATAGCATGTGGTTAACCGATCTGCCGCGCGGGATTAGCCGAGCGGTATCAGGCGCTCCAGTCACGGACTGTGCGGCTGGTCCCGGCGGAGCTTCGAGTCCTCCCTCGGGCATGGGTGTGTGTGTGTGTTTGTCCTTAGGATGATTTAGGTTAAGTAGTGTGTAAGCTTAGGGACTGATGACCTTAGCAGTTAAGTCCCATAAGATTTCACAAACATTTGAACATTTAACCGATGTGTTAAGTACATAGCGACCAGCATTCTACACTGCTGTTAAGAACGAAGGAAATTTCGCATGATGTGTGACTCAAGTAACAAAGCTCAATGAAATATGGACCAAATATGCGAAGAACGGTAACAGTATAGTACAGTACAGTGATTGAAGGAAACACGCAAAGACGAATATTAATGATACTTTTATTCAAAGGCAATGATTACACTGAATTCACTGTGATCCATTATGATACCCTGAACATTAGAAAAAGTGGTACACGGTTCTTAATAGGGTGTGTGACGTCAGGGGCGGCAGTGCATGTGCTCCCGTGCTGACCACAGGGTTCGTGACGAGTTCTCGTGACAGGGCGTTCCATTCTCCCACCCGCGCAGTCGGTGAACGTGGACGTGCTGCAGTGCGTCTCCCCAACGCATCCCATACACGGTCAACGGGACGAAGTCGGGCGAACGGGCATTCGAGGCTGTTCGCGGAATATCCTCTCGTTCCAAGATCTCCTCCACCTGCGCTATTCGATGCAGTCACGCGTTGTCATCTACAAAAATGAAGTCAGGGACGAATGCACCCCTGAAGAGTAGCACATAGCGAAGGACTACAGCGCTACAGTAACATTGGTCGGTGAGCGTACGGTGGTAAAAGAATCTGAGGTCAGGACGCCCGTGCGACATTACGCCTCCCACACCTTAAGCACCTAGACTGCCGAGATGATCGTGCTCGTGAACGCTGGACGTATGTTGACACCGCGAGAGGTGAGAGCACGTAATGCACCGAGGAACATCGTCGACCACGATCATTTACAGTGTGGGCAGGCATAATGCTGCACGGGTACTTTGACCTCCAGATCCTCCAACACGGCACACTCACTGTTCAACGTTACTGTGACACGTTATCCCAAAGTGCGTCTTTTTAGGGGTGCACTGGGATCTGCCTGCCTGTTTTCCCTACTTCAATGTGCGGGATGCGTTGGAGCGACATATTGCAGCCCACCCACATGCAGCAACCAGCATCCAGTAGCTATGAATCGCGCTGGTGCAGGAATGGCTGCCATGTCACAGCATTTCCTTACCGACCTTTTAACCAACATGGATGCACATTCTAGAGCACGCATTTTGTCAGTGGTGATCACACACCCTCTTAAGAACCATGTCTCGTCTTTTGTAATGTCCAGTAGACCATCGTGAATTGCGGTGACTTTAGTGTAATTGTTCTCACTGAATAAAAGTGTCATTTCGGTTCGTAGCGTTCCGTATTTCTTTCACTTACCTTGTATACTATACCTTAGCAGTTCTTTTTCGTCCAAGTTTCATTGAGTTATGTTGCTTGGCCGGGACGCATTATGTGAAAGTTTCTACTGTCCTTAAGTTTTGCTCATTAATGTACTTCAGAATAACCTCACCAACAAGCAACACCTTGAGGTGTTGGCATAGGAAACTCTGTTAAAGTTCTATAAATGGCTTGACGCTCACGGAAATATTCGCTCCAACGTAACGGAAATCCCAGGTGACTTCGCACATCTTGCTCGTGAGTTCTTGCCTCTGAGGTTTCCTTAAAGCTGGACAAGAAGAGGTCATTTCTCAGGGCCAGCTCGTTCATCTCAACTGACACTTCATTTTGAACAACGTCTTCCACACGAGATCCCTGTCAAAACTGAAGGTGATATTCTGGCACGAATTCTCGTTGCTGTGACATTGTTCAGAGAAATTTTATATCACAATGTTAGGCCTGCTGCGATGGTGTAAGCCTCCTACGCTGCTATGAAAGGTATAAATTAAAGACGCAGTGGACATCGATTCCGGGCGTTGGGTTCTCTGATGAGGATGAAACAGAACCTTAAAATCTCAAATAGGGAAACACGAACAACTAAAAAGTAATGCCAAAAGTAGGTATCTTGATGGGTGGCTACCCAGTGATTGGCTGGCACTTATCCACAAGTGCGTAACTAGCCAGTTGTTCTGTAGGATTGGCAACGTTCATCTCTAGTGCACACTTGGTGATCTGGAAATGCGAGATAGGCGGAATGGCATGTAGTCTTGGTAAATGGTAACAGCGTTGGAATTCGTTTCTGAACCCCTATTTTCAGCCCCTCTTATATTTCAGCTATAGTTGTGAGAATCTGTGTGTAGGCTTATTATGGAAGATACGTTTCCAGCAACATATTAAACGTGCTGAAGTTTGTAAGATTGTTCAAATGTTATGCTAAAAGCATTAGTGACGTTTAATTAATAAACACAAATATAATTAACCATTTGTTTTTATTGGACTATTCGCGCTCTTCTCTAGCTGGTCATAACACACGAACATTAACGCAATTGTAGCATTTTCATACAGTCCATTCTCCAGCTATGACGGCTGTTTCATACAGAGGCCAAGCCAGATACATTCATGTACACTCAGGCAACAGATTCTTCTACCTGAGCACTGCACACGTCCTGAGTCCCTCCTGTTTGACCAACTGTTGTTGTTGGCAACACAGAAACGCGCTGTACACGTGGAAAAAAATATCAATCAGCGCCATGGCTCGGATCGGCCTGAATTTTTTTTTTTTATCACAGTTGACTGTGTGAGTCTGATTTCAGGCTGGAGGCTTACCACCTGTCTTAGGATTGCACCTACAAAGTCGTGTTCAATCTGTTCCTGGGGTTGAGGACAGTTATAATGTGCTGTCTAGCTGAGGAATTAACACATTTATTGACTCGCATCAAGAAGAATTGCATTAGTGTCATATGACTAGTCTGTTGCTCTGGGTGTGTTAGGAGGCATAATAACAGGAGATCTAGAGGTTAAACCACATAGAAGCACATGAGGAGGCCACTATCAATAAAAGAAAGTATAGTCGGCGTCAAGCACACAGCGCATGTCAAATAGGAATAATGTACACAGTATGATGAGTGTCAGGGCACAGATCAGTGACAGGTAACACAGGACACGTTCTATCCTGCGCCCTGGGTCTGCTGCCACCTGTCACGCATGAAACTCTTTTTATCAACTTTCGCCGCTTTGTCTGTTAAATTAGACGCTACTTGTCATTGGCTTCCCCAGTAGACGTCACGCGTCACATTTCCATAAAGTGCCTGGTTCGCCATGCTGTTGGTTGGCCCCTCCTTTACACTCTCTCCTGGAGACCCAAATGGGGGACTAATCCTATGCCAGTGGAGAGCCCATCATGATACATTTTCAATGACCGACCGCATGTCCTAAGGATACACATGGCATGTCCTCAATGCAGCGGTTTCCTTTGTTTTGCATCTTCATACCGTTACTCATTGCACAATCTTCTCGGTATCCCCTGACGTTTGGACTAGTACTCACTGACGCTACCCGCAGACCTCAACCCAGGTACCGGCCATGTTATTTTGTGCAGATTGTATGGCGTACAATTGGCTTGCCCAGGGCAATGCCTTGACCCTCTCTCCTATCAACCTGCTTACCAATGGTCAACAAACACCATATTACACGAGCATTTCTTCTACGCCGATCTGGCCATCACAGCTCAAGGAAAGAGGAGACAGAACAAACCTGGAACATGCTCTAAGCATCATGTCGTATACCATCACGAAAATCCCCTTACACAAAATCCCTCAAATACACATGTCAGTGCCTTTCATTTTCGCTCAAAACAAGAAAATCAGAAGCTCAATGTAACCTGGAATGGCGACATTCTGGAATACACAGCTGAACATACATAAATCAGTGTCATACTGGACCGGTCATTGACGTACAAACTTGTCTGTGAAAAGACTGTTCATGAAGTTGTAACAAGAAATAACTTGCTGAAAAGACTGGCTAACAGCAAACGGGAAGCAAACGGGAGCAAAGGTGCTGAGGACCATAGCCTAGGTGCTGTGGTTGTCCACGGTAAAATGAGCCTGCAAGGTGTGATACTGGTCTCTACATGGAAAATAGTCGTCGTAAGCTTAAAGAAAATAAGCCACCTAATAAAATATTTCAAGAAATCCATGCTGCTCCATAAATTATCCAAAGTGGCCACACTTACAGACCCCAACTGCCAAGAGCTGGTCATGACCATACTGAAAAGGATAAGCAGAACATGGACGAATGTCACATATTATTTGTAAGGGAGATTTGGGGGTTGAAGGACAGTCTGCACTGTTGCCAAATTTTCAATCAAATCATCACTGATATTATCATGCACAATTGCCAGATTTCTTGTGACACAGGCCAATTGCTCTACGTATCAAAGGGCATGAAAGTAAAAAGTTCAAGATGGTGGATGAAACCCAATCGTCCTAAGTGTAAAATCCAAGATGGCAGGTTTAGACCATTTGTCCTACTGGGATTTTCCCTACCCTATGACATCAGAATCCAAGATGGCAGACCTAAGGATACTGGAATAGGCTGCATGGTGTCCGGTTTCCTGGCCCTATGAAGCTACGGCCGTAATTTTTACCGAGGGCATGCAGCCTTACTGTATGATTAAATGATGATAGCGTCCTCTTGGGTAAAATATTCCGGAGGTAAAATAGTCCCCCATTTGGATCTCCGGGCGGGGACTACTCAAGAGGACGTCGTTATCAGGAGAAAGAAAACTGGCGTTCTACGGATCGGAGTGTGGAATGTCAGATCCCTTAATCGGGCAGGTAGGTTAGAAAATTTAAAAAAGGAAATGGATAGGTTAACGTTAGATGTAGTGGGAATTAGTGAAGTTCGGTGGCAGGAGGAACACGACTTTTGGTCAGGTGAATACAGGGTTATAAACACAAAATCAAATAGGGGTAATGCAGGAGTAGGTTTAATAATGAATAGGAAAATAGGAATGCGAGTAAGCTACTACAAACAGCATAGTGAACGCATTATTGTGGCCAAGATAGACACAAAGCCCATGCCTACTACAGTAGTACAAGTTTATATGCCAACTAGCTCTACAGATGATGAAGAAATAGATGCAATGTATGACCAGATAAAAGAAATTATTCAGGTAGTGAAGGGAGATGAAAATTTAATAGTCATGGGTGACTGGAATTCGTCATTAGGAAAAGGGAGAGAAGGAAACATAGTAGGTGAATATGGATTGGGGGGAAGAAATGAAAGAGGAAGCCGCCTTGTAGAATTTTGCACAGAGCATAACTTAATCATAGCTAACACTTGGTTTAAGAATCATAAAAGAAGGTTGTATACCTGGAAGAATCCTGGAGATACTAAAAGGTATCAGATAGATTATATAATGGTAAGACAGAGATTTAGGAACCAGGTTTTAAATTGTAAGACACTTCCAGGGGCAGATGTGGATTCTGACCACAATCTATTGGTTATGAACTGCAGATTGAAACTGAAGAAACTGCAAAAAGGTGGGAATTTAAGGAGATGGGACCTGGATAAACTGAAAGAACCAGAGGTTGTAGAGAGTTTCAGGGAGAGCGTAAGGGAACAATGGACAGGAATGGGGGAAAGAAATACAGTAGAAGAAGAATGGGTAGCTTTGAGGGATGAAGTAGTGAAGGCAGCAGAGGATCTAGTAGGTAAAAAGACTAGGGCTAGTAGAAATCCTTGGGTAACAGAAGAAGTATTGAATTTAACTGATGAAAGGACAAAATATAAAAATGCAGTAAATGAAGCAGGCAAAAAGGAATACAAACGTCTTAAAAATGAGATCGACAGGAAGTGCAAAATGGCTAAGCAGGGATGGCTAGAGGACAAATGTAAGGATGTAGAGGCTTGTCTCACAAGGGGTAAAATAGACACTGCCTACAGGAAAATTAGAGAGACCTTTGGAGAAAAGAGAACCACTTGCATGAATATCAAGAGCTCAGATGAAAACCCAGTTCTAAGCAAAGAAGGGAAAGCAGAAAGGTGGAAGTAGTATATAGAGGGTCTATACAATGGCGATGTACTTGAGGACAATATTATGGAAATGGAAGAGAATGTAGATGAAGACGAAATGGGAGATAAGATACTGCGTGAAGAGTTTGACAGAGCACTGAAAGACCTGAGTCGAAACAAGGCCCCGGGAGTAGACAACATTCCATTAGAACTACTGATGGCCTTGGGAGAGCCAGTCATGACAAAACTCTACAATCTGGTGAGCAAGATGTATGAGACAGGCGAAATACCCTCAGACTTCAAGAAGAATATAATAATTCCAATCCCAAAGAAAGCGGGTGTTGACACATGTGAAAATTACCGAACTATCAGTTTAATAAGTCACAGCTGCAAAATACTAACGCGAATTCTTTACAGACGAATGGAAAAACTGGTAGAAGCGGACCTCGGGGAAGATCAGTTTGGATTCCGTAGAAATGTTGGAACACGTGACGCAATACTAACCTTACGACTTATCTTAGACGAAAGATTAAAAAAGGCAAACCTACGTTTCTAGCATTTGTAGACTTAGAGAAAGCTTTTGACAATGTTAACTGGAACACTCTCTTTCAAATTCTGAAGGTGGCAGGGGTAAAATGCAGGGAGCGAAATGCTATTTACAGTTTGTACAGAAACCAGATGGCAGTTATAAGAGTCGAGGGGCATGAAAGGGAAGCAGTGGTTGGGAAAGGAGTGAGACAGGGTTGTAGCCTCTCCCCGATGTTATTCAATCTGTATATTGAGCAAGCAGTAAAGGAAACAAAAGAAAAATTCGGAGTAGGTATTAAAATTCATGGAGAAGAAGTAAAAACTTTGAGGTTCGCCGACGACATTGTAATTCTGTCAGTGACAGCAAAGGACTTGGAAGAGCAGTTGAACAGAATGGACAGTGTCTTGAAAGGAGGATATAAGATGAACATCAACAAATGCAAAACGAGGATAATGGAATGTAGTCGAATTAAATTAGGTGACGCTGAGGGAATTAGATTAGGAAATGAGACACTTAAAGTAGTAAAGGAGTTTTGCTATTTGGGGAGCAAAATAACTGATGATGGTCTAAGTAGAGAGGATATAAAATGTAGACTGACAATGGCAAGGAAAGCGTTTCTGATGAAGAGAAATTTGTTAACATCGAGTATAGATTTAAGTGTCAGGAAGTCGTTTCTGAAAGTATTTGTATGGAGTGTAGCCATGTATGGAAGTGAAACATGGACGATAACTAGTTTGGACAAGAAGAGAATAGAAGCTTTCGAAGTGTGGTGCTACAGAAGAATGCTGAAGATAAGGTGGGTAGATCACGTAACTAATGAGGAGGTATTGAATAGAATTGGGGAGAAGAGAAGTTTGTGGCACAACTTGACTAGAAGAAGGGATCGGTTGGTAGGACATGTTTTGAGGCATCAAGAGATCACAAATTTAGCATTGGAGGGCAGCGTGGAGGGTAAAAATCGTAGAGGGAGACCAAGAGATGAATACACTAAGCAGATTCAGAAGGATGTAGGTTGCAGTAAGTACTGGGAGATGAAGAAGCTTGCACAGGATAGAGTAGCATGGAGAGCTGCATCAAACCAGTCTCAGGACTGAAGACCACAACAACAACAACAACAATGAAGCTAGTATCTAAGCACAACGGCATTTTTTATATGCTTACATTTTCTGAAGCATTTCTATTGGCCTGCACTACACGAAGTCGCTTAAAAATGATTAGGGCAACTACCCACTGGGGTTTATTATGTACTTTAAACATGACTTCTTGTGTACTCAACACTATTTTATATCAGGTCACCACACAATGTTCTTAAAATATTGACAACGGTGTTTGGCTCTTAAGACATTTGCATGGATGGCAGAATATGTGCTTAACACCTGTTTACCAGCCAGTCTGAAGATACTTTAAACAAAGCGAAACGTGTTATTCGTAAAACATAAAATAATAGTCTGTTTCGCAACCAAGACTGTTTATACCTTTAGTACTTTATTTTTATATATAGATTACGTTGTGAAGTACCCACTGGTGAAGGTACCACAATAGGAGTACATAGCATATTAAACACGGTTTTATATTAAATTCAACACGAAGTAAACGTGCCTCCATTGGAATGATGTTCGATAGTGAATTCATGCCAGTTGTGATCTTTCGAAACTCATTTTACTGTGGCACTAAAGTGATGTTATGCCCTATGAAGTGGTGTCTGCTAAGTGAGGATTCAATTGCAATTGCAGGCATGCTTATTCGAACTGCTCAGTCACAGTAGTATTACGTGATCATTACAGGTGACTTCCTTTCCATGAAACAGAATCGACTCACATGCAGAAACAAACTTTCAATAATTTAGTGTATGACAGTTACACAGGATCCACTCGAACAGAGATTGAGCTGCCAGCCTTACGTTTATGCCTTATACGAAACTTTATGGGCCAGTTGACTACAACTGCTATGACAAACTCCGAATAGCACGGACGAAGATGTATTCCAGTATTTCGCACATAATGTAGCGTGGCACATATTAGTTTATAACACTTGATGTGTCTACAAACCTGCATACTTATTTGAGTTCTGGAAGGTGTATATGGCGAGCTACATTTCTCACATTATGAAACCGCATTTCTACTAGTGTACTCATATAGTCTTCACCACAAGCGGATGGACGAAACATCCTTTTCACAAAGACCTTGTGGTAATTGACTGATCTGGGAAAACTGAAGAGGAAAACAGAATAAGTGTGGATCGCTACTGCTACACAGCATCAGATCAATAATTGTTCGCCTGTCTGATTGTGGAAAGATCAATACTATCACTTCTCTGCTAATGCAACCAGGCGGTGTTCATTTCAAGAATACGTATATATTTTCAAAAACACTATTCCAGGGCCCGCAGCTCGTGGTCGTGCGGTAGCGTTCTCTTTTCCCACGCCCGGGTTCCCGGGTTCGATTCCCGGCGGGGTCAGGGATTTTCTCTGCCTCCTGATGGCTGGGTGTTGTGCGATGTCCTTAGGTTAGTTAGGTTTAAATGGTTCTACGTTCTAGGGGACTGATGACCATAGATGTTAAGTCCCATAGTGCTCAGAGCCATTTGAACTATTCCAGGCCAAACACCAGCTGCTACAGATGATAATTACAGGTACTGAAAATATCGCCTACAACGCTTCCACTGAAAGTGATAATGTTCCATCAACTGAAGATGTAAAACCGAATATCGTGTTCATATTTGACGATTTCGTTTGGAAAATAAAGATCAAATACCAAGGTAATTTTGTTTCAGCTGACATACAGGGGTTGACGTTTTCTGTGTATGTCATACATACTAAAGGTTCGTAAGGCATCTAATAAGAGATGAACTTAAAACTAATTAAAATGCCCTATTTTACAGTAGCCAGGAATATGTGCATTGCGTACTATAGTGGCGAAAACATGAAGGGTTGTCGTAAAAATAAAAAAGTTATCTATGTGTGAACGTTAGTAGTAAGTCAGCTAACTTAGAGGGAGACATATACTGCTTTCGCCGTTCAGTGTGAGGTCATACACTTTACGAAACTGCAGATTTAATGCTGACTGATTGTGAATTGGAAGCAAATGGCGATGCAGTCACGCGATATCTGAAAGCAAGTGCAGCATACAGTGGCCAGTAAGCGACTAACAGGGTTGAGACCCAGCCAGCAGCAGAGTTCGACTCTGATGTCCATCGAAATCAGCACCTTGGATGATCACCAGCTGACAGCAGGAATCATGTAAGTGATAATCATGCTCAGTTAAGCTTGTACACTATAAAGGAGTTGTAAAACTTGCCCGTATGTACCTCTGGGCTGTTGTTAGTGGATTTCTTTGTACATTTGCCTATATGTAACTGCATATGTTCGTCACTTCCATTGTGGCGTGCAACTGAAAATAAGGGTACGTCTAAAGCACTAGTAACGGGTTCCTTTCACGATTCATGGACTGAAAAACGACCGTAAGACGTTAGTGTGTGTACCCTGTTCGTGACAGAATATTAGGCCAGCGTGGCCGTTTGTTCTAGCAATAAGTAAAAGCATCGAATATTAGTGTCAGGTTAGAAGCTTCTTATGTGTTTTACACATCCGTTAGGTGGGTCCTAGGAATCAGGTGATAAAAGAGTGCCTGTGCTCTTCGGCATGTTCATGTGACCACGTGAAGAAGCATTAAAAGCAGAACAAAATCCAACCCGGAGTCTCATTCCCTTATTGATACGATATATACCTCCTTAGCCTGGCATCCAAGTAATTTTTTAGTGACTTCAACTAAAGAGACCTGAAAAATCTCATGTTGACCCCCAACGCCATTTCCCCTCACTCGTGTACTTAAGACGGATAACTTCTAATCTTACGTCACCTGCGATGTGATTATGATATTGAGTGTAAGTATGTTGCGACCCACGTTAGATTACGACAATACATCCTTTCTACAAGAAGAGACACATTTAAGTTTCACTAAATGCTTTGAAATATGATCACCCACACTTAAAGTCACACAGTCAGGTGGAGTTAGCACTAGCTCTGCAGCACGTGGCACTGTGGCTTTGAATTAGCGGCTTCCGCTGGCTGCCGACTGTAGCCATCTCTCAAACGTGACCTGAGGTGCGCTGTCAATACAGCTGACACGCCAGCATTCGAGAGTGGTGACTGACGGCCCAATCCTCCGACTCCGGCATGGTGCGAGCGGGCAGCACTCGCGCTTGTGAGCACATTGCTGGAAAGGACTTCGCACGTGGTCCAGAAGAGACCATGCCAGATTTGTTTAAATAAAGATAATAAAACTTCCTATCATATCCCAGCAGTGGCGGCAATTACTTAAGCATTTAAATATGAACATAATATACGTGGACTTAAGCTTAAAACAGGTCAGCTACAAACTTAGGGTGCCAATTGTTTAAACAGCAGTTGTTGAACAGTTCACAGAAAACACGAGTGTTATTTCAAATAAGTACCCCATTCATACAATTTTAGTTGGTGGTGACTTCAGTGTATCCTCTATATGTTGGTGAAAATACATGTTTAAAGTTAGAGGTAGGAGTAAAACGTCGTTTGAAATCGTACTAAATGCACTCTCAAGGACCCACCCGAAGGGTAAATGGTTACGGGAACACACTTGACGTCTTAGCGACAAACAGTCCTCAGCAAATAAGGAGCATCATGATGGATACAGGGATTAGTGGCCAAAAGATTGTAACATCCAAAACTACCAAAAATAAACGTAAAATAGTAAAAAAATCAGATAAAAGTTCACTTGACGCCTTCCTAATAGACAGTCTTCACACCTTTCAACTTGATTATGTAAGCCTAGGCCAGATGTGGTTTAAATTCAAAGAAATAATATCGACGGCAATTGAGAGAAATATACGAAACAAATTACGAAGAGATGGTCCTGATCCCCATGGTACAAAAAACAGGTCAGTACACTGATGCAGAAGCAGCGAAAAAACATGCCAAATTTAAAGTAATACAAAACCCCATATTGGCAAAGTTTTACAGAAGATCGAAATGTAGCGCGAACTTCAATGCGAGATCCTTTTAATAGTTTCTGCAATGAAAATGGCAGAAAACCAAAAGAGATTGTGGTCGTATGTAAGGTACACCAGTGGCAAGACGCAATCAATATCTTCACTGTGCGATAACAATAATGATATTAATGATGACATTGCCACTAAAGCAGAGTTACTAAACACAGTTTTCAGAAATTCCTTCACCAAAGAATAAAGAGCAAATATTGCAGAATTAGTATCAAAAACAACTTCGAACATGAGAGACTTAAAAGTAGATATCCTTGGTGTAGTGAAGCAGCTTAAGTCAATTAAACAAGATTGTCTAGCTATCACTTTCCTTTCAGAGTATGCTGATAAAATAGCTCCATACTTAGCAGTCGTATAATACCGCTCACTTGTCGAAAGATCCGTGCCTAAAGACTGGAAAGTTGCACAAGTCACACCAGTATCCAAGAAAGGAAATAGGAGTAACCCTCTGAATTACAGATACATATCGCTAATGTCGATTTGCAGTAGGATTTTGGGACATAGGCTGTGTTCGAAGATTATGAGTTATCACAAGGAAAACGATTTATTGACAAACAGCCAACACAGTTTCAGAAAATATCGTTCTTGTGAAACACAACTAGCTCTTTATTCTCACGAATTAGTCCTTTCGGCAGGCGATATCAAATTGATTCCATATTTTTAGATTTACAGAAGGCTTTTGTTACCGTTCGTCACATGCGACTTTGCGTATGGAATATCGTCTTAGTTGTGTGACTGGGTTGGTGAATTCCTGTCGGTAAGGTCAGAGTTGGTACCATCTGACGCACAGTAATCGAGTGAAACAGATGTAACATGTGGCGTTTCTCATGGGAGTGTTATTGGCCGTCTTCTGTTCTTGATCTACATAAACGATTTAGGAGATAATCTGAGCAGCTCACTTACACTGTTTGCTGATGATTCTGTCATTTACTGTCCTGTAAACTCATCAGATGATCAAAACGGATTATAGAATCATTTCGACAAAATATCTGTGTGTTGTGAAAAGTGGCAATTGACCCTAAATAATGAAAAGTGTGAAGTCATCCACATGAGTGCTAAAAGGAACCCGCTAAATTTGTTGCATCATAAATCACACATATTTAAGGGCTGCCAATTCATCTATACAATTAGAAGTTACAGTAACTAATAACTTAAACTGGAACGATAACATAGATAATGTTGTGGGGAACTCAAACCAAAGACTGCGAATTATTGACACAACACCTAGAAAAAGCAACGGGTCTACTAAGAGACTGCTTACACTACGCTTGTCCACTCTCTTCCGGAGTACCGTTGTGCAGGGTCCGATCCGCAGCAGTTAGGATTGATGGAGGACATCGAAAAAGTCGAAAGAAGGGTAGATCGTTTTGGATTATCGTGAAGTAGGGGAGAAGGTGTCACGGATATGATACACGAATTGGAGTGGCAGTCATTAAGACACAGGCGCTTTTCGCTGCGGCGGCATTTTCTCATGAAATTTCAATCGCGAACTTTTTTCTCGTACGTGAAAGTATTTTGTTGGCGCCCGCCTAAACAGGGAGGAATGATGATAATGTAATAAGAGAAATCAGAGGTTGCACGGAAATATGTGTTTGTTTTCCCCGTGAGCTGCTCGAGTGTGGAACGGTAGAGAAGTAGCTTTGTGGTGGTTCAGTGAACCCTCTGCCAGGCACATAATTGTGAACTGGAGAGTGATCACGTAGATGTAGATGTAGATGTAGATGTAGATGTAGCACAAGTGGGGTGAGGGAAATTCTTTGAACGTCCACACTGTACTGCTTTAAATTTAGCTGTGAACTGTAATGTCAAGGGGGATCCAATTACATTGAATGTCCCATGATTTTAAATTTAGGATTTGATTGTGTACTTAGTACAAGTCACCATACTAAATTTTTTAAATTCACAATTGTTCTAAAAGTAGGAGTCTGTGACATCCATGCAGGCTGTCCCAGTATCCACAAAGTCCACAACCTCAGATTATGACATCACACAATGGCTGCGGAAAATCTGACAAGGATTCTGGATGACCCAGTATTCTTAGCCCCACCATCTTGCATTGTGATATAATAGGGCTGGAAAAACCTAGCACAACAAGTAGCCTATGTCTGCCATCTTATATTTCATATTTAGGGCAACTGGACTTGCTCAACCCTCTTGAATTATTTAATTTACATACATAGAACAACTGGCCTATGTTAGGGGGATGGCTGGTTGGTTGATTTTGGCAGAGGAGACAAAACTGCGAGGTCATCAGTCCCATTGGTTCCTTTCAAAGGAATCATCCTTTCATTTGCCTGAAGCGATTGAGGAAAATCACGGAAAACCAGCATTGGGAAGGCCAGAAGTGGGTTTGAGCCCAGTGTGTGAACCACGGGGCCACCTCACATGGTGAGGGGCTGGAAGGAGGAGCCAAGTCTGGCAACAGTGTGTGATGACATAGTCGAAATCTAGCAACAATGCAAACTGTTCTGAAATGACCACAGCCCCACAAGTATTATTTGGAGTTCCGATGAAGATTGAAGACTTTAATTCCACAGAAGATTTCTGAAGAACCTTACAGAGCCTACAAGTGACTAACTTCCACAACAGGAAGTACCCTGTGGTGTCACCGCCAGACACCACACTTGCTAGGTGGTAGCTTAAATCGGCCGCGGTCCATTTAGTACATGTCGGACCCGCGTGTCGCCACTGTGTGATCGCAGACCTAGCGCCACCACAAGGCAGGTCTCGAGATACGGACAAGCACTCGCCCAGTTGTACAGACGACATTGCTAGCGACAATACGGACGAAGCCTTCCTCTCATTTGCCGAGAGACAGTTAGAATAGCCTTCTGCTAAGGCCATGGCTACGACCTAGCAAGGCGCCATTAGCCTTACCTAGTTTGAGAGTTATCGTATAAATGTCTCAAGAAGAACGTTGTAAACCAACAAAGAATAAAGTTAAGTATATTCCAAAGCTACGTATTTTCTTTATAGCAGTCATAACGTATCCTGTTCCAGACTTGACGCCAGTCGGCGTGTGTGTACGCGTGCCTTTCGGCTCCCTTCTCAGTGTGGCGTAGCAAGCTTGTTACGCCACAACATACCCAACACAGAGAACTTAAATAGATGTTTTGGAGGGCCCTGAACTGCATCAGGATGGGGAAGGCCCTAGTGAGGAGAATCTTGATCAAGTGAGGCCCTGCTGATGAATATGATGACAGATGTAATTGTGGCAAATATTAGGATATGGAACATTCCTTGCTCTGTCCTAACTGCCTCACGAAATTCACCCTTGATTATTTGTGGCCGGAAGCAAGGGAGCACTGGATGCGGCCCCATTTTGCACTGACACTGAACTGCAGACCGTACCTGTACTGCAGCATGGCGCCACACAGCCTGGCCGCCTTGTCGGTGAGTCTGGTGGCAGGCACACCGCCGTGCAGCTGCTGGTTGTTTACTGATTTGCAGCCCACACTGTGCTTCTTTGTCTGTTATCTCCCTGCTAGCTGTCTGTCTGTTTACCTGTGCTGCTGCGTGGTGCCGCGCAGCCTGGCTGCCTTGTCGATGAGCCTGGCGGCCGGCACGCCGCCGTGCAGCTGCAGGTTCTTTACAGATTTGCAGCTCACTTTGTACCTCTTTGTCTGTTAGCTTCCTGCTAGCTGTGGGTCTGTTTACCTGTGCTGCTGCGTGGCGCCGCGCAGCCTGGCTGCCTTGTCGGTGAGCCTGGCGGCTGGCACGCCGCCGTGCAGCTGCAGGTTCTTTACAGATTTGCAGCTCACTTTGTACCTCTTTGTCTGTTAGCTTCCTGCTAGCTGTGGGTCTGTTTACCTGTGCTGCTGCGTGGCGCCGCGCAGCCTGGCTGCCTTGTCGGTGAGCCTGGCGGCCGGCACGCCGCCGTGCAGCTGCAGGTACTTGGCGACCCCCCGGTTGCCGCGGTGCAGCGCCGCGTCCAGGGGCGTCAGCATGGCGCCGCGCCCGCTGCGCATCACCGGGTTCAGCAGCGCCCCGTGGTCCATCACCACCTGTTGGCACAGTCGGGCACCGTCAGCGCATTTCTCCAGTAGCACTTCCTGCCTTCCGTGCGTGCAGTGGAGCCACTCTGCAGACAGTTCTACATCTACTTACGTACTTTGCAAGCCAGTGAGAAGTGCATGGCAGTACCACATACTACATGACTGCTTAAATTCTTATTTTTGCACTGTAATGAGTCGGTTTCATGGAACGATTCACATCGGATTCATAGTGAATTCCTTAATTCTACAGATAATTCAGGTGCTTGAAACTTTGACACTAAAGCTTCGCACGACACTTGATGCCCACCAGATCAGATTTTTTAGTATGCTGTACCAGTCTCACATGAGTCAAACAACCTTGTGTCATCTGTGCTGACATTCCTTAAATAGGTTCAATATCGCTTGTTACACCTACTTAATATGGCTTCCACACACTACAGCAGTAGTCTAGAATACACCTATTTAAATAGCTCCTATATACTACAGCAGTAGTCTAGAACAGGTCACGTAACTGTGTTGTAAGAGTGACTGCTTTTTACGAGTATCCCATCAAGTAACCAAAGACTGTCACCTGATTTGCACATATTCCGCATCCACACAAGTTGTTACAGACAGGTTTATCTATGAGTTGAGTGATTAAAACTGTGATTAATTGAAACTGTAGACATAGGATACTATGCATTTTTGTTTTGTGAAGCACTTGCAGTTGTACAAGCTATTAACGTGATCAGAATATGAGTGAATATTTGTGCAAGACTTTTCGGATAGCAAATCACTGTAGATAACAGCATCGATAGATAACAGTATCGTCTGCCAAAATCTGAGATGCTGTTGACATTGTCCTCGAGCTCATTAATAGATAATATGAACAGCAAGGGACGGAACACACTCTCTTGGGATGAACCCTCCTCCACTCCTGACACTGGACACAGTTTCTCATTGAAAGGTTCTATGGTATATTATAGTTAACTCGAGGCTAACTCAGTTTTAGCAATTTCAGCTGGTTCTCAACGCCATTCATATTAACCCTTGACACTAATTAATCTATATACTACTGGTAAATAACTGAAGTTACCATGTATAATTGTTTTTCTCGTGATTCATTAGTATGGATTTTACCACCACATACTTCATGCTAACATTAAATGCAAAATAAACTTAGCACGTCTATTTGGTTCAAATGGCTCTGAGCACTACGGGACTTAACATCTATGGTCATCAGTCCCCTAGACCTTAGAACTACTTAAACCGAACTAACCTAAGGACATCACACACATCCATGCCCGAGGCAGGGTTCGAACCTGCGACCGTAGCGGTCACGTGGTTCCAGACTGAAGCGCCTAGAACCGCTTGGCCACACCGGCCGGCTAGCACGTCTATTTATTGTGATTTACAAAGACTACATGCTTTCATGGTATTTCTGAAAATTTTTTTGCCACTTAAAGGATTACCATCTTTATCAGTAATCCCTGCAGTGGTGCGAGAAATATAAAGTGATACAGTACTCCTGGATTCTATTTTGTAAAGGAACATTTGAAAACGGAGCCCATCATTTTCGGTTCTGCGTTGATAGCTCGTATCAAAAAAACTGACAAAATTAATGCTAAGTGACATCTCCTGTATGATACGAGTGATCCTGATTATGTGACGAAGACACCAGATTCAACTTGCCAAATAACACCTACAATTTTTTCTATCGTTCGAACTTTTACTCTTGATAAGAAACAAAATTAAGATAGTAACATTTATTTATAGCTCTATTTATTAAACCTATTCCTTATTATCTAAAATTAGTTGAAATCTATTCAATGTTTAAAACATTTACATTAAATATGTTTCTTAATTTTTTAATCAGTTCGCAGCTAAAAGTATTTGTAATAAAGAATAAAAGACAGTTTTATGCCTAGGATTAACAAAGAATTATGTCGAAACAAAAACAAATAAAATTGATAAAAAATGAACTACCATAAAAAAGAAATAAAACCGATAACCTACAAATTCTCGCCATCAGCCCCGTGGCTACGTGAGTGTCCTGAAAAAAAAAAAAAAAAAAAAATAAAGCTTACTGTCTGCACATAGGCCAGCGGGTGTGTAATTCATACTGTCAGTAGCGCGACTACATATGCTGTGTCCGTGTAACTAAGTGTAGTGCAATCGGTACATACCACCAAATTCCCGAATGGTTTCCAAGGCAGACTATGGTTTCATAAAAGGACTACTACAAGAAAAACGCCACCGCTTAACCACATTAACATTTAGGTGAAGGCTCAGGAGCCTTCTGCTACACTGTGTGCGACTATTCAGATCAACAGTGGCCCTATGGTGCAGGTGTCACAGCAGAAGCTGATAGTCTAGTCTGATGGGCTGAATGTGCTCCACGTCCTACTTTGCTGATTGCTTTGTCATTGATTCACTCACACTTTCACTATGCCTTTCACTTTCACTGAAACTTAACAACGAATGTGTAGAGTGCTCTAAGCCTATTTTGCAGATTTTACCGACACCTGTTGATGCAGTCATTGTACAGGCTGGGCAAAATAAAACTTTCACCCAACTTACGTCATCAGCGATGGTTGCAGCTGATGTAAGCTGGGTTCCCTATATCAAGGGGCATGAAATACAGCCCTTGCAACTGAGAGCAAATCTGGCATGCTCTTCTCAAGTGTCCACAAATCTGTTTAGTAACTATGTTCACTCGCTTTTCTTGTAGAGTCTGTGGTCTGTGTTCGTTGTGCAATGGCCACCGAATACAGTGTGTTCTAGGGAACCTGCCATTTCGCATACTCTTCCCTGCAGGTGTTGGAGCCGAGACAGGTGCCGTGGATTAAGACCCTGCAAAGGTTGGTTGGTTTGTGGGATTAAAGCGACCAGACTGCTACGGTCATCGGACCCTTTTTCCAAAACTTCAAACACCCGCACAGAATAAAAACGAACAATGGACATGACAACAGACGACATAGGACAAGAAAGGCACCGACAGAGACCAGACAAAAGGAATTAAAATCACACAGAGTGTGACAGTGGTTGGCCGACCATAGAGACAAAAAAGGAAAAGCCAACCACCTAGAAACACACTAAAACATAACACAGTCTAAAATCGTAGGCCAAAGGCCAGACTCATAACAAAAACAAGACAAACATTCAGATTAAGTGATAAAAACCCCCTGCCCGAATAAAACGTAAAACTAAGACTGCCATGGCAGTGATATCTGTTAAAAGGGCAGGGAGCGTATCAGGCAGCGCAAATGTCTGCCTGAGCACAGCTAAGAGCGGACAGGCCAACAAAATGTGTACCACCGTCAAAACCGCCCCGCAGCGATAGAGAGGCGGGTCCTCACGGCACAGTAAATAACTGTGCATCAGCCGGGGTGTGGCCAATGCGGAGCCGACAAAAGACAACTGAGTCCCTGCGAATGGCTCGCTTGGATGACCGCCACACAGTCGTCGTCTCCTTGACAGCACGGAGTTTATTAGGTGTGGTCAGATCGCGCCATTCAGCGCCCCAAAGCGCGAAAACTTTGCGGCGTAAGACTGCTCGCAAATCAATCTCCAGTAGGCAAATGTCCAGAGTTGGTTCACTGGTGGCCTGTTTGGCCAGGCGGTCAACATGTTAATTGCCCGGGATGCTGACATGACCAGGGGTCCACACAAAGACCACAGAGCAGCCGCAACGGGCAAGAGTATGGAGGGACTCCTGGACAGCCATCACCAGACGAGAGCGAGGGAAGCACTGGTCGATAGCTCATAAACTGCTCAGGGAGTCACTACAGATAATGAATGACTCACCTGAGCAGGAGCGGATATACTCTAGGGCACGAAAGATGGCGACCAGGTCAGTGGTGAAAACGCTGCAGCCAGCCGGCAATGAGTGTTGTTCGTAATGGTCCCCTAGAGTGAGAGCATAACCGACACAACCAGTAACCATCGAACCATCAGTGTAAACAACGCCAGAGCCCTGATACATGGCAAGGAGGGAAAGAAAGCGGCGGTGGAAGGCCTCCGGAGGTACTGAGTCTTTTGGGCCCTGTGCCAATTCGAGCTGAAGGCAAGGGCGGGCCCACACACCACGAGGGTGTACGCAGGGGGGGGGGGGGGGGGCGGAAAGGAGGTGGAAGAGGGAAAGCCGCAAGCCCGGAGAGAAGCTGACTGATGCGGACCGCGATCGTACAACCCAGCCGGGGCAAATATTCTGGGAGATGGACGACCGACTGAGGGAACAGGAGACGATAATTAGGATGCCCGGGCAAGCTAAAAACATGTGTAGCATAAGCGGTCAGTAACGGTTGGCACCGTAACTGCAATGGAGGGACACCTGCCTCCAGAAGTATGCTGTCCACAGGGCTGGTCCGGAAAGCTCCAGTGGGAAGTCGGATCCCGCTGTGAAGGATTGGGTCCAGCACCCGCAACGCACAAGGGGATGCTGAACCATAAGTCAGGCTCCCATAAACCAGATGGGACTGGACTAACGCCTGGTAGAGCCGTAAGAGGGTAGATCGGTCGGCGCCCCAGCTGGTGGGGCTTAAGCATCGCAGACGCCGCCAACACATCTGTTTATGCTGCCGAATATGTGGGAACCAAGTCAACCTGGCATCAAAAACCACACCCAGAAACCGACGTGTCTCCACCACAGCAAGAATTTCGCCGGCAAGATAAAGCCGCGACTCAGGGTGAACTGTGCGTCGCTGGCAGAAATGCATAACGCAGATCTTGGCAGCCGAAAACTTAAAGCCATGCGCTACAGCCCAAGACTGCGCCTTGCGGATAGCGCCCTGAAGCTGAAGTTCAGCAGCTGCAATGCCAATTGAGCTATACTAGAGGCAGAAGTCGTCACCATACACTACGAGCCGGAATCCAAGTGACAGCAATGGAATGACGACATGCGAATTCTCCATCGAAGAAGAAGTTTAAGACACAGCCATGTGAAAGGAAAGTGATGTGCACAGTCTTCTGGGATAGCCAGATGTCCTGGAGCCTGCAGCGACTGTCAATGCAGCACGCTAACAGACGGCACTGACTAACCTGAAAGCCCGAATTTCCAGGGTGAGGCCTGAGAAGAAGACCAACTTTCACCTGCAACGTGGTAACGACAGGCCCCACACCAGTTTTACGACGACGTAACTCACTGCAAAATTCGGCCAACTGTCTTCCCACATCCGCCGTACAGTCCCGATTTTGCGTCTTTAGAGTAATATCTCTTTGGACCTCTGAAAGATAGACTACGTGGCGAAGATTTGTAAGACTTGGATGCCGTTCTCAGGGTCGTAAGGAAGTGGTTAGCCTCAGCTGGTTCGGATTTTTACAAGCGCGGTATGCGGGCTCTGGTCATCGTTGGTGCATAACGAATGGTGCTGACTATGTGGAAAAATGACAGTCCGTAGCTGAAATATTTCTCTATTTAGCTGCGGTGTTGTGGTTTATGTATGTCCTGTAGTTTCCGTCAAAAGGAGGCATTACTTTCGGAACGACCGTCGTGTGTGTCCGTATGCTGGTGTGAAGTTGAACATTTCTTTAGGAGGCTCACCGCGTGTGGAACTCTTTCCGCTCTCCGGTGTTAGCACTAGGATGGCCGCACGCCTGCGGGGCCGTACCTTGCACATCTCGACGTTGTTGTGTATGGCGGCGACGTGCAGCGGGCAGCGGCCGTCGTTGTTGGGCGCGTCGGCGGCGTCGGGGCGGCGGCCCAGCAGCCAGCGCACCAGCTCTGTCCGGCCCGAGGCGACGGCGTCGTGCAGCGGCAGGTCCCCGCGCACGTTGCGCAGCCACAGCGAGGCGCCGTGCGCCGCCAGCAGACGCAGCGTCTCCAGCTGGCCCTTGGCCGCGCCGCAGTGCGCCGGCCTGCGCGCGCAAACCACTCCCTCCAATTCTCCACAAGCAATCGCGAACTACTGTGCACCGTTGACACGACGCACTGTCATCCATAAAAATTTCGTCGTTGTTTGGGAACATAAAGTCTATGAATGACTGCAAATGTGTGGGGCTGATGCCGGCGGAGGTTCGAGTCCTCCCTCGGCATGGGTTTGTGTGTGTTTGTCCTTAGGATAATTTCGGTTAAGTAGTGTGTAAGCTTAGGGACTGGTGACCTTCGCATTTAAGTCCCATAAGATTTTACACACATTTGAACATTTGAATGATTGCAAATGGTCTCGTCAATGATCGGTTCAGTTGGACTAGATGTAAACACAGCTGTTTATTTTCTTGCCGTCAGTATGACAGAGCACCAGGGACCCATCCTCTGTATTGGAATCTGGCAGTTTTCAATCTACGATATACCGTCTTTTAGTGGTGTTTTGTTCTGACCGACAAGGAATGTTGGGTAAAAAGTCTCCGAGCTTTTCCGCCCTAATGTCCTAATCAAATGTTCACCCGAAGGGGGGGATTTCAGTGCCACGAAACCGGTTGTGATCCAGTAATAAAGGACTAAACACAACTGTATCGGTTATTAATACCCAAGACAGGGCATACCATTATCGAGCTACTGCCACCTTGCAGAGTGCCTTATTTACAAAGTAGGTCCATAGCTTCGTGGGACATGCGCGACACTCGAACCCTATCGTCAGCCCTTATCAGCGCAAATAGGGGCTCATCTGACCACGTCCGCAGCTCGTGGTCGCGCGGTCCCGTTCTCGCTTCCCGAGCACGGAGTCCCGGGTTAGATTCCCGGCGGGCTCAGGTATTTTCACCTGCCTCGAGGTGACTGAGTGTTTGTGTTGTCCTCATCATTTCATCGTCATTCCTGAAAGTGGCGAGACTGGACTGAGCAAAGGTTGGGAATTGGTACGGGCGCTGGTAACCGTGCAGTTGAGCGCCCCACAAACCAAACATCATTATCATCTGACCACGCCACGCTTTCCCAGTCCTCTAGGATCCAACCGATATGGCCACCAGCCCAGTAGAGGCGCTGCAGATCTGCTATTAGCAAAGGCACTCGCACAGGTCATCTGCTGCCACAGCCCGTTAACGCCAAACTTCGCCGCTCTGTTCTAACGGATACGTTCGTCGTACGTCACACACTGATTTTCGGTTGTTACTCCAGGCAGTGATGCTTGTCTATTAGCCCTGACAACTCCATGCAAACGCCACTGCTTTCGTTTGTTCAGTGAGGGCCTTCGGTTACTGCGTCGTCCGTGGAGAGGGGTAATGCCTGAAATCTGGTTTTCTCGGCACGCTCTTGACACAGTCGATCTAGAAATATTGGCTCCGCTAAAGAATTCCGAAATGGAATGTACGATGCGTGTAGCACCTACTACCACCCCGCGTTTAAAGTATACTTACTTTACATTCCCGTAATGGAGCCATCTTTTCACGTGAATCATCTAAGTGCAAATGACAGTTCCGCCAGCACACTGGCCTTTTATACCTTGTGCATGCGATACTACTGAATTCTGTATACGTGCCATGAGATTCTTGACACTGTAAACAAGAAAGTGGTCCTGGATATGTTAGAACACAGTGAAAAAAAAAAAAAAAACCTTTCTGAGACTGACCATCTACAATATGAACTGCAGCATCTGAGACGCGTTTTCTGAGATTATAATTACAAGGGAGAGTCTGCAAACGCTTTCCAGTGAAGCCGACGAAGGACGCCTCGTGAATCAGCTGACGAGGCTAAGTGCTCTGTGTTCATTCTATTATCTGGGGCGATGACCAGCGAGATAGGATGCGAGCTGCAGACATGTGGATTCAGACACGTGGTCCAATCTGCCTCAAAGGTACAAGACACATTATGCCCACTGAAGACGTATATCTTAGAGTGCACAGTGTTTAGGGTATCCCCCCACAGCATCATCTGTCTAAGCTGCTCTCACTGTTGCCGAGTGTTGTACCGCCCACACGCCACACCTTGAACGAGAGCTAGAGAATTCAGCCATTGCTGAACACTGTTTAGAGAAGCTGCACAAAATATTGTTTGGAAAAACGAGAGTCTTAGCTCATGGATCATCGTATTCTGATTCCATTATAAACGGACTGGCGCAGATTAGAACAAACCGCAACAACTTCTACCGAGGTCAAGAGTACACACTTCATAGAGCATGGTGGAGGCTTTGGACATGGACCAAACGCAAACACGGATGCTTGACGCTTGCAGAGAGGTGAGGGCATCAGACATGACGCCAGTCCCTCGCACGACCTGACACTACTCGGTCCAGCTGTGCCCCTTTCTCGAAGGTTCCAGACACCGCTATCGCGTCTTTGTAAGCGAAACACTGTGACAGCTCCGCCAGTCTGTGGTTTCTTACTCCTCATGACGATGGCGGAGACAGCCGTGGAAAGCACAAATGTAATTTCGACTCTAAAACCACGATTTTATTCATGTGTGCCACCACGAAGACTTCGACTACACTGCCACCTAAGTTTTTTTATTTGGTTTGGATATACTCAACAATACTGCGAACAACAAGCTATAAACGTAAAATCACCTACGCAGAGATTTGTCAACATATTTAGGTTAAAGTATGATATAATATCATTTTATAGTGGACACACAGACAGATTAATTTTAGCTATGGAAACTTGGCATATCAACTACACACAAAATGTAATATAAAAAAGAACTCATCAGAGATTAGGGAGCATGCAGCTGGAGATTGCAATCATTATACAACCATACACACGATATGGAAAGGTTTTACAAATACCGATTAAAAGTTAATATGCCTTCAAATTGTCATGTGCATGATGAGTGATTATTACAGGAGCAAATGAAAGTAGCAAGTAGAGGAAAATGAAACAAGCAAATAATCCTAATAAATATAGGTCTGGAAACCAATACTATCCCTGATAGGACTTGTGCACTGTTGCGTCACTGTTAATGTCTAACGTCGTTTTTATTTGAAACTTATGGTAGAACAGTGCGTATGTGGTACATGCATGATGGAGTGCTAACACACTATCCTCTGGATGTTTGGTAACACATAATACCAGTCTTCGACAACAACTGTATCGGTCGCATCTAGCCAACATCGTTGTCTCCCTGGTCCCTCGGTTGAACCCCTTGGATATTTTTGTGTGGGGTCACTTACACCGAAGAGCCACAGAAACCGGTACACCTGCCTAATATAGTATAGTGCCCCCGCGGGCACTCAGAAGTGCTGCAACACGACGTGGCATGGACTCGACTAATGTCTGAAGTAATGCTGGACGGAACTGACGTCATGAAGGACTGTCCATAAATCTGTAAGAGTACGAAGGGGTGTAGATCTCTTCTGGAAAGCACGTTGCAAGGCATCCAAGATATGCTCAATAATGTTCACGTCTAGGGAGTTTGGTGGCCAGCAGTAGTGTTCAAACTCAGAAGAGTGTTCCTGGAGCCACTCTGTAGCAATTCTGGACGTATGGGGTGTCGCATTGTCCTGAAGTCCGTCGGAATGTACAATGGACATGAATATATCCACGTGATCAGACAGGATGCTTATGTATTATCACCTGTGAGAGTCTGTCTAGACGTATCAGGGGTCCCACACCATTGAAAAACCTCCACCAGCTTTAACAGTCCTGCGCTGACACGCGGAGTCGGTGGATTCATAAGGTTGTTTCCATATGTGTACACGTTCATCAGCTCAATACAATTTGAAACGAGACTCGTCGAACCAGGCAACACGTTTAGAGTCATCAACAGTCCAATATCGGTGTTGACGGGCCTAGGCGAGGTGTAAAGCTTTTTGTCGTTAAGTCATCAAGGGTACACGAATGGACCTTCGACTCCGAAAGCCCATATCGATGATGTTTCGTTGAGTGGTTCTCACGCTGGCGCTTGCTGATGGCCCGACACTGAAATCTGCAGGAATTTGCGGAAGGCTTACACTTCTGTAACGTTTAACGATTCTCTTCAGTCGTTTTTGGCCCCGTTCTTGCAGGATCTTTTTTCGGCCAAAGTGGTGTTGGAGATTTGATGTTTTATCGGATTCCTGATACTCACGGTACACTCGTGAAATGATCGTACAGGATAATCCCAGCTTCCCGCTACCTCGAAGATGCCATGTCCCACCGCTCGTGCGCCTACCATAATACCACGTTCGAAGTCACTTAAACCTTTATAACCTGCCGTTATAGCAGCAGCATCCGATATAAGAACTGAGCCAGACAGTTGTTGTCCCATATAGACGTTGCCGACAGCAGCACCGTATTCTGCTTGTTTACATGTCTCTCTATTTGAATACGCAGGCATGTAACAGTTTCTTTGGCACTTCAGTGTTAAGGATTTGCTGTACTTCAGCCATGTTGTTAGTGTCAATGAATCGCTAGACATAAACAGTGTTGTAACATTGTCACGAGTACACTTGTGAATCTCTAGTATCAGAGAATCCATTGGTGTCCATGCCTATGTATACTATGATTATTTGCTAGTTTAATTCTCCTCTGTTTCCCTTTGTAATACTCAGACAGCCTGTTTATATTACGAATATCCGTGACAATTTTTAAAAAAGGCATACAGACTGGAGAGCAGGCTGACGCTGTGTGACAGAAGGAACAGAGGGGTACATGCGAGGAGAGGAGATGCACGGACTCACGTGCGGCCCTTGCGGTCCTGGCGGTTGGGGTCGGCGCCGTGGCCGAGCAGCAGGCGCGTGGCGTCGGCGTGTCCCAGCGTGGCGGCGTAGAAGAGCGCCGTGCAGCCGTGGCTGTCCATGACGTCGACCTGCGCGCCGCACAGCGTCAGCAGCGTCTCCAGGCAGTCGGTGTGGCCGCGCGACGCCGCGCAGTGCAGCGCTGTGGGCAGCACGGCACAACGCGCCCGCCTCACCGCACGGTTCCGTTCTGGGTCCGCTCTCGTTTTCTCGTACACGTAGGTCCGAGTTTAGTCCTCGATGAGAAGGTTCAAGTACACGAATAACGAAGAGTACCACTGTGTTTACTGCAAATATTTGTAAACATCAGCGGCTTTTCGAGGTAGTCAGTAAAAATTTGAAAACTCAATAAACCACGAAATAATTTAAATAGAGAGGTAAAAATTGACAGACATGATTGGAATGACATGAGGTTTCATTGGAACCAAAAGAAAAAAAAGTTCACAAAATGTCCGACACATGGCGCTGGACAGCAAAACGTCAGTGAATGCGCAGGACAATCGTCTATAAAAGGAGCTGTAATGAGAGACAGAATGAGATGCGCCAGCAGTCGCAGCATGTTGACGTTACCTGAAAAGGCGCTTTTAGTGAAGCTGTATTATCAGAGTGGGGAATGTGCTAGTTCAGCGTTACGATCCTATCGCCATAGGAAGGGGATTCGAACGGCTGACAAATGCAGCTGTGGCTAGAATGATTTCGAAGTTCGAAGCCACGGGTTGTTTAGACGATAGACCCCGTAGCGGCCGACCGAGCACAAGGCGTAATGCTGCTGAGACAGTTCAGGAAGAAATGGAGACTGTAGCGGATTCGTCTATGCACGGGGAAGTCAGCACTCGTGCAGTCGCACGTCGCACCGGCATTCCACACACTACTGTTTGGCTGGCACTTACGCATACCCTCTGATGCTATTTGTACAAAATCCGTCGGCATCATGAAATGTTACCTGGAGATTTAGTGAAGTGGAGGGCATTTGCGGTGTGGGCGGTGTGGACCAACGAAGCTCATTTCATTCTCCGAGGGTCTGTCAAAGCCCACAATTGCATAATTTGGGCTACCGAAAACCTTAGAACTGTCGTGGAAACTCCATTGCACGACGAGAAAGTCATGGTATGGTTTGGATATACCACATCTACAGTTATCGGGTCTTTTTTCTTCGAGGAAATGCGTGATTCTGGTTTTGTAACTGCTACCGTGACGGGTAAGAGGTACGCCGATATGTTACAGAGTCGCATCATGCCCAGCCCGGCTGATAAACACCTGCTGGAACGTACGATGTTTATGCAGGATGGCGCTCCACCCCATATTTGGTAGACGCGTGTAAGATCTCTTGCGCTCGTCGTTTGGTGATGATCGTGTGCTCAGCTACCACTTTCGTCATGCTTGGCCTCCCAGGTCCCCAGACCTCAGTCCGTGCGATTATTGGCTCTGGGGTTACGTGAAGTCGCAAGTGTATCGTGATCGACCGACATCTCTAGGGATGCTGAAAGACAACATCCGACGCCAATGCCTCACCATAACTCCGGACATGCTTTATAGTGTTGTTCACAACATTATTCCTCGACTACAGCTATTCTTGAGGAATGATGGTGGACATATTGAGCATTTCCTGTAAAGAACATCATCTTTGCTTTGTCTTACATTGTTATGCTAATTATTGCTATTCTGATCAGATGAAGCGCCATCTGTCGGACATTTTTGAACTTTTGTATTTTTTTTTTGGTTCTAATAAAACCCCATGTCATTCCAAGCATGTGTGTCAATTTGTACCTCTCTATCTATATTATTCCGTGATTTATTCAGTTTTCAAATTTATACTGACTTTTTGATCACCCGGTATCTACCAGAACCTCTCACGAACTGTACAAATAATATAGTCAGATAACAAAATTCCCTGATGGATCATGACAACAAAACGGTCGACAGTTGAGTACGGAAGTTGAGGATGTTATCAGTTTGCTGTTACGCACAAATGTAATACGGTTCTAGTTGCAGCACTGTACAGTTCTGTACGAGTATGTCCATATGTTCCCATTTGAAATCCAATATTTAGTTCTCTTTGGAGGATAATCATAGTCTTATCACTTTCCTCAGCAATTTCATTGTTACCTTCACACACTCTATAAAACAAAAATACAGTACTGAATAACATGTTGTAGAAGCACAGCTCATAAAAATTATGCAACGCTGACCCGTAACCGGCAGCTGAATTCGAAGAGTGACATGACAGCTGTGCACAGCACACAAGGCGCCACAAACCTCGTGGTCTGATTGGTTCTTGTTAAGGTGGCTGACCTGTAACGACTTGCTGTCAGTCGCTTTGTTATTCCGCTGCAGGTATAAAGACGGAGGATTAAAGTTACAAGTAAGGCCTTGCTCCGCCTAAATGAGCGCTGGAAGATGAAGGTGGCACCTGAATCGGGCAATTCAGCAGAGGTGATACTGCCCTACAGAAAATGAAGAAGAAATATCTGTGATAACTGTAGACAAATAAGCCTAGAAAGTGATTCTTGCAACTCTATGCAAGAATTATTGACAACTGAATGAGAAAAATACGTGAAACCCTGTAAATGGTGAACTAAGTGGCTTTACCAATGGGCGATCAAGTATTGACATTGTTACTGTTCTACAAGTAGTTGAAAAACAAAGAGAATACAACCCAGAGACTCACATCACATCTATAAGCTATGAGAGGGCTGTATATCGTCTGAACAGAAGGAAGCTTTGGAACATTAGGAAAAAACGAAGGTATCCGAGATATTTATTACAAGTAGTAAATTGTTTGTATCACCACACACAAATTATAAAAGAAATGCAGGGAAAGAGAAGACAAGACTAATAAATAACAACGGAAGACAGCGACAAGGGCGTAGCCTTTCACCCATAGTATTCGATATATAATTCGAGGGCGTTGTTTGACAGCGCACAAGAGAATTTGAACAAGGTATCATATAAATACTTTGCACTTTTCAATGACCAAATAATTATTCAGAAGACAATACATCGTCCGAATCAAATTTGTCAGAGCTATCATCTAAAAATTACAGTAAAAAAATAAAGTAATGGGCTTCAAAAGAAAATTTCAGCACCGTTCAAAAAAGTACTAGACGAATAATCAACAGAACAAGCGTCACATTTTCAACTGTTAAGCTGCGAGATTATCTGTGAATATGAAAACAATATCACCGATAAATCAGATAGGTTTGAAATGATATGTGGCACAGTAAAAAGAGCACTGAGTCACAAGACAAGGAACGACACGAAGCTAAAATACTACAGAACAAAAAGTACTCATATTTTATTATATGGAAGTGAAGACGGAAGAAGAACACAATCGACTAATGAAATTAAAGTTAAAGCAGACAAGCTCACAGATCAAATACGAAACCATATCATAAGGAAATAAACAATATATAATGTATAAGTGAAAAAGATAGAGCAAGGATGCGTCAAAAGAAAACAAAATATCAACAGAATAGGGAAAGATATACTATTTAAGCAACTAATTATGAACCAATAGGAAAGAGAGACATAGGACAGTCGAAGAAGAGATGGCTTTGGTGGAAACGGGACGGGCTGCAAGTACACTCCATGAAATTAAGAAACAGAAGAAGGTAAGGAAATATGAGAAGTAGATAAGTTTCCTTTTTTGGGCTACAGGTTGATCATAACCTAAATTGGAAAACCACCATCCAGAAATTAATGAAGTAGCTTAGATAAGTTACATCTGCAGTACGTACGAGTATGTGTACTCCTGTAGGTGCTTTAAAAATAAATAAACTAGTTTACTCGGCACATTTTCGTTCGTGGGTTGTAGAATTATTTTGGAGTGTAAATCAACTGACAGGATTGATATACAGGGCAACTCTAAGTGAATATTGCGATTACAAACCTATATTTTAATGCATAGCGCTACATCGATAAGAAATAAAGCTAATGTGAAAGAAGAAAATAAAAAAAATAACATTCTTTATAGGAGCTCTACATGATTCCCCTTGGGCACACAAACATGTCCTAAATTCTGGTACATATGTGGGGTAACCGACGCTAATGCATTAGAAATGCAAATTTTTCGAGTTCTGGGATTGTATTTGGGAAATCAGGTACATACACAAGACCTTTCATATAACCCCATGAAATACACGGATGTGAGATGCGGAGATATAGACTAGGTGATCAAGGATAGAAAACAGCGTCTCCATGTCCAGCACAGCCGAGCTTTGGAAGATGTTGCATGTCCAGGCAAATGTTTTTTGAAACACTCAGCTCAATGAAGAAACACTACAGTAGAATTTTTGTGCTGTCATTGCAAAGAACAAATTAACTTTCGGTCAGTCATGCTAATGTTCAGTTACACAAGAAGGCTTTTCTGTATGCCATGTTAGAAAGTCGTGCTGGTGAGCTTTGGCACTTACGTGGAAGGTTGCTTCACGGCTAAAAATGAGACCGTAGCAAATGTTTCTTGCTAGAGTGCACGTGGAGTAACGTGGCTTCTAGATGTGCAACTGGCAGGGCACACGTGGAGAGGGCGGGAGTGGTGGCGGCTGTGGGCAGGCGCTGGAGGGGAGACGCCGAGAGCTGGAGGGGAAGTGCCCTTCTAAACTGAAGCCTATGCTCGAATTTGTCGTAAGTATTAAGTGGAGTCCCACCACGCCCAAGCTTGCATGCTGACTACTGAAAAAGATTTACTATTGCGTCTGCTTTGGCTAGCATCTAAAAATAATTCCGGTGAAAATATAGCAAGCAGCGATTTACTTCTGCCTGGATTGTTAACAATTTTTAACTTTCAGAGAAGCAGCATGAGAGGTTAATTTTGAGTAAAAGCTTACGGCTCTCTTGTTGACATGTTAAAATTGCTTCTTTTGCCAGCACAGAGTGGAGTTTACACAATGTCAGCTCATTAAAAGTTGTAGACACAATTGCAGGAGAATTTTGGAACTGTGGTTTATTAAATGAGGAACTAAGGATAAGTAGGGTCAATAGTTTATGAAAAAGCACCTCTCCAGTACAAAAATAAACTTATGTTGTTCGAAAACCCACAGCATATCACACTTCACCAGGTATCGATGACCTTTAAAAATTACATTCTTCTGTCGAAAAAGTCTGCAGTTAGTGGAACAAAGCGGTAGCTATGATGTTTTGCGTAATAACCAAATGGCAAAATAGTCTGCTCTTTGCGTGTTATTTGCCAAAATCTCATTTCAATATCTCAAACTGTTCATGATATATGAGGAGTGTTGTTGATATTTCATTCTGGCTTTATCGCTGGCGCATTCGATCGCAAATGACTGTTCTACATCAGATGAATTTTCTCGAAACTGGTGACAGAGACCTCCACCCTAGTGTAAAGAAAACTATATTTCATACTCAGCAACGTATTACGTAATATGCACCAAATGGAAAATCATAGAGATCTCTATTTTTTGTTTCAACCTTTCTTCAGATCTCTCAGAGTATCTTACTTAATTGCAGATATCACAATCAGTATGACCATTAACGAAATTACGGACATGTGATCATGAAGTCGAGTGATAAACCTACAAGTAACGCAAAAACGAAGTTTTTTTTTTTACCAAATAGCTTCTGTAAAATCGTTTGAGAATTATTTCAGATCGTGCGCCATGATTCTGTCATCGCAGAGCGTCCACTTCCGAATAAGCGAAACAAGCGAATGATTTCGCCCAGCGCTTTTGACGAAAATTGGCTCAGTGCGCATCAGCGACCACATCCTGTGTGGACTTTACAAGGCTTTGCAGCGTTGCCGTAGCAAGTACCAGCTTCCGATTCACACCACTTCCCACTGAAATACTGAAATTTATTTTACATTCTCTGCAATTTTTATCGTTGTATCACTGTGCATTAAATATATTCATTTTGAATAACCCTATATTATTCTATGAATTATAACTGATGTTAGTCCTAGAACATCCTGCCGAGGTGGGCAAAGGATTCGACGGTCTCCATTCACTCATTGGTCTGTTCACCATTTGGATTTTTGTTTTACCTTCACTTATTTTCATATTATAAGAAGAGCTGAGGGCGGTTTCCATCTGGACCAGCATCACTTCTAATTGTTCTGCATCTTCATTTAACACAGCGATACCATGAATTTTAATTCCTCTTAAAGTTCCTAATTTCTCACCAGCTTCATTAACTGCCCTCTGAATGCGTCCATTTAACAAGACAGGAGAGAGTGAGCATCCTGCTTAATAGTAGCTTCTTGATGTTCTCCACACCATATCACTGTCACTTACATAGTCTTTGACTTACTCTTCTGTCCTTTTACTTTATACCAGTCTCTCTCACCATCTTAAGAAGCTGCCGCCTCTCTTCTCTGTCAAATGCTTTTTCTAAGTCGATGAAGGCAATATACGTGCCTTGACTCTTCCCTAGTATTTTCTCAAGAATTAATCGTAAGCCGCATTTTGAATCTTGTGTGCCTACACCTCTTCTAAAACTGAACTGGTCGTCCGTAATTATTGCATACATCCATTAACTATTTCGTCGTTAACAATATTTCTGTTTGTCTGACAAACCAGAACAAAGGATAAATATAATATGACGACTAAAAAGAAGTTCTACATAGATGACAAGGATTTAACAACATTAGTACGGAAAGGAATAAGATATAAAGACACATACGTATATTCAAGCACTAACCAGTACTGAATTGAAAAAGCTGTTGTTGGACAACTGTGTCCACTACACTGAGGAGCATCTTCACAGAAACTATTAAAAATAATGTATTAGGTTTTAAGGTAATTAATATTAGCACTGCAATACTAAAGACGTTTCATTTTATTACACTAAAATAAAATGTGCACACTTTAATTCTTTCCACACCCTAGAGAGCCCTCTTCACAGAATTCATGTAATGCAATGGTATGAAATATTCCCACTGCTTTCTAACTTCAGCTAATCTCTTTATCTCAGTCACGGAAACAATCGAATAAACACAATTGATTCAGTAGGCTGTTGAAAACAATGGACTGATTCGGTTGTGGTTTTTCTAACGTTTGAGTTATTCATTCATTCTTTTCGATGAAACGAGGCTACAGAGTAATCGGATGAAACAATAGATTGAATCATCTGTACTTTTTCGTATCTGTTGAACTATTTATTTATTTTTGAGTGAAACTGGCCTGTGGAAGCAAACTGAATCTAAACTCTCAACGCAGTCCCGCGCATTCAGTTCTGAAGGGAAACATTCGATTCTTTGCCATTGTAAAGCCAGTATTATTGGCTACACTGTTTTGTTGTTGCTGTTCCGATATATGCTTTTTTTTGGATGTGAATAAGGAGCTTTTTGTTCTTTTTTCTTCCATGATTATGAATGTGCGTTTTTCTAATAGTGGACACTGTGTCTTGATAAGAATGCTGAAATGCTCAGTGGTCATACGACCAGATAAAAAATTATCCTCAAGATAAATTCAATCCGATATACAAAATGTGCAAGGATGATTCATGCAATGAAACTATATTAAAGAAATTCAACAAAAGTTAACGGACGATGACAAATGTTTCTCTAAAAAAAATACTTCCAACAAGTGACAATATATGCTTGAAAGGCAAGTGAGTGGTTACGTTTTTTCTGCTCAGATCACATCTGATTTTACGATATAGAATTATCAGGAATGGGCGCAAACCGGCGAGAAGAAAGAGGCACAGCTTCAGTGAATTTAAATAAAAAGTATTTGTCCATTTACACAAACATGGATTTATAACGTACCACCAGTTCTTAACCTTTTAAAACCAGCCCAAAAATCCATATTCGCTGCCAGAAGTACGGAAATTTCGCATTTATGTACATAAATACATACATTTTAAAAATACTTCGTTTTTAGAAATATATTATTTATTCCTCTTTCCTTCAAATAGCATATGTTTGTCTCTAAAGAAGTTGGCAATCCTAGTGATGATTCACATAAAAACGATAAGGTTGAAAAAGTATGTAAATGAATTCACTCAAACTCGGAGAGTGAGTGAAAAACATTGTTATAACTGACGTGGCCCCAGGCGCTAGTTTCAATCGGTTGTTTCATTGACCGAAAAAACCGACTGATCGAAAAAGCAATCGACTGGCCAATGTATTGTTAAAAATAGTTTGTGGTCCCATCACTAGTTGAAAGCGGGGATGACCTGAACGTTTAGAACAGTTTGGAACGCTATGGTTTCAGCGATATACAGTAAACTGCTGCTAGTGCTAGAACTGGGGGGGGGGGGGGGGAGGGGGGGGAATTTTTGCCTATAAGCTACAGGCAGGGTAACTTTTTGATGCACGTGAAAATGAAGTTATTTGCGTATTTTGCGAACAACATGCTTCGCTTAGGCAAATCGGTTCCACAAAACCTTTGTAATGACTTCCTTTTAGACGTCAATTAGTTTTATGTAGTCCCAAGTTGTCCTTTGTGAGCTACATAAAAGCAGCAATAGATCAGAAAATATCGGTTTCAGGGTAAACTGGTATATAATATCCATAGGCGCCTGTAAAAGGATTGGTATCCGACTAGGTTCATCTGTGGAAAGTACTGCCATCTAATGGCATCACGTGTAGACATGAGGACAGAGCTGACAATATGGAATCCTGTCCGGCAGACTTGCTCGTGTTTTGGGAGCACTTTCAGCTTCGGCTGCTATTGTGCATAGTGTGTCTTGTCTCGGCGATACTAGCAAGTAACTGACTTGTCGTCACAGAGAGCCGCAGCCTTACCGACGGAATTCGGCGAAAGAGCAGTGGTGGTTGCAACAGCCGCCATTCCGTCGGAGTCTGCCCAATAATAGCGGCGCCGTATTCCCAGAATGGCTGTGCCGCAGCCGAGGCGGCGTCCTCGCGTGACTGGGGGCGCTGCTGGCTGCCCACGCCCACGCCTACTCCCACACCCTGCCTACCAGTCTACCTGTCTACCTGCCCCTCACGTGTCAGCCCACGTGACCTTGCAGTGATATATTTTGATTCGCCACCACAAAGGTGGACGTGTGGCGCTTGAGGCAATGATTATATTCCTACAGGAGACAGTACCGGTCAAGTTCCAGTAACGATATCTCCGGAAACCTGTAGCGGCGTAAATATGGGTTAATCTCTCCTGTCATTCCCATCCGTATGTTACGTAGGAATAGACGCAATAGGAAGTGCTGCATACGGTTGCCACACCTCCTGAGCCACCCTACAGCCCTTCTTCGCAGTGAATCACGTACTCTTTCAAATACACCTGTCTAAAATCGGACTGCGTCACACGGTACCGTAACATCAGTACATTATCGGTGGATCGGGCGTACACCAATGTCTTCAAATGTTGTCATAGCCATAGGGGACCCCGTATTAGTGTCAGAATTTAAGAGAGCTTTGGCAGACTTGCGACTAAATAAGGCAGAAAGGGCATAAAACTTCATCGGAATTTCTAAAATCACTCGGGAAAGTGGCAACTAAACGACTAGTCAAATTCGTGTGTAGAATCTATGGCACCGGCGACATACCATCAGACTTTCGCAAAAATATCACCCTTTCAGCTCCGAAGAGAGGAAGAACAGATAAGTGTGAAATATATCGCACAAGGAGATTAACAACTCAAGATCCAAGTTGCTGACAATAATAATATACGGAAGAATAAATAAGACAATTGAGGAACTGTTAGATGACAATCAGTTTGGCTTTAGCAAACATAAAGGCACCAGAGACGCATTTTTGACATTGCGACTGATGATGAAAGCAAGACTGGAGAAAAATCTAAATTTGTTGATAGGATTTGTCCATCTCGAAAAAAAAGTTCGACATTGGGAAATGGTGCAAGATGTTCGAAAACCTGGGAAAAATAGGAGTAACTATAGGATGGCTCTGAGCACTATGGGACTTAACATCTGTGGTCATCAGTCCCCTAGAACTTAGAACTACTTAAACCTAACTAACCTAAGGACATCACACACATCCATGCCCGAGGCAGGATTCGAACCTGCGACCGTAGCAGTCGCGCGGCTCCCGACTGAGCGCCTAGAACCGCTAGACCACCGCGGCCGGCGTAACTATAGGAAAAAACGAGTGTATACAAGAGTGGTTTACAAGAATCAAGGGGGCATAGTAAAATTGGAAGAGCAAGAACGAAATATTCGAATTAAAAAGAATATAAACAGGGATGCAGCCCTCCTGCCCTACTGTTCAATTTATACACTGAAGATATAATGAAGGAAGTAATAGAAAGGTTTTAGAGTGGAATTAAAATTCAAGGTGAAGGGATATCAACGATATGATTCACTGATGACATTGCTAACCTCAGTAAAAGTGAGGAAGAATTACAGGATGTTTTCAGTGGAATGAAAAAAAAAACTAATGAGTACAGAAGATATTCGTGGCGGGCTGCAGCAAATGAGTAAGAAGATTGATGGGGAAAAGATAGTGAGAGAAGAAGAAGAGCCGGCCGGAGTGGCCGTGCGGTTCTAGGCGCTACAGTCTGGAGCCGAGCGACCTCTACGGTCGCAGGTTCGAATCCTGCCTCTGGCATGGATGTGTGTGATGTCCTTAGGTTAGTTAGGTTTAATTAGTTCTAAGTTCTAGGGGACTGATGACCACAGATGTTAAGTCCCATAGTGCTCAGAGCCAGAAGAAGAAGAAGAAGAAGAAGAAGAAGAAGAACAAGAAGGAAGAGAAGGCCTGGTACCCACTGGATTGAAGTCCGGTGAATGTGGAGGCCATGTTGCCGGACTTTCTTGACAAACGTCCATGAAAGGTCGCGGTGAGGTACTGCCGCACGATGCATAGAAAACTGAGTGGTGCCCTGTCGTGCATAAATTGCAGTTGTTGCGTTTTTGCAAGGGAAATATTTTACAATGGCGCTGGCAGTTCATCACGAAGAAATCAGTGATATGCGGACCTGTTAAACCGATCGCTTAAGTGTATGGTCCTATGCGCTTATCACCGACAATTCCTCCTCGTACATGAATACTGAAGTGCTCCCGAGGCCTCGCTTCCACAATTGCTTGGGGATTTGCTTCGGCTCAGTCGTGCGTACTGTGGTAATTTATGACGCCATCCCTTGAGAATCCCGACCCATCTGTAAATAAAACAAGGGCTGTGAACTGTGTTTCTTCAGCCTTATCTCATCTGCTATTGGTTCCTGGACATGTAATCGCAGGAACTTTTCTTCTAGTTTTGGTCAGTAGTACCTTCTGGGGGAACATGCGATAGTTTTTTTTAAACATCTTGTGTAATACACTCCTGGAAATGGAAAAAAGAACACATTGACACCGGTGTGTCAGACCCACCATACTTGCTCCTGACACTGCGAGAGGGCTGTACAAGCAATGATCACACGCACGGCACAGCGGACACACCAGGAACCGCGGTGTTGGCCGTCGAATGGCGCTAGCTGCGCAGCATTTGTGCACCGCCGCCATCAGTGTCAGCCAGTTTGCGGTGGCATACGGAGCTCCATCGCAGTCTTTAACACTGGTAGCATGCCGCGACAGCGTGGACGTGAACCGTATGTGCAGTTGACGGACTTTGAGCGAGGGCGTATAGTGGGCATGCGGGAGGCCGTGTGGACGTACCGCCGAATTGCTCAACACGTGGGGCGTGAGGTCTCCACAGTACATCGATGTTGTCGCCAGTGGTCGGCGGAAGGTGCACGTGCCCGTCGACCTGGGACCGGACCGCAGCGACGCACGGATGCACGCCAAGACCGTAGGATCCTACGCAGTGCCGTAGGGGACCGCACCGCCACTTCCCAGCAAATTAGGGACACTGTTGCTCCTGGAGCATCGGCGAGGACCATTCGCAACCGTCTCCATGAAGCTGGGCTACGGTCCCGCACACCGTTAGGCCGTCTTCCGCTCACGCCCCAACATCGTGCAGCCCGCCTCCAGTGGTGTCGCGACAGGCGTGAATGGAGGGACGAATGGAGACGTGTCGTCTTCAGCGATGAGAGTCGCTTCTGCCTTGGTGCCAATGATGGTCGTATGCGTGTTTGGCGCCGCGCAGGTGAGCGCCACAATCAGGAGTGCATACGACCGAGGCACACAGGGCCAACACCCGGCATCATGGTGTGGGGAGCGATCTCCTACACTGGCCGTACACCACTGGTGATCGTCGAGGGGACACTGAATAGTGCACGGTACATCCAAACCGTCATCGAACCCATCGTTCTACCATTCCTAGACCGGCAAGGCAACTTGCTGTTCCAACAGGACAATGCACGTCCGCATGTATCCCGTGCCACCCAACGTGCTCTAGAAGGTGTAAATCAACTACCCTGGCCAGCAAGATCTCCGGATCTGTTCCCCATTGAGCATGTTTGGGACTGGATGAAGCGTCGTCTCACGCGGTCTGCACGTCCAGCACGAACGCTGGTCCAACTGAGGCGCCAGGTGGAAATGGCATGGCAAGCCGTTCCACAGGACTACATCCAGCATCTCTACGATCGTCTCCATGGGAGAATAGCAGCCTGCATTGCTGCGAAAGGTGGATATACACTGTACTATTGCCGACATTGTGCATGCTCTGTTGCCTGTGTCTATGTGCCTGTGGTTCTGTCAGTGTGATCATGTGATGTATCTGTCCCCAGGAATGTGTCGATAAAGTGTCCCCTTCCTGGGACAATGAATTCACGGTGTTCTTATTTCAATTTCCAGGAGTGTATTTGAAACTATCGATGACGGAAGTGGGGGAGATGACAGAGAAACAGCATAGAGGAGATTTTGCGAGTCAGGACTTTTGTCGCGCATTGGGAGGTGTTCCGTACAACGGCAGCTTGTTGGGACAGGATTCTGCGTGTCTATGATTACACCACGCTGAACATGTGTAATACGCGACCGCGTCTTTTACGTTATGAACTCCTGAAGCTTTGGCCGCCGCTATGTTATTACCAGACATTTAATTATAACAAATGTGTTGTTGCCTTTAAAGGGCATACATTCATGACACCCACGTTAGGGTGCGAAAATAACCGAATATGAAAATTCTGTAGCTACCAATATTACAGTTCCTAAAACGTTATCGCAAACAAGTCGTACCAATATCCAGGCGTTGTGGAGATATTCTAAATGTGCTAGTCCCTCGAAACGGCATATATTCGTAAGTTATAATATCAACAGAAAACGACGAAATTCAATACGGCTCTATAACCTCTCACTGGTTAAACGTTTCATTGCACGTTGTCGAAATATCGCAGAACTTATTTCGTATTCCACGTGCACCAATACTTCCTCAGCGTGAAGTAACAGGAACGTATGTCACGAAACTCGTGCAGCTTCAAATTCACATGCCATATGGGAACAGCTTTAGATGAATGGGACCATAGAGGAGACGTGTCATGCACCTGCGTTCATGGTGAATGAATTGCAGTTCCTCCAATGCACATTCGATTTCTGTGGGTTTTACCATAATTACTTCGCACTGAAATGCATTAAGAATATAAGCACTTTTTACCAGGAATTTTCCTGGTTATATAAACTCTTTGACATGACCTGCCCAAATAACAGGTTGTGTGTTGCAACTCCCATCCGTCTTGCAGTTGCAGCGACGAAGTCCTTGCAGTACTGTGGTCGCGGAGTTATCTGACCCATCAACTCCTCATAAGCCTATAACACATTAAATGCATTCACAATTGCGTTTATCGACCAGCGGCAGCTGTAGAATGGTAGGACGACAGTAAAAATCTGTGCCGCGCCGGGACTCGAACCCGGGTTTGCCGCTTATCGCGTCCGGTCTCCTTACCAGCTGGCTATCCGAGCAAGACTCACGGTCAGGCCCAACCCTCTGTATGTGGTCATCCATGCGTGTACAACCTGTAGTCGTCCATCCGCTATGTATATCACGGTACAGGAGAGAGATTTTACTTGACTGTCGCTTGCCCAGTGTTATTTTTTTATGTCGGCGGATAAATGTATGGATGTCCAAAGGAACTTTGCATAATTAATCGGAATAACACATGCACTGCAATATCATATAAAGCCTATAAGCCTGCGGCGTGATACTTCATAAGGAAACGGGAGGGTCTGGGAAAGGACAATCTCGTACAGATCACCTAGTTTGTAGCAGCTGGATCTAATGCTCGAAGGTACGAGATACGCACACACGCACACACAGACACACACACACACAGAGAGAGAGAGAGAGAGAGAGAGAGGGGGGGAGAGAGAGAGAGAGAGAGAGAGAGAGAGAGAGAGAGAGAGAGAGAGAGAGAGAGACTCACCTGTGAGGCCGTCCTTGTCCTCGGCTTCGACGTTGGCGCCCGCGTTGACCAGAGCCAGGATGGCGTCGGCGCTGCCTGAGGGACAGGAAGCACTGGCGCGTGATTCTGCGACCACAACAACCAACCACCACAAGCGATACTCGCCAAGCGGGCGCGTCAGCGACGCGGCGCCACAGCGTCTGTCTACGTGCTAGGCTGGCGGCGCGGCACTACACGTACGTGAAGTCCCAGTGTGGCATGGAGGAGAGTCTTTTGTTTCACGGGTACACAGGGAGTATGTAGAGTGTCGCACGAAGCAGGAATACATAATACCCATTAAAATATGGTAGTGTCTGTCAAGCAGGTGTCAAGTGAAACAGTCGGCGTGAGTGTGGATGACGCGAAAATACGTCGGAACTAACTTTCATTTAAGGGATAACACAGAAAGTTGTTACTAGCATTTCAGTGTAAGCTAACGGGACAAAATGTCAGTGACCCTCTGGTTGCTTTGGAGTGTTGTACATGAAAAAGAATTGGTACCGTGCAGTTACGTGACACACCATCACTGACCCAAGTCATCAGCACAGTAAGGTGTGGCGATGTGATCTGGCAGAACGGCAGGTGGGAGCTGTCGTCTCTGGACGTGTCCGTCACTACTGGAGGTCCGTATGTGGTGTCTATGCCACCTGGAGCTACACGGTGCAAGTAGTTCCGCCGGAAGTCCGTCAGATGTCACTACGTCCGCTTTGAATGCGGGGAGCAACCTCAGCCGACTTTCTTTGCCCTCGTACGAGCATCCCACGCATCCCACGGCTGTTCTGAACTGGTAGTATGGACCAAAACAAGACAAAAACCTCTCGTAAACACTGGTTCCAAAATGCATACTTTAACAGCTGCGAGCACTTTTTCATCTTCAAAAATGGTTCAAATGGCTCTGAGCACTATGGGACTTAACTCCTGAGGTGATCAGTCCCCTAGAACTTAGAATTACTTAAACCTAACTAACCTAAGGACATCACACACATCCATGCCCGAGGCAGGATTCGAACCTGCGACCGTAGCGGTCACGCGGTTCCAAACTGAAGCGCTCAGAACCGCACGGCCACACCGGCCGGCTTTTCATCTTCGATACTGTGAAACACATTTCTTCTTTTGCGACCTTTTTGCTGCCCATATATTTGGAGGAGGTTGTGTGGACCAGAAGAAGGAAACAAGTCCAGTAAATATGGGCTCCAAAATGCCCTTGCCCATCTTCGATATTGTGAAACACATCTCCTCTACTGAATAAGCGCTTATAGCTCTTTCGTTTTAGAGCCCACTTTTACTCCACTTCTTTCTTGTTTTGGTCCACACTACCTTCGCCAAAAATATGGAAATCCAACAGCCTGCACTAGAACAGATGTGCTTCTTAGCATCGAAAATGACCAAGTGCACAGTTCTTAAGGTATGTATTTTAGAATCCACGGTTACTTGACACCTTTCCTTGCTTTCGTCCACACTACCCCCTCTGAATGTTGATTGCCGTAGAGTTTTAGAAACTGCTGTACCGGTACGTGTATTTCACTGTCAGAGGTATCGGCACGATTTTCGCTTATAACTTTCGACTCGGTCGTTTCCGGCCCAGGTCCCCTACCTCAGGCTGATACATTTACCCTTCTCCATCGTCCCCGAAGACTTGTAACATCATCACGGAATCACACTCTAGATACGGTGTTATAGCTTGCCCGCGCGGAGTGGCCGTACGGTTTGAGGCGCAATGTCACGGACTGCGTGGGCCCTCCCGCCGGAGGTTCGAGTCCTCCTTCGGGCACGGGTGTGCGTGTGTGTGTGTGTTGTTCTTAGCATAAGTTAGTTTAAGTTAATTTAAGCAGTGTGTAAGTCTATGGACTGACGACCTCAGTTCCCTTAGGAATTCACACACATTTGAACATTTTGTAACAGCTTTTTAAGCTGCTAGTAGTGGTCAGTCGACGTCCGTAGGTCGTCGTTAACCGGCATTCGTAGAGCGTGGACGTGTTATGTGTTGCACAGGACTCGTGAAAGGTGCCACTTGGTAATATTTTGAGGCTCATTTTGGAGACATGAACGTGTAGAAGCTTAACGACGTGGGTAGACTGGAAGATAATGTATCTTTTTCCTGCAATGAAATATCCACTTTCAATGTGAAAGTTGGAATAGACTAACAGACAGCTTATGTGATACAGCAGCGTTACATATACTATTCAAGGGTCTTCTAACACATTAGCAACATGCTGGCGACGAGGTGAATCATTAGCAACAGATGAAAACCTGTGCCGGATCGTGACTCGAAGTCACATCTCCCCATTAACTCCAGCGATCGCATTATCCTTGGCCATCCGCCCACGCTCCCACACGACACTGTTAGCATAGCGTCACCTTCGCATGAACTGCTCACTCGCCATTTCGGATTCCCGCAATAGTTAAGGCTTGGTGTGCATCAGCATTGAAATAATGTTGAATGATGGATCTTCGGGCGAATGTACATATGTACTTTCTTCGACAGACCATGACATTTTCACAACGAAAATCGACTTGTAGTTGAATTTTAAGTCCGAGTGTACGCGAGCAAAAACGTTGGAAATGAGTAATTTTTACGTGGTGACGTTTGGATCGGTTAGCATGAGCTAGTAGGGATTCGCGTCTCCATCGTGAGTACGTGGTCTACGTGAAAATTGTGGACGACGCAGCTTGTCAAAGAATCCTGCATAATACGAGCGACCTTCAGTTCGGGCAGTGGGGGTCTCGGCCAGGGCGTGGCATGTGTATTCGAGCTGCCGTTGGAAATGCCAGCAGAGATGGCGAATGCGGCATTGGGATCCTGTGGCACTGCGATAAGCCATATGGCGGAACGCTGGGCACACCCGTTGTGAACGGCGGCGCCTTCTTTGGGTCTCGCACTTACACATCTCCGAAAATGACATCCTTTTAAGGCATTTACCAATTTGAGGAATAGAAAAATGTTGCAAGGAGTCAGATCAAGTGAACAAGGAGAGCTGTGGAACGATAGCAATCCTTTTTGAGGTCAAAAATTTCGTGGCGGAAGTGGCCGTGTGACATGGGGCATTGTTATGATGCAACAACACTTGTATGGAATGTCCGGTATCATCCGTTACTCATCCTTTCTCTGAGCCTTTCAAGGTCATCTTTGTAAATCACGATGTTGACATTTTGTCCAGGAGAAACAAACTCACAAGAGCATGTACACGCTCGACGTTTTCGTCGTTTTGAAGTTGAAGATCCCCGTGGGTGGAGTTAGCCTTCAATTTGTTCTCGACGTGCCAAAAGTTATTTGTGCAAGCGAAAAATTTTAGGTCTTGGTAAGGAATGTTCCCCGCAGGCCTGTTTCAACTTTTCAAAGGTGACACTCGCAGATTACCCAAGTTTAACATAAAACTTGATGGCATAACGTTCCTCTAAGTTACGCTCTTCCAGCTTCGTACCACACAATAAAAACACATCTTCACTCTCGGCCCTCCCAGAAATAACGTGATGGCTGTACGGAGCGGAAAGTCGGGCTGAGCATTTGGAAAGGATGATGGGCAGACTGGTCTACACGAGTAGAACAACACAGCGTTGCCAGATCGCTTGCAGTGTTTTCAGTCTCATTACTCTTTTCAGACACCTCGTATGAACCGGCAGAGACTCCATTCTATACATGTGGCAGACTACCCGTTATGTCTCCAGTGCAATCTGCTTTATACAGACGAACATCACCTGGAATGTGGGACTGGCATGGAGTCTGACGAGAGTGATGTTGGTCCTCATTCAGTGCACGAACCCTCCTGCACTGACGCCGATTTCCCTTTTCTCCCTGGGTATTACCTTTTACTGACGTACTAAGATGCATGGAGTAACATAGATCAAGGGTTTGACCATATTCTATATCTACCTGGATGATGACAAGCCCTTACTCGATTTTTTGGACCTTCCTATTGGAAGGATTAATTCGTCTCTGACGCCACCCACGCTATGGCCAGTACTATGCTAATTATCTGGGCAGTATCTTCTTGAATCCTTCTCGCAGTTGGGATGTGCCGGGTATGAGTTGTTACGTGCGTGTCAGTTTTACGGACCGGAACAAGTGACAGGACTATACGGACCCTATCTTTGTGCAGACGTGCCCGGCCCAATGGCGCGTTGCAAGGATGCGCGGACGTCTTGTCACTAGTCGCCGCGAATGAAGATTGTTTGGTTAACCCACCTACGTGTCAAAAATAATAGTTTGAGGCGACCACTCACGTCAAGCGGGATATCCGGGTTCCAGTCCCGGTCTGGCACAAATTTCTGCCTGTTACGATTGACTCAGTTCAGTGCCCACATGCGGCTAGTGACATTGAAAACCCTTGAACATAATATACTGCTGCGTGTGGTGTATTTAGTCTTATATATCTGGAATAGTTAACTAACTAATTATTAACTAACACGTTAATAGTATTGCAACAGTATCAAAGAGAAAATTTCGTGAGCCGTTTTCCTGTTTAAGCTTGTCGACGAAAAGAAATAAATGTCAGTGAAAACAGTGGTTCGTAACTATAGAGAACAGTCAGCAGCACGAAGTATAAGCGATAATAAAGGTCAACTGTAAATTCAAGGATATATTATAATGCGACGTGTGACAAGATAATACCATCACACAGGAAAGTACAGCAGTATAGGGGCTCGGAGCAGACAGCTTATAGCGTGGGTTTCCAATGTGAGGACTGTACAGCTTACTTTACACATCTATTTGTAAACATCTGCGACAGCTGTTCCGTGGAAGATGAATAGGAAGCGGAGGTCCTGATCCGCGGCCAGCCGCTTCCGCGTCGTGTAGTGCTCTTGCTGGGCTCATGTGAATCGCCTTGCGTGTGACACACTTGTCGCGGCTGGACCGGGCCTCCTCTGAATAATGTTCTACCTGACTTCTGACCTTGTTCCAACAACTTCGAGATTCCAGACTGAGATTTTCACTCTGCAGCGGAGCGTGCGCTGATACGAAACTTCCTGGCAGATTAAAACTGAGTGCCGGACCGAGACTCGAACTCGGGACCTTTGCCTTTCGCGGGCAAGTGCTCCTGGGTTCGCAGGAGAGCTTCTGTAAAGTTTTGAAGGTAGGAGACGAGGTACTGGCAGAAGTAAAGCTGTGAGGACGAGGCGTGAGTCGTGCTTGGGCAGCTCAGATGGTAGAGCACTTGCCCGCGAAAGCCAAAGGTCCCGAGTTCGAGTCTCGGTCAGGCACACGGTTTTAATCTGCCAGGAAGTTTCAACTTCGAGATTGTTCAAAGTTGTAGGACAAACGCTTCTGCTGCGATGTCATAACTGCACAGAAGCTGGGGCACGCCACGTTGAACTACTGTTGTCGATTTTTGACCTAATGAAAGTTGGCTGGATAAAAAAAGTAATTTAAAAAATACCCCTTCTTGAATTTTTTAACATCGTCAGCAAAGTAAAGGAAAGTTTGGAATTTTCTCACTTTCGGTTGAAACTTTCGAGTTAGTAGACCAGAAAGCTTGTGTTGTAAGGACGGAAACGCGTGGTCTGAAGTTAAATCTGACTGCTGGGAACGCCTGGACCGGGGTAACAGCGCGTGGCCAGATAGGCCGCCCCCTTTGAGGCGAAGTAACGATCCGCTTGTCTCGTTAATACAGAAGCAAGGCGCCGGCACGCTCAAAGCGCAAACATTTGCTTCCGCGTCGTGTAGCGCTCGGTAAACTGGCGTAAAAGCTCCCCGGCAGGGATACGACCTAGATGCGACGTCATGTGATGTAACGCTTTACTACATGTCAAACGGCATTAGCTTATGTTCCCTAACTGCCGGGGCCCGTCCGTGACTCGACTGTCGCAGTTGCGTCACACCAACGTTAGTGCCCAGTACAGAAGTAAGTCATAAATTGCGTCAGATGACGGAATACACCTTCTCGACTCGCCGGACTATGCACGAGTAGTCCGGAAACTGCGGTTGTGCGTCTCACTCTCTGTCTTACGATATGTGCGTCACATTCACCATCATCTTGTTGCTTTCCCTAATTATGTTTCCATTTGGCTTGTGTGTGCTGGGGTACAGCTGCGCGGAGTAACCGTGCGGTCTAGGGCGTCTTGTCACGGCCGGGCGCCCCCCCCCCATCCCCCCCCCCACCCTCTCCGGTAAGAGGTTCGAGTTCTCCCTCGGGCATGGGTGTCTGTGTTGTCCTTAGCTTAAGTTAGTTTAAGTTAGATTAAGTAGTGCGTAAGCCTAGGGACCAATGACATCAGCAATTTGGTCCCATAGTCGTTACCACAAATTTCCAAATTGTCCTGGTGTACGCCCTCGCTCTAGGGATAAGGTCAACTACCCCGCACATTCTTAATGGGTGGTTCTGCGCCGTGGACTGCTCAGCGATGGTAATAGCACTGTTACACGATGATTATGAGTATAGGGGGTTACAATGACTTTCGTAACGGAGATATTGGATTCAAAGTTCTCGGTTATCCTTCCAATCTTTCAAGGACTGCCTCCAGAATCATCGTCTGGGGTTCAGACTTAAAAGATGGAGATACTCATCGAAAGCTTGGTGTTTTATCTGGACTTAGATAGCTTGAAAAACGGCTATGTACAATTGCTAAGCCACACTTTCCATGGTATTCCCACTCTTCTAAGAGCTTTCTATGAAAGCATTCTCTTGGGACATTTGTCTTCTTCCATTCTTTTGACTTCCCCAAACCATCCTATTTCTTTTTTTCCATCCGTAATAGCATAATGTGTCTCTACATGTCTACTTAAGTGATCCATATCTAAAGCTTTAACACTATTTTTATTACTTTCTGTAAGCTCCCAGCACTCACTCCCATAGCTTGTTATTTGTTCCACGATGGATTTGATGGATTTGCATAAACACATTTTAACCCTTAAAATTATTTTTGAAGAAGAAAGCAATGAGTTTAATTTTTGAACTCCGCCCTTCCCTACCTTATCGATGGTTGGATACCTCTGTCACATCTTCAATCACGTGATAGGATACTACCTAGGGAAATTCTGTACATACTTTAACAAGATGTTGGCCAACGTCCAATTTATTTCCCTCTTCTTCGCGACATAGACATTCCTTTTTCTCAAAATTAATTTTCAAACCCCACTTTCTATACTCTTCCAACAACTTCCTAAAGGCGTAAGCTACATCCTCTTCATCGTTTGCTGCAGCGACCTGATCATCAGCACAGAAAGGTATGTAATACAGCAGTTCCCTGCTCCAGTCTCCACGGCCATGCAGTTTCTACACCACATACTCAGTGACTTCTGGACATATATCTTGAACAATAAGGTAGACAGACAGTATCCTTGCTTCAGACCTTTAGTTATTCTAAAGGCCTCTCCAGAAATTTCTTTCTTCACTTTAATGACATATTCTACCGACTTGTTACGATGCTTCTGATATAAAATTTTAACAATTCCCCTGATTATAGCACCTCGAACAATGGCTTTAGTGACACTCTTTAATATGCTTTGTATAGGACTATGAGGACCAGATGATTGCTTAGACTCCTTTCCAATCGCTTCTCTATGATCTGTCTTAGGGTAAAGACGTTATCTACACATGACCTGTCTCTTCTAAAGTTATTTTACCCTTCCACTTCATTTATAGTCTCCTCCATTTTTGATTTTAAAATCTTCGAGTACAATCTGAACAGCCTGATAACTGAACTTTTGACACTAATGCGATTGTAACTGCTGCACACTTTATTTCTTCTTTCTTTGTGTATGCGTGTTAGATGGGCTAAATTCCGCTCTGCTGGAATTTCCTCCCCAAACCACATACATATAAACAACTTGCTTTGATATTGCTTGGGCCATACCTCGCTTATTCTGCTCGTACATTTCCAGATCATGATGATTTTCCAATTTTCATTTGTTTATCTGCCTTCTGTACCTATTTCGTAGTTATTATCTCTGTCTCTTCGCCCTCCTGGTTCTCCCGCATCTGTCACTTTATTTCCTTGTATTCTAGCCTTTCATCTGTCAGTAGGCCTTTAAAATGCTTCCCCCGCTCTACCAGGCTGATAATCGGTAGGTTTGCTCTTTCTATTACTTCTTTCTTCAGCTCTGCAACCATTTTCCATGCTGCCGCCACTTCTGTGTCCCCCATACATGAATCGACTTCCTAGATTTCTTTTTTTCCTTTCGCAAATGTCCTTTTCTACTTCTCTATTCGTTCTAACACACAAGGCTCTATCATGCTTGTCCCGTGTTCTCAATCAGTTACTATAGAACGTCAATTCTAGGTTTACATTTTCTTCAGTGCTTTGAGTCCGCCATTGTGAGGACCGCTTTCTTCCTTCTTTTTGCTTTCACAGTGCTTAAAAAGCTACTTCATATATGCATTTTTCAATTCCTTGGTATATATGCTCCGCTGTTCCTTCTTCTAAGTGCCTTATTTTGTTTCACAGTGTAATTTGTAAAGAAATTGTACAGACTCTTTTTCAAGCTACCTAAGTTGTGTTTCATAGCACGCACTGTCCTCGCAGGAATATCTGCCTCTTTAACCTCTTTAAAATGTTGCTAAAATTTACGTGTCAGGGCAGCTGCATATCACTCATAAAATATTTACCAAATTTATCGTATCATCAAATCAAATAGGTTTCAGATCACACGATATCATGAGTGCTATGGATGGAAGTAACCAGTTTCACACTGTGTTTCTAGGCTTTAGAAAAGGCTTTAGTTAAGACCATACCGACGTCTGCTCAATAAAACAAAATATCTGACCAGGGTTACGACTGGACTGAAACTATTTTACCAGTCAGAACGCAGCACGTTCTGCTACACGGAAAATTACCAATAGACATGGTGGCGTGCGTCACATAGAAAAGCACACGAACCATGAGTACTTATGGCATACACTAATCAATTAAATGATACTATTAGTTGGACTGTCATAGTCTTCGAAGATAATACGTTATCTATGAGTACTTTTATCTAATACAAATTACAGAAAGAAGAGATATGAAATATTAAGCAGATAGCTTTCAACACTTTTCTCAGGGAAGTAGCACTCCATCTTCAGTCTAAATTTCTTTGCAGTAACAGCATCAGCTTATTTACTGTCGACACAACCTTACTTAATGAGTAGGACTCTTAAATACCGCTTCGGGTCTCCTGCCTGTGAAATTCTTTTACAACACTTTGAAGGTCACCACCGTCTGACGGTAGGTTACTCCTTCATTGGAATTCCTTGTGCAACGTTATACCCTTAGCTATACACTCACAATACTGCACGCTGTTCATTCGCGACACACACGCTACAATCAAGGAATTATCAGTTCAGTATTCGAGGGAAGTGTGTGGGGTAAACAGAGACGAAGAGATGAAGTACAGTAAGCAGATTCAGAAGGATGTAAGTTGCAGCAGTTATTCGAAGACGAAGAGACTTGCACAAGACAGAGGAGTGTGGAGAGCTGCATCAAACCAGTCTTCGTACTGAACAACAACAATAACATTCGGAAAGTTATTGTTAAATATTGTACATATATCTGACTCTCCAGTAACAATAACATTTCTCTTGCATGCTGATTTTATCTCCTCGACCTCGTATTGATGGCGAGACACTTCCTTCACACACAGGTTTTAATTTTATACTGAGGATTAGCTATTCTGTTTGCTTCTTTTCTTCCTAATGGCATTTGTAAGACCCTTACAGTACTGTTTGTAACGGCCTACTTTAGTTCAGTTGTGAATATCTGATATAGTACCCACTTTATTCAACATGATATCCTTATCCCATTAATCAGTCCACCCAGATTGCCTGTTATAGTAGCCTGTGTCTAACGTCCTAACGGGAAGTATGTTTTGAAAAAAAGTATAAGTAGTGTGTTGAGGAAAGCACTATTAATATCATTTATGTTATCAACACTATAGACATCCGGCCTCTGGTGTTCTTTAATGAGTCTCTCCTGCCGTTGAATTAAATGTGAGGCAGTTCTTTTCTCACGGTTGTGTTGCAGGTGTGGGTTCTGGAACCGCGCGACCGCTACGGTCGGAGGTTCGAATCCTGCCTCGGGCATGGATGTGTGTGATGTCTTTAGGTTAGTTAGGTTTAAGTAGTTCTAAGTTCTAGGGGATTGATGACCTCAGACGTTAAGTCCCATAGTGCTCAGAGCCATTTGAACCATTTTTTGCAGATGTGGGTACTTCATAACTGGAACGCGAATGGTTGTTTACTTTGGTTCCGCTCATTCTACTATCTCGTTTGGAGTTATTAAGTGGAACTCAGAGATGCACAACTAAATCTTCTAATGAGGCAAGGAATAAATGCCAAGGTTAGCGACCCATTCCGCACATGCTACCGGGACAAAGACAATAAAAACGACGACTAGGCGAAACAACAAGGGAACACTGGTTATGCACTCGGACAAAGATATGTAACAAATGTGTTCAGCTAGGAGGATTCCTTTCAGAATGGAAGCAGGCTGAATCACTTACAGACGATCCGACGTATCTTAAGTCTTCCAGATCCACTGACCTTGTTGGTAACGTCTTTGGAAAGCTGGTGTTCGAGGAACTGACGAGATACAAAAGACAGTTTGGTATGAATGAGTGGTTTCAGCACATGAAAACCCACAGAAATGCCATGAACCAGGCCTATCGCTCCATTTTGTACGCTAGTCAAAAAGCGTCTGATTGTAGGGAATAACGGACGACGTTGCGGGTACCTTCGTTAATAACGTGTGGGGCCTCTCGCCAGAGAAGTGACCATTAAAAGTCGTCCACAGCAGTGAAAATGGAACGTCACAGGGGTAAGGGGCTAGAATGTCGACAACTGCTGTGTGGTTATCGGAAGAACCACTGCTGAGATAGAATTGCATAACGTATGTCCACAGACACATTCGTTACAATAGGGGCGACCAAGAAATGACCGCAGGGTTTTGTGTATGGTCCAGTATTTATACATAAAACCAACAAGACAGGTTTTTTTTTTTTTGACAGGCCAAGGGCCATATTTAAACCAGATAGAGAAAAGCCTGTCGAAATCGGAAACGAGGGACACTTGATACTGTAGTGTTCGACTGCCCAAGTTACGCCCCACTTTTCTTCCTGAAGAGGCAACGACTTCAAATTAGGAATACACGTGAAATTATGTACAACGCAGAACAGACCATTGTATTTGCGGACTTGGTCGACAAGATAGCATCTCCACCTCACAAAGAGTGTATTAGAAGATTGAGAGGACAGCGACGCTCCTGGAAATGCCGTCCCAACCACGCTGAGCTAGAGGCCTTAATTCTGACGCCAGTAGAGAACGTGTAACAGAAAAGCGGACGCCGTAAGACTTGCCCGCAAGTGATGGCAGTGCCATACTAGAGGATACGCGCCCAACACACAGATTTGACAGAGGGCCTGAATGAGAGCGGAGAGAGAGCTCAATATATCCATGATCATCTTCAAATGCTCATCGGAATGCATTAGATCCCACATGGCTGTTGCGTAACTATTTTGTTTAGCGTTTTGAAGTTAAATATAGTTCTAGACTTCACTCGTACGGCATTTTTTTATGGTTGACAGGCGCTCACTCGAGCAATTTCCGTCTCTGCCGCAGGGTCATTTTCATTTGTCGCAAAATAAATGAGAATACGGAGAGTGAACTGTATCCTGTCTTTTTCTTGTATCCGTGGAACAGACTGAACGCAAGCAAAGGCACGCACATTTCTTTGTACCATTACTGTGAACACATTGGTGGGTTTCAAAGAGACCCGCGGTGTGAACTACATTACTAAACTATCCTGCATAATAATTTTTCAAGGATATTTAAAGATAAACTAGCGGGAGCGGCAGAACCAAAAGAGACTGAAGTAAAAGAAAGATGTATTAGAAGTGTTATGGTGTAGTGTACAGGGTGTCCACAAAGGCTGGGTACACAGGGAATGATAATAAACAGTAATAAATATCCGATATTCTGTAAAGTTTAACAAATAAATAATAATAAAATAAATTGTAACAATTCTAATAACTTTTTTTCAGACTGAATGACGGCTGTGCCCAAAGTAGTTGATACTCTTAAATGGATGAGAAGGGTGGTCGTATGGTGCAAAACTGCGGAAGAATTTAACTTTCGACGCCCTCTTCATAAACCTATTTGTTCTCCTGCCTCGGGAAATTAATCACAAAGTTTAAAGAAACAGGCACTGTGTTGGACAAAACCCCGTTCCGGACGACCAAAGACTTCAGACGAAACGAAAGAGGCTGTCTTGGCCAAGGTTTGCGCTAAAAGTCGCTTCATCGGACATCCACGGAGTTGAGTGTTTCAAGGTCAACCACCCACAAAATTCTGTCAGAGGAGAGGTTTCATCCGTACAAGTTACACAGATGTTACATCACTTCATGAACATGACACCGATAGATGCATTCAGATGTGTGAATTGTTTACAGATTTATTGGGTGAAAATACCAATGTTACTAAAAACTGTGTGTGTTGTTCAGTGATGAATCTGTCTTTTACGTCAATGGTGAAATAAAAAGACAAAATCTTCGATATTGATCTCAAGGCAGTCCACATTGGATGAGTCCATCAAAACAACAGGGCTGCCAAAATGTGATGGTGTGGTTTATGGAAACCTCATGTACCAGGAACTTTCTTCTTTGATGAATGTGTAACGGGTGAGACTTATCTGAACATGCTGAGAGACAAATTGATGTCTCAGGTTGAGCGTCTGGGTGAGGGACTTCCAGACTGATTTCAGCAGGGTGGGGCACTTCGCATTTTCCTGCTGCTGTGTTAGAGATTGGTTGATTAACAGTTTTCCTCACTGGAATGGGAGAGGAGGTCATGTGATGTGGTCCACTTGATTTCTTTTCTTGGGGTACGCTGAAAGAAAAAGTTTACTCGATGATGATTACAAATTTAAACCAACTAATAGAACGCATTACCAGTCTGTGTGCTAAACTCGACGGCAATTCAGACGTATTCCATCAAGTTCGCCCTAATCTTACAAAGCGTTTCAAGTTATTCATTGAAAAGCACGGAAATCATGATGAAAATATTATTTATTAACATTAAAGTGTCTAAAATGTGGTTAATTATTATTTATTAGAATTCCCTATGTACCCAGACTTTATAGACAGCCTGTAATAGACGGCTTCCTCCCCAATCTGTAATACGTGTAATGTATAAAGCAGAACAATGGACATGTGTAGAATGTCTTTCTGTTCGATATTGGAATTGACAGCCGAGAAAATAGCGATTTAAGTTGCAGTATTAGTGGCGTGCAGCTTGACAAAGTCGCATCGACTAAATACCCATGCGTAAACTTGCAAAGCGATATGAAATGGAACAAGCACGTAAGGACGGCAGTGGGGGAGGTGAATAGTGGAATTCGGCTTATTGGGAGCGATTTAGGAAACTGCAGCTCATCTCCAAAGAAGACCGAGTATAGAATACCAGTATTAGCAATTCGTGAGTACGGTTCGAATGTTTGGGATCCTCACTAGGTTGGAGTAAAGGAAGACATCGAAGCAATTCAGAGGCGTGCCCTGGATTTCTTACCGCTTGATTCTGTCAGTACGCGAGTGTTACGTACATTCTTCCTGAACTCAAATAGGAATCCCTGGAGGGAAGGCGACGTTGCGAAACACTACTGAGAAAATTTAGAGAACAGAAATTTGCGGCTGATTGCAAAACGATTCTATTGCCACCAGCGTACATTTCGCATAAGAACGACAAAGGCAAAGTAGGAGAAAGGGTCATGCGGGGCATATAGATAGTCGTTTTTCCTGCGCCCCATTTGCGAGTGAAATAGGAAAGGAAGTGACTTGTACATGCTACCCTCCGCTACACATGATTCGGTGGCTTGCGGAAATATTTATGCATGCGTAGACGATGCGTTTTGACGACTGTGATATCCACGATTACGTGTGGGAAGCGATTTTTGTATGAAGGGACGACAGCGACGTATCCACGTCTGCTTTAGATGCAAGGAAAATGGGCCATGCCCGAAATTAGAAGAGCTAAATATACTACGATTTCCAAATACAGCGAGGTGGAATGATGCCTTTCCTCAAACTTACTGAGGCCGTTGTGCCCACCCAGATGAATATGCCGACTGAAATGTCTACTACTACAAAGGCTCGTTGAACCAGTCGGTTTCCCACGCACCCAGACGTTATTTTTAGTATGTTCATGGTAATTAACTGCGTGAAGAGTTTGACAGAGCACTGAAAGACCTGAGTCGAAACAAGGCCCCGGGAGTAGACAACATTCCATTAGAACTACTGATGGCCTTGGGAGAGCCAGTCATGACAAAACTCTACCATCTGGTGAGCAAGATGTATGAGACAGGCGAAATACCCACAGACTTCAAGAAGAATATAATAATTCCAATCCCAAAGAAAGCAGGTGTTTACAGATGTGAAAATTACCGAACTATCAGTTTGATAAGTCACAGCTGCAAAATACTAACGCGAATTCTTTACAGACGAATGGAAAAACTGGTAGAAGCGGACCTCGGGGAAGATCAGTTTGGATTCCGTAGAAATGTAGGAACACGTGAGGCAATACTGACCCTACGACTTATCTTAGAAGAAAGATTAAGGAAAGACAAACCTACGTTTCTAGCATTCGTAGACTTAGAGAAAGCTTTTGACAACGTTAACTGGAATACTCTCTTTCAAATTCTAAAGGTGGCAGGGGTAAAATACAGGGAGCGAAATGCTATTTACAGTTTGTACAGAAACCAGATGGCAGTTATAAGAGTCGAGGGGCATGAAAGGGAAGCAGTGGTTGGGAAAGGAGTGAGACAGGGTTGTAGCCTCTCCCCGATGTTATTCAATTTGTATATTGAACAAGCAGTAAAGGAAACAAAAGAAAAATTCGGAGTAGGTATTAAAATTCATGGAGAAGAAGTAAAAACTTTGAGGTTCGCCGATGACATTGTAATTCTGTCAGAGACAGCAAAGGACTTGGAAGAGCAGTTGAACGGAATGGACAGTGTCTTGAAAGGTGGATATAAGATGAACATCAACAAAAGCAAAACGAGGATAATGGAATGTAGTCGAATTAAATCGGGTGATGCTGAGGGGATTAGATTAGGAAATGAGACACTTAAAGTAGTAAAGGAGTTTTGCTATTTAGGGAGTAAAATAACTGATGATGGTCGAAGTAGAGAGGATATAAAATGTAGACTGGCAATGGCAAGGAAATCGTTTCTGAAGAAGAGGAATTTGTTAACATCGAGTATAGATTTAAGTGTCAGGAAGTCGTTTCTGAAAGTATTTGTATGGAGTGTAGCCATGTATGGAAGTGAAACATGGACGATAACCAGTTTGGACAAGAAGAGAATAAAAGCTTTCGAAATGTGGTGCTACAGAAGAATTCTGAAGATAAGGTGGGTAGATCACGTAACTAATGATGAGGTATTGAATAGGATTGGGGAGAAGAGAAATTTGTGGCACAACTTGACTAGAAGAAGGGATCGGTTGGTAGGACATGTTTTGAGGCATCAAGGGATCACAAATTTAGCATTGGAGGGCAGCTTGGAGGGTAAAAATCGTAGAGGGAGACCAAGAGATCAATACACTAAGCAGATTCAGAAGGATGTAGGTTGCAGTAGGTACTGGGAGATGAAGAAGCTTGCACAGGATAGAGTAGCATGGAGAGCTGCATCAAACCAGTATCAGGACTGAAGACCACAACAACAACATGGTAATTAAATCCGCCACAGTTGTAAAATACTTTTATTGACCGAAGTCTTACACGACAAAAGTCGCTATACACTACCACGGCTTCGGGATTTTAACCCCATCATCAGGTGTATCTGAAATCTTAAGTAAAACAAGTTTCGTCTGACATTTTAGTTTCCAACTATTAATCTTTAATTTTTTTTAATGCAGTAGGTTACAACTGTTGATTTAGTGTACTTCAGATAAACTTCATGAAGGGGCTAAAACTCGAAACCGTGTATACAGAATTCTGTCGGTCGGTCAATAACAGTATTTTACAACTATGGCGTGTTTGTTTACCTCGAACATATCGGAGAATAGTTGTGGACGTCCCACAAATAAAAATTTATGTTATTTTTGTTGCCTGGCATTAAAACTTCAGCAGCGTGAAGACGGAATGCAACACATGCGGAACTGGTATGAAGCGTATTACGTGTTTGGATATCCGCATGATTAGGATTTACGTGAATCCAGTCAAATTAGGCAGCAGTAGCGCCGTCTACGTTTTGTGCATCGCAAAGGTGACGCAACGCGTTTCTCATTCACAAATCGTACTTGACTGGCAGTTGTTTGTGACTAGATCGTGCTATGCTTCGCATTAGAAAGAGACTACTGTAGCAACACTTGTCGAAATTCGATAGAGACAGCATCGTCTGTCGAGACTGGACTTGATCGATCCGCGATGCTGGTGCCGGTGTTGGTCAAGAAGCCACGACTTTCAACGAATATGGAATCGATATGGCCACACACAACGCCATGCACGATCTCATCGACGTCGCGCGACTAGCGCCCGAGAGGACAGAATATTGTTCGCTAGGGGGTGTATGATCCTACGGACACTTCTGCACAAACCTTGGGTCAGGAAAGGTTTGTTCGCAGCAAGGCAGGTATCTTTACGAATAGTATGACGACATCTGGACGACCGTGGACGGTCAGCAGGGCAATCACTGTTGCGGCTTCCCCTGATGCGGCAGAAGATAGAAAATGGAAGGAAGGAAAATCAGGATTTAACGTCTCGTCGACATCGAGGTCATTAGCAACGGAACACAGGTTCGGATTGTTACAAGAATGGCGGCGGAAATCGGCAGTGCTGCTTCAAAGGAACCGACGCGTGTTTTCCTGGAGTGATTTAGGGAAATTACGGAAAACGTACATCAGAATGGCTGGATGGGGGATGTGAATCGCCGTCTTCCCGCATGGGAGGCCAGTGTCCTGAGCTCTGAGCCACTTCGCTCGGCGGCAACAGAGGGAGGAACACTGCCAGTGGTCCGCCCAACGACAGCAAAGGCAAGAGGAGCAGCACCGCGTTGTATCTTCAAACGGTTCCAGATCCTGTGCACACCATCACGATGGACGGCTGTATATGTTGATGCTCCGAGCAGAACGGACATTGCCTGACTGCGTTCGTCATCATCACACGGTCGCAGCACCAGGCCGTGATGGCAGGAGGTGCAATTGGGCACACAACGCAGTCACTGTAGGCAACACTTTAAACAGCAGACGCTTTCATTTATAGCGTGTCAACTCCAGTGGCTGTGCCCCGTCTTTCAACAAGATAACGCAAAACCTCACTTTCTCCATTTTGTACTGACCTGCGTCGATAAAGTGGGTATTCTACTGTTGTCCCAGCGATCACGTTCTCAGCGATTCATAACGCCTGAATGTGTCTGGTCATGGGTTGCCCGCTGGCTGTCCTCTGCAGTTGTTGAACTCTGGCGTAAATTTGAAGCAGTGTGAAACGACGTACCCATATCTGTGATCCAAGCTGATTTCTACTGTGTTAGAAAAGTTGCTGCTGCGAGAGGTGGCTGTACTGTGTACTAAATTTTTCACACTGCGTATCCTCAAAATACTTATAAATTCATTCACGTACTCTTACGACTGTACTGTAAACACGCAATATGTAAAATTTCGTCACTTGCAACCATTTGTGGTGTCGCAATTTTAATGTCCAGTACTGTATACATCAAATCTCCCGACGAAGAAAGGCTGAACCAGGAGAGGCTGTCTGCAGGTAGTTGTGCGGGTTGCGTGACGGGCAGGCGAAGCCGCGTGACAAGCGATACTCTGGGAAGGAGAGGGGAGGGAGAGGGGGAGAGAGAGACAGAGAGGGGGGGGGTGAGAAATGTGCGGTGGGGGTGAGGCAGGGAGGGAGGCGGCATTTTTCTTGCGCGGAGGAAGTCTGCAGCCACGCGCAGCACAAACTTGTCGGCGCAGGCCGCTCCAGAAGCACTCCCTGACAGTGCAGTGACGACAACAGGTAGCACGGAAGCCCCGGGAGCCTATCACCGGCTCATATCGCGCTTCATATTCACTCGCGGGAAAAAAAATGAGACACTAGGAAGGAGTTGTGCGACACAAACCGAAATGGTAGGCGTGTTTCCACATTTGAAAGATGATGTCTAGTCATGTAAGAAGGGCGCTAGTAGCACTACTATGAGAATGCTAAACAGGTTTGTTTTACATACACGAGCGTTATGTAATAGAGCCATGAGAAGCTGGATGTTTCTCCAGTGATATTGTAGAAAGATCTTGGAGGCATGTACCCAGTGTGCATGATTGTTGCCAGTGGTGGTGACGGCAATGTACGGCCGCAGGAAGGCCGGGCTCCGGACGGCCACGTGGCACTATCGAGAGGGAACACCATGATCTTCGATGTATCGTCCTAGCGCATTGTACTGCATCTTCAGCAGCAATTTGAGCCGTATTTGGAGCCACAGTGACACAACGAACTGTTACAAGTCGGTTACTTCGAGGAGAGCTCCGAGCCTGTCCATAATTCACCGCCAATTACGACTTCAGCAGTGTCAAGCGAGATCTCACTGCAGGGGAGGGTGGAGGTCTGTTGTGTGTTCTGTTGAAAGCTGGTTCTGCCTCGGTGCCAGTGACGGCCGTGTGTTGGTTAGAAGGAGGCCAGTTGAAGGCCTGCGAGCAACCCGTCTGTGTGCTGGACACATTCGACCTACACCTGAGTTACGGTCTGTGGTGCGATTTCGTATGATAGGAGGAGCACTGTCGTGGCTATTCGACGCACCCTGACTGAAAATCTGTACGTCAGTCTGGCGATTCGGCCTCCTGAGCTGCCATCCATGAACATCATTCGAGGTGGTGTTTTCCAACAGGTTAATACTCGCCCACATATCGCTCTTGTAACCCAACATACTCTACAGAGTGTCGACATTTTGCCTTGGCCTGCTCGATCACAGATCTGTTTCCAGTCGAGCACATTTGGGACATCACCGGACGACAATTCTAGCGTCATCCACAAACTGCAAACAGCATTAACTGCCCATGGATTAACCGACCAAGAGCAACAGGCGTGGAACTCTCCCCCCCCCCCTCCCCCAAATGACACCTGGCATCTGTACAACACAATGCACGCACGTTTGCATGCTTGCATTGAACATTCTGGCGGTTACACCGGTTATTAAATCATTTCACACGTGCAATGGCTTATCTCGCGCTTATATTAACCTGTGATTTTGCAATGTTAAGCACTTAGATATGTTACCTAGACGAACATATTCCCGAAATTTTATTACTCTACATTATTTATTTGTCGGTACTGCGATTTTTTTTCGTCAGTTTACTGTGGAAAGACTGAGGCTCCAGTTTTACCAATCTTCCCCGCATCTTCGTCCTATCCAGGGAGCATTGAAACCGAACTATTTTTGTATTATTATCTAGCACGATACTTGCAGTCAACATTCAATGAAAATTGCAGAAGGAAACTTTATTACATGTGCTGCACAGGATAAGAGTTTACTCGTGCAAACACAGTCAGTTATCCTTCTGGCCCTGCAGAATTGTTTTCAAAAGGAAGCAACATTCTCAAACTGACTCTTTTCATGTAATTCATACAGAACTTAATTTGAGAGCGCTTACGTGATATGTGCTGTTCCTTATCTTACACGATTAACAGGTATTTTTTAAGCCGAATAATTTGATAGCAAAGTGGTATGCATATTTTGTTAGTAAGCGTTGATATGTACAGGGGTTGGACAAAAATACGAAAACACCGCGAGGAACGCATGCTTGAGTGTAAATGCAGATACCTGCCAAGCTTGGAGACTGTGTTGTTGTGTTTGGACACGAACGGCGCCTGTGCAGCGTCCTCAAAATGGTTCAAATGGCTGAGCACTATGGGAGTTGGCATCTGAGGTCACCAGTCCCTTACAGCGTAGAACTACTTAAACCTAACTGACCTAAGGACATCACACACATCCACGCCCGGGGCAGGATTCGAACCTGCGTCGGCAGCGGCAGCGCGGTTCCGGACTGAAGCGCCAAGAACCGCTCGGCCACAGCTGGCGGCGCTGCGTCCTCACCACACTGCAAGTGTCAGTCGTGGTCAGCACAGTGTGAGGAACCAGGGGAACTAGAACGTGGGGAAGATGTTGGTGCTAGTGTGGTGGGTGCTTCCGTAACCTTGGGAGCCGCAGTGTTTGGTGTTTCAAGAGGCACTTATCGAAGATTTATAACGCTTACTGGGAAAACGGAAAAACATGATCGATAAGTGACAGCGCGGACGAAAGTGTATGTTGAACGATCGTGAAAGATGGACACTTAACAGGATTTTGCGGAGAAATAAGAGGACGAAAGCTTCAAAAGTCATTGCACAACTTAATATCTCACTCGCGAACCATGTCAGCACAAAAAAAGAAACCTACTAAGGAAGGGACATAACTGGGGAGTTAAATGGCGAGCTTAAAATTCCAAAACCTGTCATCAGTGATGCAAATACCTGTGTCCAGAAAACATGGTGCCCAAGCCTTATAACGAGGGCTGCAGAGCAATGGAAGAAAGTCATTTGGTCGGATGAATCGTGTTTCACGCTCTCTCCAAGTTCTGGCGTGGTTTATGTCCTGAAAGTGATGCATGGCGGGCTATCGGTGATGGTTTGAGCAGCCATATCGTAGTACTTCAAGGGCCACATGGTTACTCTGCAAGGTCGCATTACCATTTTGACCGTGGGGTCCATCTCATGCTACAATGTCCGTACCCCAGCGCTGTGTTGCAATGTGACAAGGCTGCTGTCCACACGGCTCGCGTCGCCCAGGAATGGTTTTGTGAGCACCAGGATGAACTGTCGCGTCTCCGCTGGCCACCACCGTCACCAATTCGCAGTATTATTAAGCCTTCGTGGTCTACTTTAAAGAGTATATTTGTGTGATCAGTATCGACCTCCATCATCATTACACGGACCTGCCGCTATTTTTTCAGGAAGAGTGGTGTAACATTCCCTCGAAAACCACACGGAACCTGTATTCATGCATTCCGAAACGACTGGAAGCGGAAACTTCCTGGCAGATTAAAACTGTGTGCCGGTCCGAGATTCGAACTCGGGACCTTTGCCTCTCGCGGACAAGTTCTATACTAACTGAGCTATCCAAGCACGACTCACGAGCTTCAATTCTCCCAGTACCTCGTCTCCCACCTTCCAAACTTCACAGAAGCTCTTCTGCGAAACTTCCACAAGTAGCACTCCTGGAAGAAAGGATATTACGGAGACGTAGCTTAGCCACAGCCTGGGGGATGTTTCCAGAACGAGCCTCGGACCGGCACAAAGTTTTAATCTGCCAGGAAATTTCATATCAGCGCAGAGTGAAAATCTCATTCTGAGCTGGAAGCTGCTTCGATGTGAATGTTTTCCTACACCACATTAGGTATGCTAATGTGTTGTGTTTCCTGCGAAGCCATATTTTCGTCCACCCCTCAATCTTTATATCATAAATATGAATATGAAAACCACCATTTAGATCTGAAATTAAATCATTCTTGTTATTAATTCCAGTGTATTAGAAGAATTCCTAGCACGTAATGTTTTCATTAAGGTACCAGTAAAGTTGGATGATCACTGGAAGATAAAATTTGAAATAGGAAAAAAAGCTACGAATCAAAAAGGCGACTCTGCTCAGCAGACTTTGTCACAGCGGTGTCAGGTTAAGGAAGTGATCGGCTACTTCCGACGACTCATACACACGAACAAACGAGCTGCACATGAACCCGACACTTCGCCTGCAGATAACACTGTCTGATATCGTATCGGTGTCCAGTACCTAGAGCGATTGAGAGTGAGAGCCCTTCGAAGTATTGAAAATCTTTCGATACCAACCGTCTACTTTGACTCCTGACGTCAGTAAAAAGTCGGACGCAAACCATTAATCTAAATCCGTTATCGTAAAATACCAGTATTAAAAACAATTACGCAGGGTGAACGCGAACTGCCATCGACAAAATTTCAAAGTTTGTCCAGGGACATTTTCTGAATACTTTGGCACAAGCAACCAATCATATCCGAACGCTCGTAATACACAAATTGCATTTCGTTTGATTTCTTGCCCTCCATTCCCCTCCATCTCGTTCCTGCGTCAGTCCCCTTAATGTTAGATATTTCTCTTGTACTGAAAAGATCTACACTACAGTGCAGTGTCGGCGGTAAGCGTCGTGTGTTATGTTCGAAATCAAAAATGTTCCATTGAATCAGGCTATCCGCTGATAACAACAATATTACAGCGACTTCATTTTTCGCCCTCTACCTTGCATTCATTAAAGCTCAGTTCTGTCTCGATTTTTTTCCAGCAGCGTTAGCTCTACGTTCACAGCTATACACAGTAGTACGGATAGCCTTACTGGTGGAGAGATGGCCGATGTGCGCCTCGTCTAAAGGGGCACTGGACGCAATGAAAGAGCGGAAGAGCGGCGATTGGCCGATCCGTTCCCACAGCGACAGCAACCACGTCACAGTAGTTTCGTATCTTTCTGATGACTGTTGCATTACTCTTCGTTTTGCGATGCATGTTTTGGTGGTTATACAACGGAGTTTTTCACTAAATAACATAAATAGTCTGCATCGAGCCACCTAAAAATATGGGCGCGTTTCACCAAAATATCCCTAAAAATCCCTAAACAACATCAGAAGTTATGTAGGTGGGATTCAGGTTCACCCTATGGTTATTCTCGTAACACGACATTCATTCGTTAGTTTCGCTAATTCTCAATGAAAATGTCACCTTACAGCCTGACCTAGACCTGTGCCTGCGCTACGGATCGGTTTGTCACCACACCTGCATCCCAAAAAATAACATACAGTTGCCACCATTCTATTCTACCTCTGTTCGTGCATGTATTAACGTCATATGTGACGACATAACTACGTCACGGGACAAAGCAGATGTCCAATATCGATAGCTTCAGTTGGCCTGAGAGCGTTTTCGCCGAAAACGGGTGACCCGGCTGAATCACGCAATTTGACTCTTAGTCTGATCATGAGGTGTGGCCATTGATTGCATGCGTTTATCACGTAGTCTGACGTGAGGATCAATGAACTATACTTGACGGGATGTCTCTGGAACATCTTAGGTGATTAGAAAGTTAGCAGACAGGAATACAATTAAATACATAGCTTTAACTCAGCATTAGCGGTGAACGTCGATCTTGCCTATGTACAATAATATTTAGAAGTGCAGTTATAGACTGAACTGCGAATATTTCTTTACAATTCTGATTGCTTCACACATATAGATCAATTGTCAATGTATAAACTGTATGTGGCGCCTGGCTAGGTCGTAGCTACTGACTTAGCTGAAGGCTATGCTAACTAGCCTCTCTGCAAATGAGATCTCTGAAGCTATAACACGTGAACCATTCGTATTAAGGTCATTGTAGAACTGGCCAGTGCGCTAGCTTGTCTCCTAAGACCAGCCGAGTGGCGGCGCTCGGTCTGCTAGCGTCGACAGTGGCGACTCGCGGGTTCGACGTGTACTGACGGACCGCGGCCGATTTGAAGCCTACAACCTAGCAAGTGTGGTGCCTTGCGGTGACACCACACCGACTGCCACAGTAGGTGGATGGACCACTGTCTACATCTACCTGAGTTCTCTGAAGCCACATTTACATACAACAACTTTCAGTCAATTTCTCTACCGTTTCCACTCTCCAGTAGCACATAGGAAAATTAACACGTAGATCTTTCCGTGCCAGTTCTGATTCTCTTATTTTATTACGATGGCTATCTCTCCATATGTAGGTCGGCGACAGTAAAATATTTTCGCATCCACAGGACAAAGTTGCTGATGTAAAAGCCGGCCAGAGTGACCGAGCGGTTCTAGGCGTTTCAGTCTGAAACTGCGGGACTGCTACGGTCACAGGTTCGAATCCTGCCTCGGGCATGGATGTGTATGATGTCCTTAGGTTAGTTAGGTTTAAGTAGTTCTAAGTTCTAGGGGACTGATGACCTCAGAAGTTAAGTCCCATGGTGCTCAGAGCCATTTGAAGCCATTTGTTGATGTAAAATTTCGTAAAAAAGATCAGCCATACCGAAAAAAGCCTTGTTTCAATTCATTCCTAAGCGCGTATCACATCAGTGACACCCTCCCCCCTATTTCACTGTAACAGAAAATGATCTGTCCTTCTATGAAGATTATTGATATCCCTCGTCATTCCTATCTGGTAAGTATCCCTTACCGCGGAACAATACTTGAGAAGAGGACGAACAAGCATAGTGCAAGCAGTCTCTTAGGTAGATCCGTTGCATCTTGTAAGCCTTCGGACAATAAAACGCACTCTTTGGTGACCCATCCCCAAAATATTTTCTATGTGTTCTTTCCAATTTAAGTTGTTAGTAATCGCAGTTCCTTTAAATTTGTGTGATTCATGTTGTAACAGAAATTAGCTGATTGTTTTCAATACTCATGTGCAGGACCTCACACTTTTCCATATTTAGTGTCAGTTGCCACTTTTAGCACCACACAGATGCCCTGTGTAAGTTATTCGGCAATAGGTTTTCATTTTCTGATGACTTTAATAGAGAGCATCACCTGCAAGCAATCTAAGAGGACTGCTCAGGTTGGCTCCGATGTCGTTTACATATTTTAGGAACTGGAAAATGCGTATAACACTTGGTTGGGGCAACATATCACTTCTGTTTATTACTACAATCTGTGACCTTTTTCACGCTGTCAGAAGGCTTCTAGAAATCAAGAAAGATTGAATGAACGAGAGATGCTCTGTTGACAGCAGGAATTAGTTCGTGTAAATAAAGAGCCAGTTGTGTTTCACAGGAACGATATTTTATTGATGTCTGCTGGCTATATGCCACCCGATCGTCTTCTTCGAGGTATTTCAAAATGTTCGAGCACATTATGTGCCAAATTGTAAATCGGTGTCAGTGGGACTATGTTCAAAAAAAAGTGTGTGAAATTTTATGGGACTTAGCTGCTAAGGTCATCAGTCCCTAAGCTTACACATTACATAACCTCATTCTGCCAATGGCCTTGTCAAAGAGCGCGGAGGAGCGGATAGAGGTTCAGGGCACTCTCTTGTCCTCGGGGTGGGAAATCGCCCCTAAGGGCGGAAGAATCAGCAATGATCAACGACATGGGCATGCAGAAGGCAATGGAAACCACTGCATTAAAGACACGTAACGTGTATCCACAGGACATGTGGCCTGTATTTGAAGAAGTGTCATGATGATCTCTCCATTGGCAAACATTTCCGGAATAGTCCCCCATTTGGATCTCCGGGAGGGGACTGCCAAGGGGGAGGTTACCATGAGAAAAAGATTGAATTATCAACGAAAGGAAAACGTTCTACGAGTCGGGGCGTGGAATGTCAGAAGCTTGAACGTGGTAGGCGGTAGGGAAACTAGAAAATCTGAAAAGGGAAATGCAAAGGCTCAATCTAGATATAGTAGGGGTCAGTGAAGTGAAGTGGAAGGAAGACAAGGATTTCTGGTCAGATGAGCATCGGATAATATCAACATCAGCAGAAAATGGTATAACAGGTGTAGGATTCGTTATGAATAGGAAGGTAGGGCAGAGGGTGTGTTACTGTGAACAGTTCAGTGACCGGGTTGTTCTAATCAGAATCGACAGCAGACCAACACTGACAACCATAGTTCAGGTATACATGCCGACGTCGCAAGCTGAAGATGAACAGATAGAGAAAGTGTATGAGGATATTGAAAGGGTAATGCAGTATGTAAAGGGGGACGAAAATCTAATAGTCATGGGCGACTGGAATGCATTTGTAGGGGAAGGAGTAGAAGAAAAGGTTACATGCTTGGGACAAGGAATGAAAGAGGAGAAAGACTAATTGAGTTCTGTAACAAGTTTCAGCTAGTAATAGCGAATACCCTGTTCAAGAATCACAGGAGGAGGAGGTATACTTGGAAAAGGCCGGGAGATACGGGAAGATTTCAATTAGATTACATCATGGTCAGACAGAGATTCCGAAATCAGATACTGGATTGTAAGGCGTACCCAGGAGCAGATATAGACTCAGATCACAATATAGTAGTGATGAAGAGTAGGCTGAAGTTCAAGACATTAGTCAGGAAGAATCAATACGCAAAGAAGTGGGATACGGAAGTACTAAGGAATGACGAGATACGTTTGAAGTTCTCTAACGCTATAGATACAACAATAAGGAATATCGCAGTAGGCAGTACAGTTGAAGAGGAATGGACATCTCTAAAAAGGGCCATCAAAGTAGTTGGGAAGGAAAACATAGGTACAAAGAAGATAGCTGCGAAGAAACCATGGGTAACAGAAGAAATACTTCAGTTGATTGATGAAAGGAGGAAGTACAAACATGTTCCGGGAAAATCAGGAATACAGAAATACAGGTCGCTGTGGAATGAAATAAATAGGAAGTGCAGGGAAGCTAAGACGAAATGGCTGCAGGAAAAATGTGAAGACATCGAAAAAGATATGATTGTCGGAAGGACAGACTCTGCATACAGGAAAGTGTAAACGACCTTTGGTGACATTAAAAGCAACGGTGGTAACATTAAGTTAAATGCAGAGGAGAGAGCAGATAGGTGGAAAGAATACATTGAAAGCCTCTATAAGGGTGAAGATTTGTCTAATGTGATAGAAGAAGAAACAGGAGTCGATTTAGAAGAGATAGGGGATCCAGTATTAGAATCGGAATTTAAAAGAGCTTTGGAGGACTTACGGTCAAATAAGGCAGAAGGGATGGATAACATTCCATCAGAATTTCTAAAATCGTTGGGGGGAGTGGCAACAAAACGACTATTCACGTTGGTGTGTAGAATATATGAGTCTGGCGATATACCATCTGACTTTCGGAAAAGCATCATCCACACAATTCCGAAGACGGCAAGAGCTGACAAGTGCGAGAATTATCGCACAGTCAGCTTAACAGCTCATGCATCGAAGCTGCTTACAAGAATAATATACAGAAGAATGGAAAAGAAAATTGAGAATGCGCTAGGTGACGATCAGTTTGGCTTTAGGAAAAGTAAAGGGACCAGAGAGGCAATTCTGACGTTACGGCTAATAATGGAAGCAAGGCTAAAGAAAAATCAGGACACTTTCATAGGATTTGTCGACCTGGAAAAAGCGTTCGACAATATAAAATGGTGCAAGCTGTTCGAGATTCTGAAAAAAGTAGCGGTAAGCTATAGGGAGAGACGGGTCATATACAATATGTACAACAACCAAGAGGGAATAATAAGAGTGGACGATCAAGAACGAAGTGCTCGTATTAAGATGGGTGTAAGACAAGGCTGTAGCCTTTCGCTCCTACTCTTCAATCTGTACATCGAGGAAGCAATGATGGAAATAAAAGAAAGGTTCAGGAGTGGAATTAAAACACAAGGTGAAAGGATATCAATGATACGATTCGCTGATGACATTGCTATCCTGAGTGAAAGTGAAGAAGAATTAAATGATCTGCTGAACGGAATGAACAGTCTAATGAGTACACAGTATGGTTTGAGAGTAAATCGGAGAAAGACGAAGGTAATGAGAAGTAGTAGAAATGAGAACAGCGAGAAACTTAACATCAGGATTGATGGTCACGAAGTCAATGAAGTTAAGGAATTCTGATACCTAGGCAGTAAAATAACCAATGACGGACGGAGCAAAGAGGACATCAAAAGCAGACTCGCTATGGCAAAAAAGGCATTTCTGGCCAAGAGAAGTCTACTAATACCAAATACCGGCCTTAATTTGAGGAAGAAATTTCTGAGAATGTACGTCTGGAGTACAGCATTGTATGGTAGTGAAACATGGACTGTGGGAAAACAGGAACAGAAGAGAATCAAAGCATTTGAGATGTGGTGCTATAGACGAATGTTGAAAAGTAGGTGGACTGGTAAGGTAAGGAATGAGGAGGTTCTACGCAGAATCGGAGAGGAAAGGAATATGTCGAAAACACTGATAAGCAGAAGGGGCAGGATGATAGGACATCTGCTAAGACATGAGGAAATGACTTCCATGGTACTAGAGGGAGCTGTAGAGGGCAAAAACTGTAGAGGAAGGCAGAGATTGGAATACGTCAAGCAAATAATTGAGGACGTAGGTTGCAAGTGCTACTCTGAGATGAAGAGGTTAGCACAGGAAAGGAATTCGTGGCGGGCCGCATCAAACCAGTCAATAGACTGATGACCAAAAAATAAATAAATAAATAAATAAAATAAAATAAAAAACCTAAATTATCCTAAGGACAAACACACACACCCATGACCCATGCCCGAGGGAGGACTCGAACCTCCGCCGTGACCAGCCGCACAGTCCATGACTGCAGCGCCCTTAGACCGCTGGGCTAATCCCGCGCGGCAGTGGGACTATGGCTCAGTGGATTAGTTCTATTTCCATTCTTGTGTATTGGTGTGATACCCGCGACTTCGCTAAAAATGGAGCTTTTTCATCAGCATATTCCGAAAACAAAATGTAATTCGTGTACAGTCTGGACCGGAAGACTTCCCTTATAGACTTAATTTGATTCGGTACTCCAGGGTTTTTTATGCCGTGGTTGTTTCAAAAATTTGAAAAGAGTTTTCAGAGACTGTTACTAGTCACAGTACTTAGATTATTTAATAAAGCAACAAGTTTCGAGCCACAAACAGCATCAAAAATGGCTCTGAGCACTATGCGACTTAACTTCTGAGGTCATCAGTCGACTAGAACTCAGAACTAATTAAACCTAACTGACATAAGAACATCACACACATCCATGCCCGAGGCAGGATTCGAACCTGCGACCGTAGCGGTCGCTCAGCTCCAGACTGTAGCGCCTAGAACGGCACGGCCACTCCGGCCGGCAAAAGTTGTTTCGATTCAACTTATAACTCCTTGTCTTGCTGATACATCTGTGATGTTGGGCGCAAAATATATTACAATAAGAGAGCCTGTGACAATTTGATGATAATATCGACAGCATAAAAACTACTTGGTACTAGAACACAGAATCATAGATACTGTTAATCGTTCCGTATTTTCCATTTTAACAGTATTGAACTGAAATTGGTGAAGAAATGTGAGTTCTTTAAATTTATAATTTCGTTTAGGATCTCATTTTCGCACTTTTGAACAAGGATGAATATTTCAGTTTTCTCCAATATGTCCATTTTGTAATTGTTCTCTAAATCGTGAAGTACTTTAAGATCGTTATCTGTTGCAGGACTGTGTCCTGTTTCGCCTGTATACTTCGCTGCAGCTGTTACCTTAACCTGAAGTTAGCGTTAGTGAGGGTATTGGACAAGGGCAGTCTATGCAGCTCTGTTACCTATACTGGTATGGAGGTGTCATCTGCCAAGGAAGTAGGAGATCCACATTCGAATCCCAGCTATGGTATAAATTTTAAATCGTCTTTTCAGCATCAATCATTATCGTATTTACAGATTTATTTTGCGACACTGTTCACATGTGCAATACAGGGCGAACCAAGACAGTTTTGCTCAGCAACTAAGTACGATATGTAAAGTACGCATTAAATGAGGAGAAAGTTTTTGAAATAAATGTATTCAAATTTCTCACATATATAGACAATTTTTTATAGAAAACTTACACTATATTTTACCAAGTACTCATCCAGTTTTATTAACACCCAGTTCAAAAGAGCCACTACTCTCTTGTAGAAATATGTAGGCAACTGGCAATACTTTTCCAGCAATAGTTACAGCATACTGTATACGGGTCGTTTACTTTGTTCAACTTGTGCCCACTGCTGCCTCTAAACTACACTAACATCAATATTTCATGCCTCGTCCAACCCACGCCAACAATGCTGTTTTTTCTATACCACATTTGTCACTTTCGTTTCTGTCCAAGCCCTCTATGTGCCATAAATTTGGACGAAATTGGTGATGACGACTAGGTGCGGTCGCCTTGGAACCACAACACAAGAGAATAGCCGCTTTATATGAACCAAATGAGTGATAATTAATTTAATTTTTTTTTACGTAAACAGCAGACTAACAACAGAAGTAAAAATTCCCTCATGTTGAGTTATTCTTCTCTTTCTCCTCACGATGGACACAGCACATACCGTGACTATATAGAACAACTAAGAGGGACTTACACAAAAATGAGCAGAATTGTGAACATTTTTTTTATTAGATCTTCATTTACAACATGTTATTGAAATTTCAGTATCTGAATATTGCATTCCAATTGCACACTTAAGTGTGATAATAATTATAATCAACAAATGCTTGCACCTTTGTTGTTCTGTATTTCCTCATACTGATGCGGTGTCTTCTTCCAGTTTGATGCAGTCACAATGTGGGGGTACTTAGCAGATTCAGAACGTCTACAAAAGTGTGCCCATGGAAAACTAAAAATCCTAATGAAAGTTACAGCGCCCTGAAAGGAAAACTGTGCCCCAAGCCAACATTTGTTTTCAGAACTGCTCATGGAGCTGCAGCGTATGATAATTGTTTAGTTTTTGAGTGTGCTAATTTTGGCATACAACTGACTCTACAGAGGCTAGGATTTGATCCACAATGTCGATTTTGAAGGAAATCGATAACAGGAGAATTGATGCAGCTGACGTTACTGTTATTCGGTTTGAAAATCAGGTTAACCTAAAAGGACAAGCAAAGAAACGACTGATTCAGAATGAAGAGGTGACTGCATATACTCTAGTTCACTCAGGTAATGTAAGGCCTAGTACAAACACTGTCAAATCTTTGATTCAGGTTTCCCGTAACTTACATTTTAACAACTTTACGTACATTTTCCTCACAAACCAATGACACTATAGTACTTAAATTTGGCATGCAATTAGTCAGTAGTACAGAGGAACACTCTGTTGAAGGAATTTGCATTTATTACAATGGTAACCTAGTAAGGAGAATGCTTACACTACGCTTGTCCGTCCTCTTTTAGAATACTGCTGCGCTGTGTGGAATCCTTATCAGATATGACTGACGAAGTACATCGACAAAGTTCAAAGAAAGGCAGCAGGTTTTGTATTATCGCGAAATATGGGAGAGAGTGTCATAGAAACGATACAAGATTTGGGCCGGAAATCATTAAAAGAAAGGCGTTTTTCGTTGCGATGGAATCTTACCACGAAATTCCAATCACCAACTTTCTCCTCCGAATGCGAAAATATTTTGTTGACACCGACCTACATAGGGAGGAACGATCACCACAATAAAATAAGGGAAATCTGAGCTCGTACTGAAAGATATAGGTCTTCATTGCTTCCGCGCGCTATACGAGAGTGGAATAATAGGGAATTGTGAAGGTGGTTCGATGAACCCTCTGCCAGGCACTTAAATGTGATTTACAGAGTACCCATGTAGATGTAAGACATTTGTATAAGAAAAAAGGTCTAAGATCTGCTAATTTTTTTTCACAGAAATTTGAAGAGCTGTAAAAATCTGCCAAAAGAAGATTTTAATATTCTGTTCCACAGATATTTTCAATAATGGTATACCAAACTTTGTACAAAAATAAATTAATTTCGTTCCAACAGATTTTTGAAAACGGAACATTTGTACTCACCTTGTTGTAAATATTTCAGTTGTTTAACGTATGTTTGTATCAATATAGCATTTCTGTGTCAAATTTAGTTGCACTGCCTTGAAAACTTCGGACTTCATAATTTTTTTAAAAAAGTATTGCAACTTTACGTACTCCCCCCCTTAAGCCATGTGTACTTTTGTTAAATGTTTTTTGTTCTGCCATCGTAGCCTGAAGATGAGCTTAATACCTCGAAACATGTTGCTTCGTTAAATAATTTACACAAATCAATAAAAATTAGTGACTGGTAGAGGTCTTTGAATCACCTTTTTATACAGGGTGCGGAGCTTAAATCCGCACAAATTTCAATCTAAATTTCCCGCCATGTTGTTGTTGCGCCGGAGATCGCCATTGGCGTTCTTGAAACCCATCTAGTAAACAGTCATAACCTCAAAACGGCCACGATGCTACGCAGAAGTGCGAAGTACAGCCGAAGAGACGCGGTTATCGGAAGTCTTTGCACTGCGGATTCGTCCACTGAAATCACTGAAACAGTTCGATTGTTCGGGTACCCGAGATCAGAGGGCGATATCGCGCCGCCACATTTCTTTGAAAAGGGACAAACCGTCACATAAGAAGTTTATCTGCAAGTTCTGACCAATGTCGTGAAATCGTAGACAGTAACTGCAGCCTCGGGGAGACAATATGTCTTCCAAGAGGACGGTGCACAGGCTCATGCGAGTCATTAAGTCCAAAACTGGCTCTCGGATAACGCCGACACGTTCTGGCCAAGCGAGGTAGCCCAGATTTGAACACCTTCGACTACTATGTTTGGTGCGTAGTCGAAAGAGTTATCGGCAAGATGAGGGACCCTGATGTCGTGTCTCTATGCACCGCTATCGAAGCAGTATTCGCAGCGTTGTGGAATAGTAAAGAGTTGGAAACGTGGAATATTGTCAAAGTTTCGTCGCCTATGCTGAGAGCCAGAGACAGTAGGTTAGCCAAGAGGTAAGAGGATTGCACATGTATCGGAATGTGTCGTCACGCAGGGGCAATGGCCTGGTTACACACAACAGGCGAGAGAGAGAATTGCTTAGCATGCGGCTTTGTGTTAGACGGAGACTTTCGTAGAGTGTAAGACAGAGGTATAGCGTCAGCTGTACTGCATTTCACGACTTTGCGTAAGTCTACCATAACAACACGTAACTATGTCGCAAGAACACCTAAGGGGCGAGTACGACAGATGAATCAGCAGTATAAGTGGAACGAATGCGTTCATTACAAACGAGCATGACGTCAGGACGTCGCTCGTGCTTCCTTTAAATACGCCAGCTTTGATAGCAACAAGGCACTCGCAGTTAGACTTGCAGTTAGATGTGTACTGGGACGCTGCGTAGCGCTCAGCACGGTGATCGACATGTTAATCTTTATTAAGGAGATGTTGCAGTAAGGGCGGCCCATCCAGCAGCAGACGTGAGGAGACAGTACCAGCTCTGGTCCTCTCTGCTGCCGCTGTCAGTCATCAACCCAGGATTAGCAGACATCGCGGCAGACTCGCTCGCCGCCAAAGCTGACCACATCAGTGAGCTGTCATCGAGATCGTGCGGGGCCCGGCCTGTGCATCCGCCATCACAACCGGGTGAGCCGACGACGCTGGGGGACTGCAGCCCGTTCCACCCGTCCACCGCGGCCGAGCCACCAGGAGGAGCAGGGAAGAAGACGGGGTGGGACGGAGTACACTCCGCACTACGAGGACGCCTCTCGTGCCGACAGCGCCGGGACTCCAACCCAGAGCCTCCTACGTCTGCTGTCCGCAGCCGAGCCGGCCGTCCAGCTGGGCGCCACCAGCCACGCGCGGCCGAAGTACGAAGTAAGGACATTCCTTCGCTACGTCACAGCACGCGGCGCTGCGCTAGGAAGACTGTGCGGGCCAGAGCTGGTGTCATCGGTACGAGTCAGCGAGGACGCAGGGAAGGTCGTTGATATCACCAAGCTCATGCAGCCTGTGTTACGCGGGGCACATTGTAATCGACAGGAATAAAGGTGTTATGAATTAATAATGTTTGTTTGGCGTTTCTGACGCGCCCACAGTCATTTCCTAGCATCCAGACAACTGGAGAGGTCACCGCTCGGCCATCCAGCCCACCGTAGGCTACCGGGAGCACCGGGGCGCCTACATTAAGCCTCAAACTGGCTCTCGGATAACGTTGACATGTTCTGGCCAAACGAGTTCCGGCCCCCGGGTAGCCCGGATCTGAACAGCCTCGACTACTATGTTTGGTGCGTGGTCGAAAGAGCTACCGGCAAAACGAGGGACGGTGATGTCGCATCGCTATGCACCGCTATCGAAGCAGTATTCGCGGATACGAACAGGACTGTTCTAAAGAGTGCGTGCGATCGCTTCAGGGGAAGACCGGAGGCAGTCACTGCGGTTGAAGAGGTTACATAGAGTAATGTTTCTCTTGATAGATACCACTACTTATACGTAAAAGGATTTTCATTTTCGTTTGCATTTTGCTTTGATAAATTTGCTTTTTAAAAAATGGAAGTTTGATTTGTTCGGATTTGAGCGCCGCACCCTGCCGTGCGGCGCGGCAGCAGCGGGCAGGCAGATAGGGTGCAGTGTGGTTGTTGCGCCGCTCACCCGCGCTGGCGGCCCACAGGATGGGCTGGCGGCCGTCGCGGTCCCTGACGTTGACGTCGATGCCGGGCGCCTGCAGCAGGCGGCGCAGCACGGCCAGCCCGAAGCGCACGTCGTTGCCCATCTCGGAGTGCGGGCCGCACATCTGCGCCGCGTAGTGCACGGGGAAGCCGCCGTGCACGTCCGCCGACGACGCGGGCGCGCCCGCGCTCAGCACGATGTCCAGGGCCTCCACCTCGCCGCACACTGCGCACACACCGCGCCCACACACCGTCAACACACCTCTGCACCGCAGCAGCAACCCTCCTTCACTTAAAACACTTCTTTTCTACCGAAAGCACCAACCGGTAACTGTGCAGTACTCTGTTTACTGTCGACCAAGAACACCTGAGTGCAAGTAAATACAGGAGAGGAGACCAGATAGAACACAGTTCAAATGTGTGTGAAATCTTATGGGACTTAACTGCTAAGGTCATCAGTCCCTAAGCTTACACACCACTTAACCTAAATTATCCTAAGGACAAACACACACACCCATGCCCGAGGGAGGACTCGAACCTCCGCCGGGACCAGCCGCACAGTCCATGGCTGCAGCGACCCAGACCGCTCGACTAATCCCGCGCGGCAGAATACAGTTCCACACCAGATATCTATGGGTCACTCTCCACCGTGCTTTCAAGCAGCACCCTCCCAGTGTAAAACAAAAACAACACACTGTAAGCGTATTGTCATATCGCTGGCTTAGTTGTGGAGTATCTTCGCGGGCAGCCGCGTCTGTACAGAGTCGAGCGCGGGACACGGAACTGTTATGTTATGTAGTGTCTAGCTCTGCATGTCAGAGGCTTTTTAGTATTCAGGTCGAAGTGTTGCTGTAAGTGCTGTTACAGTAAAGTGGTGAAATATGGAAGTGATTCAGAATAAAGTGCGTCAAGAAGTAATGAAAAAAATTAGCGGTGCCGTCGATAACGTATTTATGTTTCCCCTCCTTGCGTGTCGCACAGCATCGACCATCCGCGCCGTGTTCGGTCTCCCAGAATGAACCAATGTCAATCGGTGAAAGTTACTTACCATAAAAGAGTGCAGTCAAGTGCCAGTGTCTTGTAGCGAGCATGAGGACGTGCGTTCGATCATCGCGTTTCCGCATTATCAGCAATCAGCCGCGCCGCGACGGTTACGCGCACGCTCGTACAAGTGCGAACTGAGAACTCAAAAATTAACTTTACAAACAGTGTTATATCATTACTAGTGACAAGGAGGACTATTACCAGATATCTGCATGTGTGACGAGCGTAAGAACTTTCGTTCGATCATTTGGCTTCCGCATCATCAACAATCACCTGCGTCGTGTCGGTTACGCGTACGCTCGTCTAAATGATATTTTGTGGACTGTTAATCATCCATTAATTGGGATAACACTTCTGAATTGGAATGTAAACAGTGCAACCTGCGATTTTCCGTTAATCGTCTCAGAATATAGTTGTTCATACCAGACGTCGAACAGTGTTGTGTTTTAACGTTGACTGGCTCCCTTTATTCGCTTGTATTTTTTCGATAGATAATTTCAGGCAAGCCAACAGCCAGCAGCAGTGTGGAGCAGAACAGTACGACCGCCGCGGGATTATCAGGTACGTCGTGTGGACAGGGCGCACAGTCAAGAAAAGCAACGGTCCGAAACGACGAAGACAGTTTAAATGTACAACCCCCCACCGATTCGTACTCCCGGGCGTGTTACAACACTACCTCGAACTGCGGGAACACCCTGAGCTGCAGGAGCAAAAAATAATTATTTAAATAAAAATAAATTTTTAGTACACCACTTTCCTAATGAAAGCATAATCTACAAAATATTTTCTCCTGGTGCCACACAGACTCCTAAACCGACACAGATAGTACTAAAAAATTCTGAGTGTCAATTTGTAATAGGTATGAAGAAACTTTTAAGATTTAAAACAAGACACGAAGCACACGAAACAGATAACAGTAAGGAGGTAAACTATCGTTCATCAATTAACACTAAGGAGATGAACAATCCATGCCTCTGTTATGTATTATTACATGCACCCTCGTCTCCCTCCGCCCCGTTATTCGTTTTAAATTTGATAAGTAGTTTCGTACTTATTAAAAACTCACAATAACAAATTTTCAGGACTATCTGTAAGGGTTTAGAAGTCTGTCTGGGGCTAGGAGAAGTTATTGTACACTTTTTAGTCGGATTTATAAAAGTGGTTTATTAAAAGTTCATTTTTATTTAAATACCTATTTTCTACTGTTTAGTCTGGTCTATGCCTAATTTTTCAGTTTATTTTAAACATTTTGATGATATTATAAGAAACAAATGGTAAATTTCACGTTTCGTTCAGTCTTTTCACCTGATAACTTTGTGGAATAGACTGTTGTTATACTTACCTACTAATGACGTATCTGCTTAGTTATTACTTTCCTAAAAGAAAAAGAAATCGGAAAGCAAGAGAAATTAAATTTATATGATTTTTATGAGATATTTATTTCAGTACTAGTTTCAGGTTCAAAGTTGTACCCATATGTCACACATAGAGCATACATCCCCTCGTCCCCCATACGTTCATCTTCCCTCCACCGCCCCTTCATCTATCTCCTCCTCCCACACTCTTACCCATCTCCTCCCTCTTCTTTGTCCATCGACTCCTTCCTCTTCTATCTGCCTCTCTCTCTCCATCTGCTCCTTCCCTCTCTCACTCTTCATTTTCTCCTCCCACTCTCTGTGTCCACTTCCACATCTCCCTCTCTCTATCCATATCCTTCTCTGTCGCCTCTCCTCCTCCCCTTCTCTCTCTTCTTCTTCCTTCCGTCGATCCGTCCATCTCCTCCTCCCCCTTCGTCCTGTCCATTTTATCCTGCCTCCTCTCTCTAGCCATCTCCTCCTCCTACCCTCTCGCTACTCAGCTGTGCTCATCGCACATATACCCCCTGAAATGCATTCTGATACTATCTGCATAACTTCTTGGTCATGCAAAGCAAACTTGCGCTACCAATCTTTTTCACCCCGACTGTGACCCCTACCTATTTTACTATCATCCATTTTTGGGCTACGTTTAAAATTTCAAATCTCTAGCTGATCAAGTAGTTGAAAATCAACTGCAAAATTTGTACCAAACGGTCGGACAAGAAAACGACGAAATAAACACGTGGTAAAACCAGCTAACTTTATGTCGCGCAGCAGCTGAATATGCTAGCCCGGTTGGATACAATTCCTTCGATGCTATTCGAGTAGATACACCTCTCAATGAATTGTCGGGACGTTTTACTGCATGTGTACAACCCATTCCGTAGGATGGACACCATTTACCTGGGATTGCGCCTCCACACACGATGCGTGAGGTAGGTACATGCAGAGACAAGTATAAGCTGTCTGTTCCCCATAAACGCCCATTATACGGTCACAGTTCTCTTCCCACAAGACTGCCACCTGGAAAAGTTTCTTCAAGCCAACACATAGCACTGGTTAACAAATCTGTTCTCGATTACATAAGTGGAAGATGAGTTCTGAACACTATCGGACAACACCACCGGAAAATCTACAGTCGGTTTCACATAAGTATGACCCGTGTGAAAAACTCTGAACGGTCTCAGAACATCGGTTGCAACTTCTAACGACAATTTGCAGAAGTGAGGTTGTTCCAGATCGTCAACTCTTTGTTAGTGCGAAGTTCAACAACATACAGAGCACTTACACCAGTGTAGACTATGTCTTGCAAGATGCATCGTTGATGACCTGCTGTCTGCAAGCTCTGAAGCCATAGTGATTGACAAATACTGTGCTAACGTTGCTTACATTATCGGCTTTGTCTTTACTTCTTCTTTTACAACTTTTCGTTAAGATATTCTTCAAATTGAAACTCAACATCAGTTACAAAGTGACCGTGACTGTGGAGCTCAGCAAACTCTACCAAGGTGGACTATCTTCCACAAGATGTACCGCAGTCTTGAATTTTTAAATTAGCATTTACTTTGTAAGTGCTTTATGTTTGCCGATGACGTTGTAATTCTGTCAGAGACAGCATAGGAATTGGAAGAGCAGTTGAACGAAATGGAGTATCCTGAAAGGAGAATATAAGATGAACATCAACAAAAGCAAAACGAGGATAATGGAAAGTAGTCGAATGACATCAGGCAATACTAAGGGAATTAGATTAGGAAATGAGACAAAATAGTAGATGAGTTTTGCTATTTGGACAGCAAAGTAGCTGATTATGGTCGAAGTAGAGAGGATATAAAATGTAGACTGGCGATGCCAAGAGAAGCGTATCTGAAGAAGAAGAATTTGTTAACATCGGGTATAGATTTAAGTGTGAGGAAGAATTTTCTGAAAGTATTTGTATGGAGTGTATAGCTATGTAAGGAAGTGCAAAATGAACGATGAACAGTGTAGGCAAGAAAACAGAAGCTTTTGAAATGTGGTGCTAGAGAAGAATGCTGAAGATTAGATGGGTATATCATGTAACTAATGAAGAAGTACTGACTAGAACTGAGGAGAAAAGAAATTTGTGGCACAAGCCGACTAGAAGGAGAGATCGGTTGGCAGAACACATTCTGGGACATCAAGGGATCAACAGTTTAGTACTGGAGGGAAGCGTGGGGTTAAAAATCGAAGAGGGAGACGAATAGGTGAATGCAGTAAGCAGATTCAGAAGCATGTAGGTTGCAGCAGTTACTTGGAGATGAAGAGGCTTGCACAGCATAGAGTAGCACGGAGAGCTGGATCAAACCAGTCTCTGGACTGAAGACCACAACAACAACATGTATGTATCTCACATACTCAACTTTGATGCTTTTGTCAAGAATAAATAAAATGAAAACTACAAAATTACGGTTACTTATACTGTGGGATCTGATGTTTTCCCAACGTATTTCTCATTCATAAAATTCTCGGGTGTTAGGCCGAGTGACGTTGTAGTTCCTCCACGATGTTTCGGCAAACAGACCTGTTGCCATCTTCAGGTGTTCCCTGATTACTGATTCTTCGACGTCCTATGTGTGCTGGCCGCTTCCCCCACCAACACTCCGTTCCCCTCGCTATCCGCGCGTATACCACCATCCGGGAACGCCTCTTTCTTATCAGGTTCAGTGCAGGGTTGCACGCGTAACTGAGTTGTAGGCCGCTATCTTTATTAATTACATACACCATCTTGCAGCCCAGTTTAGATGGCCTCTTCAATCACGCAGTTGCAGAAGGAGCAGCATTACCTAAGTATTTTGGTGTTCTCGTGTTCCTTAGTATATCCAGTTTTAGACTATGGTCGGCCACTACGTTGTCATTGCGTCGTTGCATGGGAACATGACATCCATGAGTGGCAGCAAACGCTCTCCAAGTAGGCGAATATCCATAGGACCCAGTCGATTCCATGTAAAACAGCCCACACCATAACGGAGCTACCAACAACTTGAAGAGTGCCTTGTTGACAATTTGTTTCCATGACTTCGTGGGATGTGCGCCACACTCGAAGTCTACCACCAGCTCTTAGCAACTGAAATCGGGACTAGTCTGACCAGGCCACGGTTTTCCAGCAGTCTACGGTCCAATTGATATGGTCACAATGCCGAGAGGAGCGGTGCAGGCGACGTCGTCCCTTCACCAAAGGCATTCGCGTCGGTCGTCTGCTGCCATAGCCGACTAACAGCAAATTTCGCCGCACTGTCCTAACGGATAAGTTCGTCATACGTCCAACATTGATTTCTCCGGTTACTTCACACATTATCGCCTGTCTTTTAGCAAACGCCGCTGCTCTCGGTCCTTAAGGCGAAGCTGTCGGCCACTGTCTTTTCCGTTGTGAGAGGTAGTGTCTGAAATTTAGTATTCTCGGCGCACTCCTGACACTGTGGATCTCGGAGTATTGCATTCCCTAATGATTTAGGAAATGTCCCATGCGACTACGTGCAATTACCACTCCGCATTCGAAGTCTCTTAATTCCTATCTTGCGGCCATAGTCAAGACGGAAATCTTTTCAAAATGGTTCAAATGGCTCTGAGCACTATCGGACTTAACTTCTGAGGTCATCAGTCCCCTAGAACTTAGAACCACTTAAACCTAACTAACCTAAGGACATCACACACATCTATGCCCGAGGCGGGATTCGAACCTGCGACCGTAGCGGTCACGCGGTTCCAGACTGTAGCGCCTAGAACCACTCGGCCACAACGGCCGGCGCTAATCTTTTCAGATGAATCACTTGAATAAAAATGACAGTCCCGCCAATGCACTGCCCTTTTATGCTTTGTGTACGTGATGTTGCCGCCATATGCATATGTACATATCGCTATCCCATTGCTTTTTTCACCTCAGTGTATACATAAATATACATCTATATTTATACTGTGCAACTCATCTTTGTAAGTTAGCGGGAGTACGTCTGATAGCACATCCTCTAACTGCTGTTCTATTCGAGCATGGAAGAACACCTGCCAGTGAAGCTGTGGACGACCTCCTGTTTCTCTAGTTTACCCTCCATGGTCACATTGCGACATTTACGCGTACGTGTGTACATTTTCACACTTCTTGTAATACCGAGCGAGGTAGCGCAGTAGTTAGCACACTGGACGCGCCTTCGGTAGGTCGACGGTTGAAATATACGTCAGGACATGGAAATTTAGTTTTTCGCTTAATTTCCCTAAACGGCTGCAGGAAGTCGCCAGGATGGTTCCTCTGAAAGGGCACGGCCGACTTCCTTCCCCACCCTTGAAACATTCCGAGCTTATGCTCCGCCTCTAACGATTTAGATGTCATCGGGATGTTACACTTTAAGCTTCGGGACTTCTTGTAACTTACCCTTTCGAAATTTCGAGAATAAATCAATCCATGACTCTGCTGGGGTGTGGCTCCCATGAACTAAAGCTTAAAGCTTGGTTCCGAACACCGCTCGTCTTATTTTTGATACCTTTTCCGAAAAGCCTTTTGGGGCAGTTGGTGCATTTAAATAGAAGCACGAGGTCAAAATATATCGATTCAGGTAACTAGTTTCACTTAAAAGACGACATTTCAATACTTACTTGAATGCTTTATCTCCCACGGGGAGATTCTTGATAAGAAATAATAAGACACAGGTAAACAAGAACAAGCGTTTACTACGATCACAGTAGAAAGATTTAATAACAAAGGAAAACTTTTCTGCATAAAAAATAATACAACTTCTCAGGCACTAATAGGCATACGCCTGGAACACACAGTGAATAAACCTGGTGGAACGTGAAGACTGTGAACTGACAATCCCTAACGAAAGAGGTTGAGCTTTCAGTGTAGTTGGCAGACAGGTACATCTCGGGATATCGCTGGAAAGTCGTAAGTCCCACTGCAGGGGCTTCCAACGGGGCTCTGATGGGCTGCTAAGAGTCAGCGCATGAACTGGCCCAGGGCTACGGTGAAGCGAACTACCAACGTGTTGGCTTGCGCCGCCATATATAGCCGGGGCACGCAGGAATTCGTGCCGATCCAGTTCCACACACGTGACACGGCGAAGGAAATAGTTCCTGTCACGGAGGACCTCCGCCGGCGCTTGTCTTGCCGTCTGTCGTACTTCTTGTAATCGACGCAGTCCGGTGAGGCAACGCCTTGTATACCTGCAAACCCGCGATACTTCAGTGTCTGGGTGGTTGCCGGTTTATTTAGGCGAACGGCAGGTACCTACTCGTGATTCAGTTACACAGTACATATCAGTCGATGGTATAACCACTCTTTTAATTAAGAACAATATTATCAGGCTTCTTTTCATATAGGGGAGAGGTTACATTCATCTACGCTGAGCGCCCACTGCCAACGTCCTCCACAGAGGACGGTAGACTCCTACAGGCCTCGCTGCCGTTGCCTCCTTACGTCTTACGTATATTGAGTAGAGTGAGCGTGCGAAAGAACGCCGTCGGCATTCTAGCGTGTTCTGCGGCAAGAAATTCGCGTCAAGCGTTTGCGTGATCCTTCTGTTTCTCGGCGTCGGCGGAGTGACGGCTCAATATCTGAAGAAAAATTGAGAAGCTGTTTTGTTGGTCATACTTTTCATCCGCTCAGTTCCCATGGATTTCCAAGACGCTCCCTCGTCTCCTTGCTAAATGTATACACTTTGCTGTTCTAATAGGCTAATTCCAAAGCGTCGCAAAATGTACTGACGTTTTAATAGTTTAAAACGGACCTGACACTGCTCTCACGGCAGCTGCATCACAATGACGTAAACATGAAACCAGCGTAAAAATGTCGACTTTTAAACTGAAGATTGTGCTGTTGAGACCACACAAAAATGCTCGCATGGTCTAAATGGTTATCAGAAGAACGTATCGGAACTGTCTATACACGGTATCCCTCCTAAGAGTGGTCAGGGGCATTTTCTCTGGTGTTTCAGCAGACACTTGCATTTTCGATTTTACAACGTGTAGTTGGAGTCCGTCCGAACAAATACAGCCCATCACGTCTTTCACGCGAGGCCCAGCATCGATGGTAAGCGCCGCTTTTTGTTTTCCTTTACAAACAAAATGATTTTTAAATCGGAATTTGACGTGCTCACTCGACAGATCAGGTTGGTCTAGTGCGACATTCGTTTACCGATACGTATTAACAGGGACAGTAAAACGCGGAGAATTACCAAACTGGGCAACGCGCTTCTGCTTAAAAATCATTTTGCTTGTAAAACAAAAAGCTACGGTTACTGTCGATGCTGGGCTTCACATGAAAGACGTGATGGGCTGTATTTGTTCGGACGGAGTGGAGCTCCACGTTGCAAAAACGAAAACGCAAGTGTCTGCCGAAACACCAGAGAAAATGCCCCTGACCACTCTTGGGAGGGATACCGTGTATACGTTTTGGGAGCCAATTCCGCATACTAAAAAAGGAAGAAAGTTCACATAAACATACAACCGAAAATCGTTTTTGAGACAGAATATTCCACAACTTTCTCAGTTTACTACCACAACTTTCATGAGTGGTCACCAGCGGAAGTCTAAGGTTAATAAGTGGACTGGAATTGTACGTTACTTTCTAATATGTCCCTAGCTGCCCTGCATACGTTATAGATGCTATATACGAAGACATTACTCACACTTGGAAGAGGGTGCGGCCCACAAATAGGGGGCAGCACATAGTTTATGCATAATCGGCCCCGGGCAATTTTCAGTCATGTCATGTTGCACCATAATAGGGTATCAGTAGTTCCATGATCTGGACGTTTCACTGACTTTAGGCATTATCTGTGGGCCATCTAAAACAGTACGTAAGACTTAACATCATCAGGAGTATGGAATACGTGATATTTATCCACACATACACTACTGGCCATTAAAATTGCTACACCAAGAAGAAATGCAAATAACAAACGGGTACTCATTGGACAAATATATTATACTAGAAGTGACATGTGATTACATTTTCACTCAATTTGGGTGCATAGATCCTGAGGAATCAGTACTCAGAACAACCACTTCTGGCCGTAATAACGGCCTTGATATGCCTGGGCACTGAGTCAAACAGAGCTTGGATGGCGTGTGCAGCTACAACTGCCCATGCGGCTTCAACACGATACCACAGTTCATCGAGAGTAGTGACTGGCGTATTGTGACGAGCCAGTTGCTCGGCCACCATTGACCAGGCGTTTTCAATTGGTGAGAGATCTGGAGAATGTGCTGGCAGGGGCAAAAAACATGGTTCAAATGGCTCTGAGCACTATGGGACTTAACATCTATGGTCATCAGTCCCCTAGAACTTAGAACTACTTAAACCTAACTAACCTAAGGACATCACACAACACCCAGCCATCACGAGGCAGAGAAAATCCCTAACCCCGCCGGGAATCGAACCCGGGAACACGGGCGTAGGAAGCGAGAACGCTACCGCACGACCACCACGATGGCCAGGGCAGCAGTCGAACATTTTCTGTATCCAGAAATGCCCGTACAGGACCTGCAACATGCGGTCGTGCATTATCCTACTGAAATGTAGGGTTTCGCAGGGATCGAATAAAGGGTAGAGCCACGGGTCGTAGAACATCTGAAATGTAAAGTCCACTCCTCAAAGTACCGCCAATGAAAACAAGAGGTGACCGAGACGTGTAACCAATGGCACCCCATACCATCACGCCGGGTGATACGCCAGTATGACGATGACGAATACACGCTTCCAATGTGCCTACACCGCGATGTCGCCAAACACGCATGCGACCATCATGATGCTGTAAACAGAACCTGGATTCATCCGAAAAATGACGTTCTGCCATTCGTGCACCCAGGTTCGTCGTTGAGTACACCATCGCAGGCGCTCCTGTCGGTGATGCAGCGTCAAGTGTAACCGCAGCCATGGTCTCCAAGCTGATAGTCCATGCAGCTGCAAACGTCGTCGAACTGTTCGTTCAGATGGTTGTTGTCTTGCAAACGTCCCCATATGTTGACTCAAGGATCGAGACATGGCTGCACGATCCGTTACAGCCATGCGGATAAGATGCCTGTCATCTCGACTGCTAGTGATACGAGGCCGTTGGGATCCAGCACGGCGTTCCGTATTACCCTCCTGAACCCACCGATTCCATATTCTGCTAACAGTCATTGGATCTCGATCAACGAGAGCAGCAATGTCGCGATACGACAAACCGCAATCTCGATGGGCTACAATCCGACCTTTATGAAAGTCGGAAACGTGATGGTATGCATTTCTCCTCCTGACACGAGGCATCACAACGACGTTTCACCAGGCAACGCTGGTCAGCTGCTGTTTGTGTATGAGAAATCGGTTGGAAACTTTCCTCGTGTCAGCTCGTTGTAGGTGTCGCCACCAGCGCCAACCTTGTGCAAATGCTCTGAAAATCTAATCATTTGCATATCACAGCATCTTCTTCCTGTCGGTTAAATTTAGCGTCTGTAGCAAATCATCTTCGTGGTGCAGCAATTTTAATGGCCAGTTGTATATTATAAAAATGTATGTATATATGTTCCACAACTGCTCCTAAATAACATGACCGATTTCAACAAACCTTGTACACATATGACTTACTGTCCGGAAAGAATCACTGTGGGCGTAAGAACCACGTACTTATCAAGGTGGTGCGGTGCAGATGAAAAACATGTTTAGCTCACCACGCGCGAATACCCAGACTTGGTTCGTCCGTTATTTGAGAATGAGAGTACTTAGTGAACTGCAACAAACTTTACAAATAATTTCAAACCTTTACGAACCTTTTTCTCGCTGACAACCCACACAAAATTACTAAGGGGAAAAAAATTTATCGCTTACTGCATTTTCGCTGTTCATGCAGCCAACTGCCGTATCAGGTATGACGTTTTAATTCAGTACTTCTTTACTAATAAATTGATACACGACCCATTGGGCATATAATATTCATAAATACCATTTAATGCACCTGAAAAATTACATGGGTGCCCAACATATACTTCATCAGATATGACGTCATAAAAACTGAGACACGTGGAAAACGGCCGCGTCATGTATGGAGTTTAAATTTATTACGTCTTTACTACAAACTCTATTCGCAATAAATGTTGCAAGCAATACTGAAATATACCATGGAATGTACCTACAAAATTATATCAATACACTACAGATAATTCAGGAGATATGACGTGGTAAACAATGAGTTGCGTGAAAACTAAACTGCCGGGCGAAATTCGCTACGGATGCAGATACAGGTAAGTGTGAATTATGTTAAATGTATGTGAAATACATGTGACATACCTGTCCTTTGGCAAAGTTGCGGAAAAAAGCTTCTCCTAAATCAATGGATCGATTTCGCCCGAATTCGGTACACATGTTAATTACTATCGGGAAAGAAATACTGTGGGGGTGGGGACCACCAGGCTGCTCATGTGGTGGGGATGATAGCTCTGTGATCGTGAGAGAAGGTGTGGAGGAGGAGATGGACAGACTGGAGGAAGGACAAGATGGACATGGGGGGGGGGGGGGGCAGGAGGTGGACAGAGACAGGGGGAGGAAAAATTGGACAGAGAAGTGGAAGAGGTTGAGACGGACAGAGAGAGGGGAGGTGAGGAAACAGAGTGGGGAGAAGATATGGGCAAAGAAGGGGAGGAGGAATGAGGAGATGAAATTAGGGAAGGCAATGAGAGATGAACTTAGAGGGGGGAAGGGGAGATCGACTTAGAGGCAGGAAGGAGGTGATTGACAGATTGACGGGGAGGGGAGGGGAAGGAGCAGATGGTCAGAGAGAGGGAGAGAGATGCAGATGGCAAGAGAGAGAGAGAGAGAGAGAGAGAGAGAGAGAGATAGAGAGAGAGAGGAGAAGCAGAAGTATAGGGAGAAGGGTAAGAGAAGATGGACAGCACACGAGGAGAGAATGAGCTGTACAGAGCAGAAAGGAGAAGATGGACTAACAGAAGACTGGAATAAATGCATACCTGGGCAACGCCGCATACTCTGCTAGGTTGCAGTGTAAAATTTATTTGTCTAGATCGCAGATTTATTAAACGATTTGATCAGTTTCTATTGCTCAAGCAGTCATCTTCAGATCATTAAAATATCGTTACAATACTACATGTGACGAGTTACTCACTGTAACGCTATTTTAATTATCTGAAGGTAGCAGCTTGAGCAATCGATTCTGGTAATGTCATTTTATAGATGTGCGATATAGACAAGTAAATTTTATGCTTTTTTATAGGAAAGCAATACGTTCTATACAAAAGAGATTTCCAATGCAGAGACCCACCATCGGCGTGTCGTGGAAACTTGCGAAACCATTTGACGTCGTCCAAAGATGGTAAGTGTCCATGATACAACGAGTGCGTTCAGGTATAGAAGAAAGTTTCCGACTTGAAAATTTTGTAAAATGCAGTTTCATTAACAACTCAAAAATTAAGGGGCTTGGGTGGTACTGTTTACCTATGGACACCTTTCCTTTATTTGGGGAGAGGATGAATTTGTACCAGTATCTCTGATAGGTGCTGTATAAAAGACTATAGTGGGACACACAGAGCTGTGTACTTTTATCTACCAGCGTAATTCACCTTATGCGATTTATGGCGGGGATTTGAACCACGTTCCTCTCGAAAGTGCGTCCAGTCCCTGAACCTCTCCAACTCACTCTGCTACTCCCTCGAATTTACAGATTGACGGTGGAACCAGAGTTTCTTGATCACTCTTGTACTAAATGATACTCTTTCGAGTCAACACGTTACAACAGTTTCCATTATGTACTCGCAAATAATAAGGTCCGCGCATGACCCGTTTGTCGTACTCAAGTATAACGGAAAACTGATTCAAATGTTACTTAAGATGTAAAATACTTCCAACAAGGATAGTGCTAATTCCTTTTCGAAACAAATAGTTATCCTTTCTCCAATAAGAGATAAGTTACTGTCATCTGTGATGAGATTAATAATATACTATAGCATACTTCTGTATCCAGAAAACGCAGTCCGTCTCAATGCATATCAGGACGTGACAAAGAATGCAATTCCTCTCTGCCGTGAATGATTGGGTCTGTGTCGCTCTAACTTCAGTTCCAGTTACAAAAGTACTATGCTGCCTTCCCACTTTCTCACTGTGTTTGCGTAGTACTTTGAGTGTGGTAGTAATCAGGAATGCCCGGACCCATCTTTTAACTATAGATTTTTTATTTTGTTATCAGTCTTGTGGTTCCACCACGATTTCCTCTCCCTGACGTCCAACCTCCTCAATTATTATTATTATTTGTTTGTTTGTTTTAATCTCTGCTTCCGCTACAGCTTATGTCCTCTTCAGGTCTCTTTTATACCATCGAAATCATTCCCTGTTAACGAATATTCTCTCATCACTTCCCTTCTTCTCGTCAGTTTATCAAACATTCATTTCCTCGCAAATGTGCTATTAACTACCCAGTTTCTTATTATTCACATAAGTTTTGGCATCCTTTCCAAAAATGATATCGAACGCTTTTTCATTCCTTCTTATCTGCCTTTCCCACCTTCCTTGATTCCATTCGATACAGTGAAATACTCCAGACAAACATAGATCACGGCCTTTGTTTGTCGTCAGAGAGTACTAATCACTCACTTACGGACAGCATTGGAGAGTATATAAACCCTGTCCGGAGGGGGGGGGGGGGCGGGGGGGACGTTGTCGTGGCGATTTATCTGACGTCCAAAAGGAAATGATCAATTCGCTTTGGGGTCAAGGGTCTAAGCATTTCCGAAAAGGCTGAGTTTGTAGACTGTTCGCATGCCACCGTAATCAAAGTATACCGTGCATAGCGAAATGCTACTATCCAAAACTGGCGCGAAGCAGCTGTGGTGTAGCACGCGCCGTATACCACAGGGCAGAACCGTGGTTGCGGAGATGTGTGCAGGCGAACAGACTTACATTGAAAGGTGGCTACACTGTGCCACTGCGCCAGAGATTGCGCCAAAGAGTACTATTAAGCCGCCTCCACAGTGCGTGTTAAGAGCTCATGGCAGTCTGTGCGCGTTAAGAGTTCGTAGTAGTCAGTGGTTGTCGAGAGTTCGTAGAAGTCAGTGCTTGTTGAGAGCTCGATGTAGTTAGTCGTTCCGAGATGTGCTAGTGGGCACTGCTTGTCGTGAAGTCGGAGTGAGATGTGGTAGTAAAGAGTGTTGTTCCATGTTTTATGCAGTTATTTGATGGGAGAGATAGCAGATGTTATTGTAATGAGTGCATTTCGTCAATATATATGAAGGTAAAAATTACAATGTTCTTTTATTAATTGTGTGTCTGAAATAATGCGTCACTACAGGTTCAGTCAACAAAGCATCTGGCTTGTGTTCTTGTATTAGAGTGAATTTTGGTTTTCTTGCGTAATTATAGTTTTTCTAAATTTCTTCTGTCACGTCAGTATAGTTGGTATTTAAGAATTCTTGTCTTGTTGGAAAAGAACCGTGCCAGATGCGTACGTTGAGTCACACTCCACATACAGAACAGTTACATTTGTGCTTGGATTTTGTAGGTTTTATAGTTGCTGGGGACTTAATTAATTAACTGTGTTTACGAAAATTTTCTTACATTGTTTGTTGCAGTCAGATAGCGTAATAGTACTAGTCAGGGCCAACCGATTACGAGACTTGCGTAATCGGACATACAGCTACATAAATCATTTTCAATCAAATTTATTTAATCAAGCCCCCATGCACGTGGCGACCGCTGCTTCGGATCGTCCCTTGGAATTGTTCTGATTCTGAAAATAGTAGACCGTAGTATTGTTGTAGTAATTTGTAGTATAGTAATTGTAGTCTATTTTGCATGTGTATATTTGGTAATTGTCATTCTTCTAATGGTATTTTTCAAAATTTAAATTTGTTGTCTTGTCTACGGGTTTGACAATTTAGTGCAATTATTTCAATTGTTCGATTGATCGTGTTTGAGGGAGACATTGCATGTAAATGGTATTGTTGGAGATAAGGAGGCATTGTGTGTAATCTTCGAACAGTGACGAATTTTTTATATTTTGTAAATGATTACGCGGTCAATGAAAAAGGCGAAAATGATGAATAGTGAGAATGATGAAATTGTTAACATGGCGAACTCGCCAACAGAGGAAAACAGTGTCATGAAAAATGTAGTTGAAAACAATTTAATAAGTAGGGAAAATAGTCCAGAAACAGTTCAAAATTTTTCACAATCGAAAAATTTTCAGAATACGAGATTAACGACAGAAGAGATGGAGCAGTTGATGAGTGTAATATTAAATCTGGGATCACAAATGGGAACAATGGGAACAAAGTTAGACTCACTGGGATCACAAATGGGAGCAATGATAACACGGATGGGAACTTTGGGATCTGAATTAAAAACAGAAATGAAAGCAATGACAACACGGTTATGCTCAAAAATAGGAACAATTGAATCCGAGATGAAAGCAGTGGGATCACAGTTACGATCTGAATTAGAAACTGATATGGGAACAATGGAAACACAGTTAGGCTCACGAACAGGGACATGTTTCAAATACATGAAAGACGAATCAAATAAAGAAATTAGAGAAGAAGTACAACTGATTTTGAAGGCTCACAATAATAGCTTAATTTCAACAGAAATTAGACAAGAGGAACAGGGCAAGGAACAGGAAGAAAAAGATCGCGCGATAGTACAGAAATTTTCAGAGTTAAATGTACAACGTGCACACGATAAGGAAGAAATAATTGAAAGAACCGAGGAATCCGTACCAAATGACAGAATAAATAACTTAACCCAACAGTGTGAACAGTTAACTACTAAATGTGACAACACCGAAATCCGAGTCGCGACATTTACAGAAGACGTAAATAAACAGAAAGAACAATTAAGTGACTCATCGGAAAGAGTTGAGATGATCTCAGATAAATTGACAAGTCTTAGTTTAGCAGAGGGGTTTGAAGAAAATAATTTGTTTCATTTACGGGATGCAACAAGAGAGCGCCAGGCGCGCGAACTTTACAATAATCGACATTCGGACTGGGACAGACGCGGTAGGTCTTTGTCGCCACGAGGCGAAAACTTTGATTATAAACACTTTTTGACTGTCCGGAAATTTAAGATCTTCCGCAATTCGAAGAACGACATACATCCATGTGCATGGTTAGATCAATTTACGTACGCACTTCCGCCAGATGTGCCACAAAGTCACAAACTGGAAATTATGTGCAGTTATTAAAATCCTCAGGGGATTCACTACTCTAAGTGAATATGTGCCGTAGCGAGCATAAATGGTTCAAATGGCTCTGAGCACTATGGGACTTAACTACTGTGGTCATCAGTCCCCTAGAACTTAGAACTACTTAAACCTAACTAACCTAAGGACATCACACACATCCATGCCCGAGGCAGGATTCGAACCTGCGACCGTAGCAGTCGCGCGGTTCCGGACTGCGCGCCTAGAACCGCTAGACCACCGCGGCCGGCAGCGAGCATAGGGCCCCGAGCTGTAGTGGTGCTATTTCTCTTTTAGTTTTCTGTACCGCTGCCTACTCTTTTACTATTCTTTGCATCTGTCAGAACAACTCTTCGACTATCAATCTATCTAGTGAGTAAGTAAACAATAACCGGATTTGACTAATTTACCCGAAGGTTATTTTGGAAATTACCATGTGGAGTTACTGTACCTTCAGCAGCATTCATTCTTAGCTTAAATGAAATTTTACCTGTTTATATTCGTGACAATATTACTCCATATGTCGACGATATTCTTATTGCTAAACGTTCTTGGAGTGAGCACAACAAAATTTTGGATTCATTATTACGGATTTTTGCACGAGTTGGCATTACAGTGAACTTAGAAAAATCTGAATTTGGACGTTCACAGGTAAAATTTCTCGGTCACATTATTTGTACAGAAGGTATTCTTCCTGAAAAAAAAAAAAAAATTAGACGCTATTCGTAATTATGCTGTACCTACCACAAAACGTGAGGTTTGTAGTTTCCAAAATTTTTGTGGAATGAGATACCTTAAAAAATTTTTTTTGAGGAATGACATACTTGTGAGAAACTAACAGCTAGATGTAAACATGCGGAGAGTACAAGGATACCGCGCTGTGTTTTGGCGGCGGCACATACTCAAAGCAACAGTCAAGTCTGCGCGCCGCACAAGGCAGTCGTTGACCGCGAACAATAGCTTCCTACGTCACGCGCCCACAGCTGATCGAGCGCTCAGTGCGAATGCACTGACAGCCGTAAACAAATACACAGTCTAATTTCTCCGACTAAATTCTGTATAAAGCTATAAGGACTTGTTGAATTGTGTTATTAACATTCAGTATTTTGCAGGATACGGTTGTATAAAATATTTAAGAACTTCAGGTAAATTCTGTGCGTGTCCGACGTTAAGACGACTTGCTATCGAGAAAATTTCAGAAAGAATGTAATTTCCAAGAAGAAACTAATAAACTAGAAAAGGTAACTATTAATTGAGTTTATTTTTCAGGTAACATATTTCCACTTAGGTACGTACTTTAGACGTAATTTGCTGCTCGCGATTACGTGATTCATAGTTTGTGCTAATTTCATGTTCTATGAATTTACGTGTGAAGCGACGCGCTTGCGTACGTTAACTGAATTTGACAATGATTATTAATGAACTTGGTTGTAACTTGTGTATATTATGCATCGCTTGGCTGCACTGCTATTTCACTGATGTCATATTTTTTAATTACGTGCCTGCTGTGCTTATTTATTTAAATTATAATTGTCACCTGATTAATTGTGCTGACTGTGATTATGTATGTATGTTGTACTTTGTCATTTATCTGCTTGCGCCTTCATGTTTACTTATTAAGATTACATATGAACATTTATTTGCGTATGCTGATATGATGATAATGACCTGTTTATTACGTAAGATATATGTTTGCTGCTTTTTGTATGGATTACATATTTACACATTTCTGTTTTGTTGCCATAACTGCTCTTTAATTTGGTGTATAGAAATGCTGATATACTGTGTATAAACATAGAGTTTAGGTCACACTATTGGATTAATTATAGATTGTTTGATTGGCAGAGCCTCGCTGTAAGAATTGTGCTGCATCCACTTGTTGACATTCTGTTCTCTACTGGTATATTTACTCGCTATTGCATGTTTTGCTTACGCTCAGTGCCTTATATTTTTAAGATAAGAAAATTAACTGCTATAATTCGACGAACGACATTAGTACAAGAAAGTCATAGAAGTCACATGAGCTGAGGTTTTATGGAAGCTGTATACATTTATGCTAATAGGAAGGAGACTAACGATATGACATACCAAAAATAAGTTTAGACCATTAACAGTTATTACACTGCATTTTTCGTGAGCAATTGAAATAGGAAGTGACACTTGACACAAAAAATACTCCACATGTTTGCTTCTGCTATGATTCTTGAAGTGGTGTACACACTGTGAAACATTATGATTATTCACACTCCGTAATCGTACTTAATTACTGAGAGTTATTCGAACTAAGTCTGTTAGAGGTCAGGTATGCATTCCTTTTATTTAATGATGGACAAGGAACCAAAATGTATCTTATAATTTATAATGAGTAGAAAATTTGGGTCAGATGGATTACACAGAGGTTGTGTGTGGACACTGTGTCTTCGGATTGTATGGGATGCTGAATTGAAGTTGCATTAGGATTTTATCTGTACTTGTTCGAGGAGACTGACTAGAGGAAAGAGTTGTTATGGAAGTGAAATGATATTGGTGCTGAGGTTTATATTTATCGACGTATTATTATAGGTATTGAGAGTATATGAAGTTGATGATTATTGGAGTTTTTGTGGACAAGAGGTAAGGTAAATGATATTGATGATAAGAGTTATATGTATCGACGTATTGAAGAAGTATTAGTGACGTATTGAGATTAAGTTGATGATTATTGGAGTTTAGGTGTATAAGAGGTAAAGTAAGTGAGGAGCATATTTTTTTTGTTGGTCTTATGGAACAAGGAGGATGAAGAGAGCAGACTAGAACACTAAAATAGAAGGAAGATAGTCTATACACACACTTTGTTAAATCACTAAGCAGTATATACTTTTTTTGAAGAGAGGAAGTAATTGCATATCGTGGCTCACTGACAGTTGTTCAACAACAGTACATTTGATCTGGCTTGGCAAACATTGGTCTTGACATGATGACTATGACGTTGACTAACTATTATTGACTGTTATACATTGCTGCCAGTACTACTTGATACACATGATGAACATCAGATTTTGACAGAATTACATTTACACAATTAACACTATTCAATTACACAGTAGTACTTAATGTGAATGAAGGATGAGTGAGTGTGTTCTGTGTGTTTTCCTTTACTAATCCTACCCACCTTTCTCCTAAATATTATTTTATTTGTTTGTAGTGGCTTGCACTGACACCCATGAATATTATAGGTTTACTGGTATTTGTGTATTGTAATAGTTAATAGGATAATTATCTGATATCATTTGTGTGTTTGTTATGATTTGTATGTTACTGTAAAAGCATTTGTATGTGCATTCAAACTATTGTTCATGCCTGAACTGTCTGATTAGTGAAGATAAATATTCTGAACTGTTACCTGCACTTTTCAACATGATGTGTGACATTAGGACATGTTTAATTTCTGCTCATAAACTCTGATGAACAGTGTGATCAGTGTTAGTGAATTTTGTGGAACTGCTTCTGCTGAGAAATGTGACTTTTTGGTGTCTGCACCTGCACTCAACATTGCTGGGTGCAACTGATGAACTGTTTCTACTGAAATAATGTCACTTGTTGCTGTTTGCACCTGCTCAACATTGCTTGGTGCAAGTGATGGACTGCTCCTACTGAAATGATGTCACTTGTTGGTGTCTGCACCTGCTCAACATTGCTGGGTGCCTCTGATGGACTGCTTCTACTGAACTAATGTGACTTGTTGCTGTGTGTACCTCTTGAACTTTACTGGGTGCCACAGATGGAACTGCTTCTACTGAAATAATGTCACTTGTTGCTGTCTGCACCTGCTCAACATTGCTGGGTGCAACTGATTGACTGCTTCTACTGAAATGAAGTCACTTGTTGCTGTCTGCACCTACTCAACATTGCTGGGTGCCACTGATGAACTGCTTCTACTGAATTAATGTGACTTGTTGCTGGGTGTACCTGCTAAACTTTACTGGGTGCCACTGATGGACTGCTTTTACTGAAAAGATGTTACCTGTTGGTGTCCTTTTTTTGTATAAACTAATCATTGAAAACATTTTATGTGAACATTTGTATAAACTGATTTTTTGTATATTGTGTAAACTATTATGTAAAGCCACATGCATGAAAAGAAGTTGTATTGCTTACTGTATTTCATATATTAGGTTAGTGAAAGGTCAGTGCAAAGCCAAAAATTTAAACTAATTATGTGATATTTAGGTATTAATATTATCTTTTATTTTTGTCTGTATTTTTCTGGACGAATTTGGTGGTATTTTCACCACCAATGCTGGCAAAAATACCATCAAATTCTGGCCTGTGGAGGAGGGGCATATGAAAGGTGGCTACACTGTGCCACTGCGCCAGAGATTGCGCCAAAGAGTACTATTAAGCCGCCTCCACAGTGCGTGTTAAGAGCTCATGGCAGTCTGTGCGCGTTAAGAGTTCGTAGTAGTCAGTGGTTGTCGAGAGTTCGTAGAAGTCAGTGCTTGTTGAGAGCTCGTTGTAGTTAGTCGTTCCGAGATGTGCTAGTGGGCACTGCTTGTCGTGAAGTCGGAGTGAGATGTGGTAGTAAAGAGTGTTGTTCCATGTTTTATGCAGTTATTTGATGGGAGAGATAGCAGATGTTATTGTAATGAGTGCATTTCGTCAATATATATGAAGGTAAAAATTACAATGTTCTTTTATTAATTGTGTGTCTGAAATAATGCGTCACTACAGGTTCAGTCAACAAAGCATCTGGCTTGTGTTCTTGTATTAGAGTGAATTTTGGTTTTCTTGCGTAATTATAGTTTTTCTAAATTTCTTCTGTCACGTCAGTATAGTTGGTATTTAAGAATTCTTGTCTTGTTGGAAAAGAACCGTGCCAGATGCGTACGTTGAGTCACACTCCACATACAGAACAGTTACATTTGTGCTTGGATTTTGTAGGTTTTATAGTTGCTGGGGACTTAATTAATTAACTGTGTTTACGAAAATTTTCTTACATTGTTTGTTGCAGTCAGATAGCGTAATAGTACTAGTCAGGGCCAACCGATTACGAGACTTGCGTAATCGGACATACAGCTACATAAATCATTTTCAATCAAATTTATTTAATTAAGCCCCCATGCAACATCTGTTGAGCAGCTGACCGCCCAGATAAACCAGGGGGCTATCGACAGTGTCTCTTCAATTACCGTTCAGCGAACATTGCTACGTATGGCCAGCCATCTGCAGCAGACACTAGGTTTAAGGCACCCATGCTGACTGCTGTTCACTGGCGACGAAGGCTGGAATCTGCAGGCCAATATCGCAACTGGACGCACACTGAATGGCGACACGCCGCCTTTTCAGATGAATAAAGTTTGATATCCCTTCGGACAAATGACCATTGGCGTTTACGGTTGGAACGTCTCAAAACAAACACGCTTCAACAATCGCTGGAAGGGTGAGGGCCAGACGACACTCATTGCGTTATGGAAGGCACACTGGATCAACACAAGTACGCACTTACTGTTGGGGACCACGTTCATGCAGTTTGTTTTTCCTCAGCACGATGGCATCTACCAGCAGGACAACGCAACGTGTCACAGAGCTTGCAGTGGGCGTCCGTGGTTGGATGAGCACCAGTTACCTGGCCACCAAACTCCCCAGATTGAAAACCACTGGAGCATCTGTGGGACACCACCTCGGTCGTGCTGTTCGCGCCACGGATCCCCAACCGAGAAACCTGAAGCAGCTGGCAGTGGCGCTGGAGTCGAGGTGGCTCCACTCCCTGTTGGCGACATCCTTAAGGTCACTGACCCTCTTCCTGCACATCTCGCAGCGGTCTGCGATGCAAAACGCTATCATTCAGGCTTCTAACAGGCATCCGCATTAATGTTATTGGAGAGTGTCCAGTCTCTTATTCTTCCGGAAGTCAATACTATTTTCTACTCTAGTAAGTTTCTTGTAGTGAGGAATGCCCCCTTTGACCGTGCTGGTCTGCTTTTATAATTATGTTCCTTGGATCGTCCGTCACGAGTTATTTTGCTTCCACTGTAGCAGGCGTCGTTCACTTCGTTTCTTAAGTTTTATTAGATTTTAATGCTAAATTTGATATTAGCGTCATTTATGCTGCCCCTCAGTACTTTCGCCTCTGTTCGGCTCAGGCTCAGTTCACATCATTTGCTTATCAGACTGTTTATTCTATGCAACCAGACTTGTTTCACAAAGGTTGTAAATATCAAAAAATGGTTCAAATGGCTCTGAGCACTATGGGACTTAACATCTGAGGTCATCAGTCCCCTAGACTTAGAACTACTTAAACCTAACTAACCTAAGGACAGCACACACATCCATGCCCGAGGCAGGATTCGAACCTGCGACCGTAGCAGAAGCGCGGTTCCGGACTGAAGCGCTTAGAACCGCTCGGCCACAACGGCCGGCTGTAAATATCAACACCGAATCTTATGAATGACGTTCTTTCACTCTAGACTTTAATTTCCGACCTAAACCTTGCATTCACCTACGGTTGTTGTCATTGTTGTCGGTGGTGGTGTTGTGTCTTTCAGTCCAAAAGCTGATTTGATTCAGCTCACAACGCTAGTAAATCCTATGCAAGGCTCTGTCCATAAATACAGCAACCTGCATCAACTTAACCTGCTTATTATATTCACGCTTACAGTTTCACTTTCGACGCTCCCCTGCATAACCAAGTTCACAATTCCTTGATTCCCAGAATGTGTCCTATCAGTCCATCCATTCTCTTAGTCAAGCTGTTGCATAATTCTTTTTCTCCCTGTTTCTATCTGTACCACTTCACTTGTTTCACTTCTGTATAAAGCAACACCCCAGACAAATACCTTCTGAAAATTGTTCCTAAAAATTAAATTTAAAAATGGCACATAAGATAGTCATAATCGACCCTCTTGGTATTGATACTTCTTCGTGTTCACTTATCTCTATCATTTCAAACACTGTCCTACAGAATTCTCCCTTACAGAGACAACTCAGACTTAACCTATTCATTTATTACCCACAATATACAAACACAACGCAATCTGACTGCTCTACAATGACAACATGACTTCAAATAATTAAGACAAAAGAATGGCCCTGAATTGTAAGAAATCCTAACAACAACCCATACTTTTATAACCCAGCCGGCCGGGGTGGCCTAGCGATTCTAGTCTACAGTCTGGAACCGCGCGACCGCTACGGTCGCCGGTTCGAATCCTGCCTCGGGCATAGATGTGTGTGATGTCCTTAGGTTAGTTAGGTTTAATTAGTTCTAAGTTCTAGGGGACTGATGACCTCAGAAGTTAAGTCCCATAGTGCTCAGAGCCATTTGAAACATTTTTTATATAAGTCACGTACCTTACACAAAATATTCATAACATGAAGTACAGCAATTACAGCAAGCAGCAACTATAGTCAGCTAAATAAAAAGATTCTAATTACTATAGCCTCTAACTAATGGGAGACATACGGGTAGCAAAAGAAAGAATCTGTTGAAGAGCAAACAATGTATTCAGATTTTACCTTACTCATGTGACATCCATTTCCAAAATTATATAGGCGTCAATAATTCCACTAACCAAACATTACGAACTACATCCATCCTCCTTTTACAATGCATGTCCAACCAACACTGAGTTTCCACGAAGGACGACACTTGTCCAAGCCGATCGCTCGCTAACTGCTGGTCCGTCCAACCACAGAGTCTCTTACCGAGGGCACATAGCAATGTCAGCGATAGTAGTACAGTCTATAGCGCAGCCAACATACAAACATATAATCAGCCTACTTACAATTTAACGAATTGGACAATATAACGTACCTTTTCGTTTTCGTTTTTGTAACTACTGACACAAGAATTTCCCTAACGACCTCAATTTTGGAGGCTGTAAGGATGCTCTGCGTTTATGTTACGCTTTGTGCTGCCTCAGTTAAGAATGAGGAGTACACTGTAAGAGATCTGCGTAGATCACGGTACCGATGAAATTCGGCAGTGTAACAGATTCCTTATAAAAAAAATTACTCGTCTGACGTGTGACACGGCTACTAGCTCTCGAAGTCACACCGCAAGTGGTTGGGAGGACCTGTTAGGCAGAAGAATTCAAAATTGCGTAACCATACAATCGCTGGTAATGTGGCGGTTTGCAAGAATACTGCTCCATAAATTCGTTAAAAATACACGTAGAGTTAGCCGCGCGGTCTAGGGCGCTGCAGTCATGGACTGTGCGGATGGTCCCGGCGGAGGTTCGACTCCTCCCTCGGGCATGGGCGTGTGTGTTTGTCGTTAGGATAATTTAAGTTAAGTCGTGTGCAAGCTTAGGGACTGATGACCTTAGCAGTTAAGTCCCATAAGATTTCGCACAAATTTTTGAACACGTAGAGTTACAATGACATCCACTCTGCCTAACTGCTAAACGTCGCCGGTAAGCAGTGTGAGTAATAACGAGGTTATCACTGTGTACCTGTGTGGCTTGAGCTTAAGATTCCAGTTTCTTTTTTCATTGGTATCACAGACAAACAAAGTAATCAGTTCCTATACATTCTGAGGTGTGCGTTAAATTCCATGCCCATTTTCTGCACAAATACACACACACACACACACACACGCACACACACACACACACACACACACACACACACACACACACAACAAAGTGGATGAAAATCACTCAGTTCGTATTGAGATGTTCTTAAGGTTTCTCTTGTTTGTAAGTCCAATGTCGAAACTGAATATGCCCACTAAATATAATGAATAGGACTCACTCAATAATCCGAGCTTATGGCTTAAAAATATCTTTGGACAACACCAATGTATTATATGGATGTACTGTTTGCATGTGTACTAGTTGTCAAGAAATATGAAACACTCAGAAGGGCTGGAGACACGAAATAAAACCTCATGCAAAATCGAGCCAAATTTACAAAGCACTGGCGGTAATGGCTCGCACATCAGTACGACCATGAATCCACTGATTCGGCTGTAGGGGGGGGGGAGGGGGGGCGGGGAGGGGGGAAGGGAGAAATAGGGCTACAGAGGTGCGACCCCATTTTGTTAGTGCAGGATGCCTACATCAGGAGCAGGTATGCACTCAGGGGCAAATCTCTTATACTCCTTTAGTTGACAGGTACTTAACCCATTGTTCTCCTTTGATTGACAGGTACTTAACATATTGTTCTGTTAAGTGCTTTTCCATGTCACCACCATTTACTTTTGATTGACAGGAGCTGAACCTGTCCTCACACCCCACCCCTCCTTCTCTCCCAACCCCCTCCCCCCTCGCTGCTACAGGTACTGAGTTACTGGAATAGGCTCCCTCTCACTCTTATCAATTTGATTGACTACTTAATTTAACTGATCAATTAATTAACCTCTCTGGTGGGAAAGTGCCACACACCCTGTCACGCCACCCCTGGTGGGAAGTTCAAATTCCATCATGTCTATGCAACCTCTACTAACCTAAGAAAATGGCGGGAAGATAGGCCACTTGGTTCAAATGGCTCTGAGCACCACGGGACTTAACATCTGAGGTCATCAGTCCCCTAGAACTTATAACTACTTAAACCTAACCAACCTAAGGACATCACACACATTCATTCCTGAGGCAGTATTCAAACCTGCGACAGTATCGGTTGAGCAGTTCCAGACTGAAGTGCCCAGAACTGTTCGGCCACTCTGGCCGGCAGGTCACTTGGGCTACCTCTACTAACCTAAGTCACACGACCGCCACCTCTTCCTAGGGATTGGCGGGAAGAGGAGTCGGTCTGTGCTGGACATAAGTCTTTATTTTGTATGCACTATTTATTTAAACAATTAGATGCAGTACCACCATCCAGTGTGTTTGCCGTGACGCATGGACTATGGACTCCAACTGCCCTAGCACACAGTACTGTCACCAGAGGATACTGTCATCTGTGACATGACTTAATCCAAGATAGCTGGCAAAATGGTGGGAAACAGTGTGGCCGCCATGGGCTCCACAGTCCAACTGAACTAGTACACAGTAGCACCACCAGAGGGCACTCCTATCCCTTTTGTGATGTAATCCAAGATGGCAGTCTGATGGTGTAGAGGAAGGGTTTCATCACAGGAAATTCAAGGGTGTATTGTTTATTTATAAAAAAAAAATTAGCTTGTGGGAGCTGGATTTCTCTTGCCCATCATTCTCTGCTGTTTGTAAACATGTAGGTCTTGTAAGAAGTAATTACATGGAGCAAACATGATGCATAAACTAATGTTTGGCACTGTCTCTTGGTGTCTTAACCTAATGTTTGACCCTTTGTCAACACTTAACCATTGTTCTGTTAAGTGGTCTTCCATGCACCCCAATTTCCTTAAACTATTCTACCAGCCACGATACCAAATTAAGTAATTAGTTACGTCTTCCCACCATTTTCTGGTACACTTTTCGAATTTCACATGCTTTTGAACGCCATTTCTGGCACATTCTTCTTTGTCACGCACCCCTTTAAACTATTGTACTGCGTTTTACATAAAAATTATGCAAATTAACATGGTGTTCTGCATGAAAACTGCTGTTCTGCTCCATGTCACCCTCTCAAACACACCTTCCCCTTAACTATTGTAGCGCTAACGCCACGTTGATATAAAAAATTTATTCAAATTAATTAAATATAGGTTTTCACATGTATGGGGTGGTTTTTTTTAATTCGCAGCATACTGTTGGTCATGAAATCGATGGAATACAGTTTAAACACAAGATCACTAATAAAAAAACACATCCCACCACTTGATGCCTGACATCGCCACTGTCTTCACCGCATCTGCTGCAGCTGCCCCCGGCCCTGAACCCACCCTGGCCGCAGCCACCACAGCATCGCTCTGACATCCATTGACCCCCTCACTCAGGCTAGAGGGTTAGGGCTGCAGCAAACCCCTGAGAACGTCTTAATGTCAGTATAGAACCTGACACAGACCCAGAAGTCGTGGCAGTGTACAAAGCATGTTGCAGCAGAAAAAAACAATGTTTCAAACAATGAGACAGGGTCACAGCGAGCGTCTCTTACGATTTACAGTATAGTCCGCGGAATATGATCATCCTCCTACAGTACAGGTGAGGAAACTTTAAACTGGCCTCTGCACTGGATCAAAAGCTGTATATTTAATAAGATTGTCCCGCACTGACAACAGCAGCAGTTTGACAGGTAAATTCAATGATGGATGGGGTATCCCATTAGAACTGCTAGACTGCTAGGAGGAATGCTATTCTGGGAAACATCTCAACAACTCTCTCTCTCTGTGTGTTGGACCCACGCGCAGTTATGCATCACTGCATGAGCAATGGTGCCCAGGTGAGTTCTATATTGCATGAAGTTAGTGGAGCTTTTATAGTTTGTAATTTTTCTTTCTTGGATGGTACAGAATAACGATGATAGCATGTTGGGCTGATAGATGTGAATGGATGCGGATCTGCTGCGGACTGTAGTATCTGTATCCAGTTAGGATATGCACCACAATACGTGTACTTCCACCGAATGTTCGAAACATGGTCCTACTGCACTAACTCAGGTCGTTCTGTTTCTACACGGTTTGCAGCAGATGCTGGATATGGCATTCTCTGACTTCTGCTCAGTTTTTACTTAAATTGAAACGATCACATGAAGCCGCAGAAATGGGAACAGTTGCAGGATGTGTAGGGGCTGACTAAAACCACGTTGGAATTTTACTGTAGCAGACAGGTTCGAGAAAGGTGACTCATTTCGAAATATGGGAGTGCCAGAAATACGATATGACATCGAGACAGAATGCGTTACAAATACTGGAGAAATATCTAGTGGCGGTGGCGTGAGGGGGGTTGCAAATACCTGTTTCATACCACGATCCTTAGCCAAATCACTTTCAAAATTCGATAATTTTATTACGAGGGTGCATCATGTGCTATGTGTAACCGCACTGCTGGTGTGATAATACACACTCCTACAATCAGCGTCTCGGTATTTGTCTGGAAAAAACAGTTAATTTGGAGATAATGCCATACCTCGATTTATAAAGGCAGTATAGCTTTTAACATAGATACTTCTGTGCACCTGTAGAACCAAGACTGTTTGTGACAGTAACATAGAGTAGTTGTTGTGATCAGGTATTTTAACAACTGGCTGATTACGCCTTTCTTTCTAAGACAAAGTGGTAACACTCGCAAGAAAAACTTATGATACATGACCACCCATCGCTAATTTTCTCTCCTTATTATTTTGTATCGTCTGGAATCATTTATTGGTCAAGTACTATACTTAGTACTAGTAGGGGATGCGTGATAGGTTCACCTTGAGCATCAGGCTTATAAAGTATGTGTTTCTGTTCCAAAATGTGCAAAGGAGATGACTGTGGAATACTCTGATAGCAGAGGGAAGAGTATCTAAAGTGATAACGATGGTACAGATATTTCTATTTCCAGAGCCACTGCCCTCAGCAGGGTGTATTTCCAATACTTTGCTCATTGTCAAATATTATTCAATTGAGACTGCAAGCCTAACATTTAGTTGTAAGTACAGGCAAAAAATATATATGAGGGTGGTTTCTTAGGATGATGATTCTGCCTATGCGTGCAGCGTAGGTGACCTGTGCGTGAATGATTCACGTTTCCTGTTAACGGTAGGAGCCGTGCGAATGTAGATGGCTTAACTGTGTTATCCTATAGACTATCGAATAGCGAACTAATAGATAGCATGTGTTGGATAGCTTATGTGATCACGTGGAAATTTGAGAAGATTGAATATGGAGGTGTGTTTGCACTGGACCATTATTCCCTCCAATTTAAATGGTTTGGTTGACTGCTTCCACACATTTCGCACCTTTATTTAGTTGAGAGAAGATCAATTGTAGCGTGTGCATCTAGCAGGTGGAAGACATGTTTGCTGGTTCTCTAGACATGAGAAACATCTTAGTTGAGTTTGTAAATTATAGGGATGATTTGGAATCTGTTACATCACAGACATCAGTATTCAAGAGTGGAAATATCATTTTCCTCTATTTGTTTCGAGTTCTCACATAAAGGTCGTTGCACATGGGTTATGTTTCTAATTACTCTGTGGTCTAGAGTATGCTACACCTAGATGAAATTTCGGATTTGTAGAGAAATAATTCCCAGTCTATATCTTCGGAATTGCATGAGCGGTCGGTAGGATACTGCTGTATGCAAACCACATGAAAATATATTTGTTCTTGTAATCCCAGACTCTGAAGATGGGTGTAGGAAACCAAGCAAGCAGGGAAGCACGTCCGGACCAGAAACAGTAACGTATTTGTGCTGGGAGTGGGGTGGGGGGGGGGGGGCGAGCCTGAAATTGTAGAACAGTTCTTAGAGTGACTTTGGTCTGCTGAGGGAGCTCTTGACACCAGCTGGGAGTGGATGACAGCCGACCTCACAGGGTGATCTCTAGTGCTGTGAGGAATGTATACGATGCTATTTGTCCTTGTCATATATGTACAAATGATATAAAAGGGGCTATTTTGTATGTTTAGTACATCGAGATGGTATGTGGTGATATATTGCTGGGTTGGAGATTGGTTTCACGCTCTGATATTCAAGCTCCTGTCCTCAATAGGAGAGCAGTGTAATTGGGTAAGAGTCTTTGTGTATTTGACGACATGCTGGGCAGGTTGCATGGTTTAATTGCCAGTGTAATATGGTGATCTGTACAAATTACGAACATAATGCTCTATTCTTTCACAATACATCATTTGTGATGGGACGCAAGAGCATGTACAAACTGATTTGAACAAGATGGGGGAGCAAGGTATGTATGGAAAGTTCTGAGAAAGCAAGTGTACAAAGATAGGATGAAGCATACCATCCATCTCTGGTGGGGATGCCGTCACTCATCCGCCACTGTGGCATTAGGACATCTCCAGACTGTAGCTGTACAATACTGAAAATTCCGTACTTTTTTTTCTCTTCTGTATGACAGTGCTTCACATTCTGTTAGTGTAATTGTTCTGAATCGTCCCCATCTGTGCTTAGAGAGTGCTCTCTTTCCAAACAATAAAAATGCTTTCATGATTAACGGTGTTTTCGCAAGCGTGCACAGGCTTTTGACAGTGTGAATGTTTGTATATGTTGAAAGCAGCAAGGGTAACACTTGATGGACGGGGTGCCACATTAGGACCTCGAGGAAGAATGCATTCGGCGTCAAGAAAGCGAGTGTTAACTAACTATCTCTGCGACCATATACAATTTCCGAGAGGGCGACTTGGCTCTTATTTTACAGAGCCATGTGATGTCAGATAACACTGAGAACCTTTTACATGGTAAGTGGCCACAGGGATGTCCGGCAGCAATGCGTCAGGTAAGCACAGCTGGATGCAGCTCGTATGTCCCGTTAGGATCGCTAGGGAGAAAGCAGTTTGTGCTATTCTGGAACAGATTTCTATAGCGCAGTCTGTGATTTCAGTATCCATAGGTATAACATCAGCAACAGTAAACACACGTGCTGCCCTGAGGCATTTTGTATATGGGATCGGTGTGAGTGCGACTTGGAGTTCTGTGGTAAGGTGAACAGGGTGTGTGCTATACCTCACGTGATCGGCAAGGATGTGACGGCGGAGGAGACACTGCGGAATCGGGCCGCTGCGAGCAGCCTGGTTGCTGCAGCGCAAACCCTCTAGCCTGAGTGAGGGGGTCAATGGACGCCAGAACGATGCTGCGGTGGCTGCGGCAGGGGTGTGGTCAGAGCCGAGGGCAGTGGCGGGAGCTGCAGCAGGGGTGGCGGCAGCGTCGGCCATTGTAAGATGGGATGTGTTTTTTATTAATGATCTTTTGTTTAAACTGTATCCCGTCAATTTCACCAACGAATAGGAAGCCGCAGATTTAAAAAAAAACACCCCCTACATGCGAGAAATATAGATTTAATTAATTTTCATTAATTTTTTTTATATCAACGTGGTGTTAGCGGTACAATAGATAAGGGGCGAGATCGTGAATGGGTGACATGGAACAGAACAGCAGCTTAAGTGCAGAACACTATGTTAATTTGCATAATTTTTATGTAAAATGTTGTACCAAAGTTTAAAGGGGCTGGGTGACAAAGAAGAATGCACCAGAAATGGCGTACAAAAGCATGAGAAATTCGAAAAGTGTACCAGAAAATGGTGGGAGGACATAACTAATTACTTAATTTGGTATGAAAGGTGATGGAATAGTTTAAGGAAATAAGGGTGACATGGAAAACCACTTAACAGAACAATAGGTTAAGTGCTGACAAAGGCCAAACATTAGGTTAAGACACCCAGAGTACAATGTGAAACATTAGGTTATGCAACATGTTTGCTGCATGTAATTACTTCTGACAAGATCTACATGTTTCCAAACGGCAGAGAATGATGAGCAAGAGAAATCCAATCCCCACAAGCTGATTTTTTTTAATAAATAAACAATACACCCTTGAATTTCCTGTTATGAAACCCTTCCTCTCCACCACCAGACCGCCATCTTGAATTACATAATGGAAGGGATGGCAGCGGCCTCTGGTGGCGTTACTGTCTACTAGCTCAGTTGGAGTCTGGAGTACATGGCGACCACACTGTTTCCCACCATTTTCCCAGCCATCTTGGACTGTGTCATGCAACAAATAACAGTGCCCCCTGGCAGAAGTACTGTGTACTAGGTCAGTTGGAATCTGGGCCTCATGGCAAACACACTGGATGGTGGTACTGCCTCTAATTAAATAAATAGTGCATACAAAATAAAGACTTATATCCAGCACAGGCTGAGTCCTCTTCTCGCCAATTCCAAGGAAGAGGTGACAGAAGGGTGACTTAGGTTAGGGGAGGTAGCCCAAGTGACCTATCTTCCTGCCATTTTCAAAATGGTTCAAATGGCTCGAGCACTATGGGACTTAACTTCTGAGGTGATCAGTCTCCTAGAACTTAGAACTACTTAAACCTATCTAACCTAAGGACATCACACACATCCATGCCCAAAGCAGGATTCGAACATGCCACCATAGCAGTCGCATGGTGCCTAGAACCGCTCGGCCACACCGGCCGGCTCCTGTCATTTTCTTAGGTTAGTAGAGGTTGCATTGTTCTGATGTAATTTGAACTTCCTGGCAGGAGGGGCGTTGCAGGGGCCGTGGCACTTTCCCACTAGAGAAGTTAATTAATTAATCAATTTAATTAAGTAGTCAATCAAACTGATAAGAATGAGAGGGGGGCCTATTCCAATAATTCAGACCTGAAAGTATACCTATAGCAGCGAGGGGGCAGGAGGTTGGGGGAGGGGGAGAGGGTGTGGGGAGGACAATAGGTTAAGTGCCTGTCAATCAAAAGGAAATGGGGGTGACACTGAAAAGCACTTAACAGAACAATAGGTTAAGTACCTGTCAATTAAAGGGGAATAATAGATAAAGTACCTGTCATTCAAAGGAGAATAATAGGTTTGCCCCCAAGTGCTTACCTGCCCCTGATATAGGCAACCCACACAAACAAAATGGGCTTGTACCCCTGTAGCCCTACTGCTGTGTGGGGAGGGGGGGAGGTGTCAAGCCGTTGTATCATGCTCTGATCCAAGCTGTCCTACATATCTGTTGTAACTGTTTCTTCAGACCCTGGACTCTGGCACTGGGGCACAGTTGATATCCCAGCTGATCTCATCATGTTTTATCGGATATGCATCTGGGGATCTTGCTGGTCACAGGGCAAGCTCAACATCACATGAACAGTTCATACAGACACGTGTCATGTGTGCGCATGCATTGTTCTGTTAGAAAATGGCATGTGGATACCGTACCATGTGAGGTAACACATGACGGTATATGATGTCTGTGACGTAACATTTTGCCATCATTTTGCCAAAACACCACCCAGACTATAGCGATTCTCGACGACGATGGTTATCCGCAGTAGTGCAGATCCGCAATTCATCGCTGAACACAGTGCGACCCCATGCTTCTCGGTCACGGCCACATTCCCAATTTCTGACAAGTGGTGTTGAAAGTAGGTCGTTAATATGTTCCATTGATTCTGCTAGCTGTCACGCGCATACACTAACTCTGAGTCGGAGATATTATCGCGAGTGGTTGTGAGCGAACAGTTGTTGAGAGTAGTCGGACGTAGCTTGGAGTGGAGAGAAGCCACGTGTCAGGAGAGGTTGCAGCCTGCCTTGACTGTGCTACTGGCTCCAGAGGATATTTTCGTAATAATCGACGATTTGCTTTTTAGCTGTGCATAGTTGTTGCTTGCACACGGGAGGGATTTTGTCTGTTTTGTGTATACATACATCGAAAGTAATATTCATATCTTTGTTGTGACCTGATACGTGATTATAGATTAAAGACACTGTGGAACAATTAAAGTTTTTGCTAATAAAGAAAGGTCTGAGTACAATTTGTCAATTTGCGAATATATTGTTAATAATGTTTCACAATTTTTGTAGTTGTGGTCTTCAGTGCAGAGACTGGTTTGATGCAGCTCTCCATGCTACTCTATCCTGTGCAAGCCTCTTTATCCCCAAATAACTACTGCAGCCTACATCCTTCTGAATCTGCTTAGTGTAATCATCTCTTGGTCTCCCCCTACGATTTTTACCTTTCACGCTTCCCCCCAGTACTAAATTGGTGATCCCTTGATGCCTCAGAACATGCCCTACCAACTGATCCTTCCTCCTAGTAAAGTTGTGCCACAAACTCCTCTTCTCCCCAATTCTCTCTAATCTTCAGTATTCTTCTGTAGCACCACATTTCTAAAGCTTCTATTCTCTTCTTGTCTACACCGTTTATCGTCCATGTTTAACTTTCATACATGGCTTCACTCCATAAAAATACTATCAGAAAGGATTTCCTGACACTTAAACCTACAGTCAATGTTAACTAATTTATGTTCTTGAGAAACGCTTTTCCTTGCTATAACCAGTCTGCATGTTATATCCTCTATACTTTGACCATGATCAATTATTTTGCCCCCCAAATAGCAAACCTCATTTACTACTTTGAGTATCTCATTTCCTAATCTAATTCCCTAAAAATCAACTGATTTAATTCGACTACATTCCATTATCCTTGTTTTGTTTTTTGATGTTCAATTTATATCCTCCTTTCAAGACACTGTCCATTTCGTTCAACTGCTCTTCCAGGTTCTTTGCTGTCTCTGATAGAATTACATCATCGGCAATCCTCAAAGTTTGTATTTCTTCTCTGTAGATTTTAATTTCTACTCCAAATTTTTCTTTCTTTTTCCTTTACTACTAGCTCAATATACAGATTTAGTAACATCGGGGATAGGCTACAACCATGTCTCACTCCCTTCTCAACCACTGCATCTATCTACATGTCTACATCTAAATTTACGAGGTTCATTCAAGTTCTAAGGCCACCGATTTTTTTTCTCTGGACTGGAAAGAGATAGAAACATGCGCATTGTTATAAAATGAGGCCGCATTCATTGTCAATACGTCCCAGAGATGGCAGCACCGTACGGCAGATGGAATTTTACCGCCAGTGGCGAGAATGAGAACTGTTTTAAATACTTAAAATGGCGACGTCTTCCTTACTTGAACAGAGTGCAATCATTCGTTTTCTGAATTTGCGTGGTGTGAAACCAATTGAAATTCATCGACAGTTGAAGGAGACATGTGGTGATGGAGTTATGGATGTGTTGAAAGTGCGTTCGTGGGTGCAACAGTTTAATGAAGGCAGAACATCGCGTGACAACAAACCGAAACAATCTCGGGCTCGCATGATCGAGAAAGTGGAGAGAATTGTTTTGGGGGATCGCCGAATGACTTTTGAACAGATGGCCTCCAGAGTTGGCATTTCTGTGGGTTCTGTGCACACAATCCTGCATGACGACCTGAAAATGCGAAAAGTGGGTGCCACGAATGCTGACGAACGACCACATGGCTGCCCGTGTGGCATGTTGCCAAGCAATGTTGACGTGCAACGACAGCATGAATGGGACTTTCTTTTCGTCGGTTGTGACAATGGATGAGATGTGGATGCCATTTTTCAATCCAGAAACAAAGCGCCGGTCAGCTCAATGGAAGCACACAGCTTCACCGCCACCAAAAAAATTTCGGGTAACAGCCAGTGCTGAAAAAATGATGGTGTCCATGTTCTGGGACAGCGACGGCGTAATCCTTACCCATTGCGTTCCAAAGGGCACTACGGTAACAGGTGCATCCTACGAAAATGTTTTGAAGAACAAATTCCTTCCTGCACTGCAACAAAAACGTCCGGGAAGGGCTGCGCGTGTGCTGTTTCACCAAGACAACGGACCCGCACATCGAGCTAACGTTACGCAACAGTTTCTTCGTGATAACAACTTTGAAGTGATTCCTTATGCTCCCTACTCCCCTGACCTGGCTCCTAGGGACTTTTGGCTTTTTCCAACAATGAAAGACACTCTCCGTGGCCGCACATTCACCAGCCGTGCTGCTATTGCCTCAGCGATTTTCCAGTGGTCAAAACAGACTCCTAAAGAAGACTTCGCCGCTGCCATGGAATCATGGCGTCAGCGTTGTGAAAAATGTGTACGTCTGCAGGGCGATTACGTCGAGAAGTAACGCCAGTTTCATCGATTTCGGGTGAGAAGTTAATTAGAAAAAAAATCGGAGGCCTTAGAACTTGAATGCACCTCGTACATGGATATTCTGAAAATCAAACTTAAGTGCCTGCCAGAGGGTTCATCGAACCACCTTCACAATTCCCTATTATTACAATCTCGTACAGTGCGCAGAAAGAATGAACACCTTTATCTTCCCGTGATTTCCCTTAATTTATCGTGGTGATCGTTCCTCCCTATGTAAGTTGGTGTCAACAAAATATTTTGGCATTCGGAGGAGAAAGTTGGTGATTGGAATTTCGTGAGAAGATTGCGTCGCAACGAAAAACGCCTTTCTTTTAATGATGACCATCCCAAATCCTGTATCATGTCTGTGACACTCTCTCCAATATTTCGCGATAATACTAAACGTGCTAGCTTTCTTTGAACTTTTTCGATGTACTCGGTCAGTCCTATCTGGTAAGGATCCCACACCGCGCAGCAGTATTATAAAAGACGACGGACAAACGTAGTGTAGGCAGTCTGCTTACCTTCCATGCCCCTCGTCTCTTATAACTGCCATCTGGTTTCTATACAAATTGTAAATAGCCTTTCGCTCCCTGTATTTTACACCTGGTACCTTCAGAATTTGAAAGAGAGTATTCGATTCAACATTGTCAAAAGCTTTTTCTAAGTCTACCTATCTTCCAAGATAAGTCGTAGGGTCGGTGTTGGCTCGCGCGTTCCAACCTTGCTACGGAATACAAACTGATCTTCCCCGAGGTCGGCTTCAACCAGTTTTTCGATTCGATTGTAAAGAATGCTAAATTAAAAATTTTATTGATTCCTTTAATTTTTTACACCACTTAAGGCCTGTTGGCTAATCCGCTCCTGTTCATTTAATTTCTATAAAACGAAAAAGGGGAATAGATGAATCAGTAATAGCGACCATGCATGGATCGTAGAATTTCTTTTGAATTATTTTACCATGTTGCTGGACGTACACGGTGACAATTATTGAACTATGTGAAAGTGTAAACTACGGCGTGCTCACACTTTATTCGGAGTGTAAATATCACTACAGGTATTTGGATTTAGTTTATGACTTGTTCGGTATGCCTGACATTACTGGCGACGATGTGACGCAAACGAATAGCGAGAGTCTACAGATGCTGAAGTGTCGGACCACCGGTGCTGTCGATGACCTGCTGAGTGGCTGTTTTCAGCTCAGCAATGGTTTCGGGGCTATTGCCGTACACCTTGTGTTTAATATTGCCCCACAAAAGGGAGTCGCACGTGTTCAGATCCGGAGAATATGGCGGCCAATCGGGCCCATGCCAGTGGCCTCTGGACATCAAACACTCTCCTGCTTCGATGGGGTCGAGCTATGTCTTCTGTGAACCACGTCTTGTCAAAATCAGGGTCACTCTGGATAACGGGTCCAAAACCTTTACGCACTGTTGGACAGTCACCGTGCCATCAAGGAATACTGCACCGATTATTCCGTGCCCGGAAATTGCACACCACACAGTCACCTGTTGGGGGAGAAGAGACTTGTCGATAGCGAAATGTGAATTCTCAGTCCTCCAAATGCGCCAATTTTGCTTATTGACGAACCTGTTAAAATAAAAGTGGGCTTCGTCGCTAAACCAAACGATACAACGCATATTAACTCCCACCATGCCCCGCGACGAACCGTGCAGTTTGAACGTCCTAACGAAAACTGATCACAAGTTATGACGATTTTATTTCATATAGTTTAATAATTGACACCCTGCAGAATATTCACGCAGTTGCAGCGGAAAGACGAAGTTGTCTGTTGCGTGCAGGAACATTGCAGTATAATTCTTAGGAGATGTTAGAGAATATTTCAAACATCGCAGTCAGATACAAGAGAATTGATTTTTCATGATTGGTAGGAAGAGTAATTAATTTCTGGTTTTTGTTCTCTATGAGAATACTGACATGTCCGATGGTAGGAAGTAACAGAAAATGTGTGATTACTGACATGTCTGTATAAGGGTTTTCATAATACAAGTTGTACGGCTACATATCCGATTTTCTGGCGACGATAATGAGTCGTGCTTGGGTAGCTCAGCTGGTAGAGCTCTTGCCCGCGAAAGGCAAAGGTCCCGAGTTCGAGTCTCGGTCCGGCACACAGTTTTAATCCGCCAGGAAGTTTCATATCAGCGCACACTCCGCTGCAGAGTGAAAATTTCATTCTGGAAACATCCTCACAGGCTGTGGCTAAGCCATGTCTCCGCAATATTCTTTCTTTCAGGAATGATGGTTCTGAAAGGTTCGCAGGACACCTGTAAAGTTTGGAAGGTAGGAGACGAGGTACTGGCAGAAGTAAAGGCGTGAGGACGGGGCGTGAGTCGTGCTTGGGTAGCTCAGTATGTAAAGCACTTGCCCGCGAAAGGCAAAGGTCCCGAGTTCGAGTCTCGGTCCGGCCCACAGTTGTAATCTGCCAGGAAGTTTCAACGATAATAAAGTTTCACTAGATAGCCTAGCAATTTTTAGAGAAAAGGTACAGATAACGACAATTTTGTCAGCTTTCCACATTTCCGTATGTCTGTTGCCACAACAATAATTTTTTATAATTAAACTTTCAGTGCACAATGTTGGGGGGAGTCCATTACTTGCTTGGTGCACAGTACCGCGACTCTCCCACGTAGTGGTCACACGAGGTCGAACAGAACCTTTGACGAGGTGTCTGGCTGCCCTCTCATCTGGCCGCTTCACATCCGAATGCCCCACAAATCTGGATATTGCACGATTCGACCAGCCGCCCAAACTGAGGGCTACAATACCGCCCTTCAGAGTCTATCAGGTGCTGGAACACTGACAACGAGCACGCCGCATCTCCGTGTCCTCCGCAGTAAACACTAAACATCTGAAGCTATTCACGATCCTTAATTACCCTACCAGGCCTGGTAACAACACTGAATACGAACAAGAAATTTAGTTACTCAGGTCCTGTTCAATGATGTGGAAAATTTCCATGTTTAATTGTGAGTCGTCCAGTGTAGTATTACAGACGTCTCTTCTGTACAATGGAAATAAAACAGTTCTGAATTTTTGGCCTTCCATATGACTTGTTGGATCTGCAGTCCGATATTTCTTTCAATATTTACAGTTCCCTTTTTTAGAAGGTGTTGAGACTGCTGCTTAATGACGATGCGCCAGCCGTGTGCAGTACTTCTAGGAGAACGGCAGTCTGGTAGTGCCCAAGTTCGGACTTGGTGAACGGGGATTTTGTTAACCACAATTTGCAGTCGATTGACTGGACTTTATGCAGTTTGGGCTTATCAGCCTATCATTCCCAGAATTGCCGGTAACATCGCCCGTAGTGTTTACACTGAGGTGACAAAAGTCACTGGATAGCTGCTGGTATCGCGTCCGACCTTCCTTCGCCCTCTGGAGTACAGCAGCTGGATGTGGCAGGGACTCAACAAGTCGTTGCAAGTTCTCTGAAGACGCATTGAGCCACGTTGCCTCAATATCCATCCATAATTGCGAAAGTGTAGGCGGTGCAGGATATTCTGCATGAAATGATCTCTCAATTATGTCCGACAAGTGTTCGATGAGACTCATGTCGAGCGATCTGGGTGGCCAAATCAGTCACTCGAATTGTCTAGAATGTTGTTCAAAGCAATCGTGGACAACTGTGGCCCAGCGACATGCTGCATTGTCACGCATAAAAGTCCCATCGTTGTTTGTCAACATTAAGTCCATGAATGGCTGACGAACATAACCATTTCCACTCAGTCATCAGCTCAGTTCGACAAGAGGATCCCGTTCATTCCACGTCAACACAGTTCACACCATTATGGAGCCACCACCAGCTTGGACAGTGCCTTGTTTACAAAACTGTTCAATGGCTTCGAGGGGTCCGCACCACACTGCAACCCTGCCATCTGCTCTTACCAACTGAAATCGGCAGTCATCCGTCCAGGGTCCAACCGATACGGTCACGAGCCCACGAGAGGCGCTGCAGGCGATGTCGTCCTGTTAGAACTCGCGTCGGTTGGCTACTGCCCATTAACGCTAAATGTCGCCGCGCTATACTAACGCATACGTTCGTCGTACTCCCATATTGACTTCTGCGGGTGTTTCAAGCATTCCTGCTTGTCTATTAGCATTCACAACTTAGGGAAACGTGGGCTACTGTGCCGCTTTCAAAATCTGTTAATATTCGTCGTGCGTCAGACAGCTTTTCACGTAAATCACCTGAGCACAAATGACAGCTTCGACAACGCACTGGTCTTGTATACCTCGTGTTGGCGGTATTACCGCCACCCGTGTATGTTCATATCGGTATCCCACGGCTTTTGACACCTCAGTGCAGTCTGTTCGATGTTGCCATACCTCCTCATCAGCGGTCTCAGGTTTGCAGCTCGGAGTGAATGTACTGGGTTGTTTCGTGAGAGATTTGCAAGCCGTTTTGATAACGATTTCGTGAAACTTTCCTAGAGCGTGAGTCCGGCGTCAGTGGCAGTCCTGATAATTAATACTAGTTCATAAACAAAGGTGAGGCATGCCATTTGATATTCACTCGTGTACTTATTGCAATTATTTATTTCGCCCAAATTTTGACAACATTTAGCAACAGTTTGAAAAGGAGTGGAGAAAATCCATCACTTTGGCTGTGGTGTGCGTATTGTAAGACCTTCGGTAGATACACCATCAGATTATTTGACTTGTCGCTCTAACGAAGTAGGCGAGTGTCAGAAATATGTCTCGTGGTCTTACCATGGTGTGTTTATCTTCTGCCGTTAGGTCAGACGATAGAAATGCCACTTGCACGCTTAGAGTAGCAGATTGACGGTGACCAACTTTAAACAGAACTTGACTAATTTTCACACACGTTTATTAAAATAATAAAAATCATAGAAATTACTTAACTTGATTCTGGATGCTGTTTACAATTGACAATATGAAGTTCCTTTGGTCTTGGTATGTTAATCTTATTCTCACATATCTCTGATACTTGACAAAGTGTCTATACATTTCCCTTCATGGCTATGTACAGGAATATGATAATCTTATTAGGCGCAGACTGAAACTTGACTATACACTAATGCAGGCTAATGCAGACTGACTAATCAGAGGTCTGTACACTCGTTATAATACCTCGAGCGTTCAGGTATCACTGCACATGTGTGATCCGCGAGGAGAAAAGGTTCTACGTTAGCAGCAATCTCATTGGCTGCGAGACATATTAATACGCAGATTGGCGGAAGCAGAATTTGGCCCGTCTCTAAGACAGTGCCATCTCGTAGTGCTGAGACGGACGAGCGCTGCGCCTGCGCTGTTGTGCTTAGCGGGGCACGCTCTAGTGGGAAAGTTGTGCACGCGCTGACTATGCGGAAATATGTACACAACATTGGCCAATTCCTATTTTTATTCGGAGATTTCATCCATGTATTTTGCATTGAATGTGATATTTGTTAAGGGCTGTTCAATTAAGTAAATTGTTTTACTATCCACATCGTATTCCTGTAATACATTAAAAAGGGTGATGTGATCAATAGACTGGCGGTGTTGTAGTGTCATACTATCGACAAGAGTATAATTTCTTACAAGATCGCCTGGAGCATTTCCCTTCATGAAGTCAGCAATGTTACTTACATTACTGTGTCGTGTTGAGCCACGTTACTGCCTCGCGTTGTTCCCATACGTCGCCTGTGGCTGCCGCCCACACGGCAAGACGTTTGTTTTCCCCCCTGCAGAAACCAGGACGACCTGACGAGTGGGGCTCGCATGTCTGGCTTCTTCGGCACGCCACGCGCGCCCCTGCCCCTGCCCCCTGGCACTCTTATTCCATTAAGTTCTTCCGTTTCTGCGTGCCGGGGTAGCGGCGCCGCCAGGTAATGTCGCCAGAATGGGTTTCCTACTTGGAGGGCGCCCTCCGTCAAGCTGAGGGAAAAGCGAGCGATCGCAACCGACACGCGCGACTATCGATTGTGCGAGCGGGACAGAGAGTCGACACCGACGGGAGGCGGATGCGCTGATGGAGGCGGGCAAAGGGCCTCTTAATCTCCCCTCGCGAGTTGCCGAATTAGTCCACTTAAGGAGAGCGACGGGGCGTACTCGGACAAACTGCTCTGCAGACAAATCCTTATTGTAGCACTCAGGAGGAATGTTCTCAAGATAAGGGTTCACCGTGTTCCTTTTCAATAATGTTCGCACGAGCATTTGTTTGGCGCTGCATTTAACATCGAACAACACTGCTGCTACGAACGGAAAAAAAAAAAATGGTTGAAATGGCTCTGAGCACTATGGGACTTAACATCTGAGGTCATCAGTCCCCTAGAACTTAGAACTACTTAAACCTAACTAACCTAAGGACACCACAAACATCCATGCCCGAGGCAGGATTCGAACCTGCGACCGTAGCGGTCGCGCGGTTCCATACTGAAGCGCCTAGAACTGCTCGACCACACCGGCCGGCTGGATATAATCCAGCGAAAATTACTTATAACTGAAGCATGGGATACCACCTGTCTGCTTTTAGCCATGACGTCATCAACAAGTCGAACTATTAAAAAAATGGTATCGAACTCTTCAGTTTACTTTACAGCTCAAATGAAGCAGGCAAAACCGAGAAACACCCAAACATACAAGAGAATGTGGTATCGAACACTTCAGTTTACATTACCTCAAATGAAGCATGAGATTCCCATCAACCCCTGAACAATAAAAAGAAAGTGGTATCGTACACTTCAGTTGACCTATGATACACCTTAAATGAAACAGCAAACGGAACGGGAAACGCAAACGAATAAAGAACAACAAAACAAAGATGGCAATGAATCGCGAAGGATCATGGTAGCGGGACCGCAGAGACATCTGTCAGTAGCTCGGCTTTGAGCGTACTCATATCCGCCGTTTAACACTACCATCGCCCACTATTAGCGGGCGAGGGCACTACATGCTTGTCGAACTAGCTACCAGCTTTTCAGTTGTCGATAACGGTTGCCACAACTTCGAAATGCTGGAAACAGTCAATGACATCTCTTTTCCCACGAAAAACTGCACTGGTATCGATCGTATCGCAATTACCAACACGAAAAAATGAAATAAAGAATTTACGTCCGTGAAATAAATCTTTAGCACTCTTCCAAGATCTCAACATCGTAAAAAAATTACTTTGTCGACGAAAAAGTTTAGGAGTACGCATCCCCCAGCGTTCCCCGAGAAAAACAGCACTGTCTGTAGCTATTACATCACACTAGGAGTTTTAGTGCATTTTATCCGGCAGTGTTGCTTTCAGTAATACTTGGGCTATGCACAGTTAGCAGCACCTATCTTTGTATCGCGGTATTTCATGAAAAAAGATGTGGTCGTACGGTTATAGCACGATAACTGTCAGCCGCCAGAGAAACGTGCTTTTTTTATTGGTTCGATCGTGAATTAGAGAAGCACATTGTTACTTTTATTAAAAAAATACAGATATGTTTACAGTAAAATACATAAAAATACAGATTGTCGTCTCTGGAAGGACTTAACTGCTTAGGAGAAAAATCCTACATTTCTTAAATAAATAAAAATATACACTTCACTACGTTCAGAAATCTCGATTTATTTGAAAAAAAAAACCGCAAAATATTTTTACTTCGAATTTAAAGTAGAACCAAAATAAAGTGTTATCTACAGGCACAATCATAAGACATTTTACACAAATCACTTGGTTTAGCATACAAAGGCAAGTTTCAGATCACGCTGACCAAGTAGTGCAGTCAGTGGTTCCAAAGAAAATGGTACTGCAGTGAAATAGTGTTCCGTTTTTTATACTATAATAATATTGTTGTCAGTACGAAAATATAATAAATATCTCAATGATTTTTTTGGAAATGTTTTGAATAATGACCCTATCTGTGTACAATAATTTTGAGCTATCTCTCATATATAGATCAGTTGCACTATGAGGGTGAAGACAGTGCTAGAGATGCAGCCCGTTCAGGGGCGTGTCCCCTTAAATGGTTTCATAAGACAACCACATCCTCTCAGACCGGAAATTTTAGCACAAAACAAACGAGCTACTACATTAGCATCGGCATATTTTTTATTCATTTCGTTTCTGATTTTATTCGTGCTCGCCTTTTGATTTATAGTGTCGATAACTTATTTTCCGATTTAATTGGTATCTACCATGAAGGTAGCTATCATTAGATCACAAGAAAGGACAGGCATACAATGTATGTTCATCACCTTCATTTTCTCTTTCCCCCAGCGTAGTTAGACCCTCTGAAAATATGCCAAACAATTACAAATAGAAAGGCTTCAGACATTAGAATTAAGTGTCATCACAGATTTTATTACCTGATTCAGCGCGAGAGTGAACAGAAATGGACACTCAGTATTTATTTGCTGGAGACATTTATCTACTTCAGATAACTTTCGGTATTTGGATACAATGATGAGAGTTGTCATAAAACACCTTTATTATGCGAACCAAGCACTTTGAAGCAATCATGTCCTCCAAACACTAGTGTATCATTTGTCTAAGACCGTTGCTTGCCGGCGTTTTTCGTTGCAGTGTATTTATGTTTTCGCATTATACAGGACAGAAGCACTTTCTCATAAATTCCTTGGCCTATCTTCGCTACTTTCATTCAAGCGTTCTACACTGTACCACATTCTATACCTTTACCAAAGATCCAAGGAAGTGGGTTCTCAAATATGTGGTAGGATAAATGTTCTAGGAATGTTAGAGTACAGTGTTAATAGTATGTTTCTTCACGTGGACTAAATATCCACCTGTAACATAGGACACAACGTGAAATGGAATGAGCAACAGCTATGTTTTATTGGTAGATTTCTGGAATAGTTTAGCGTGTCTATAAAGGAGAGCGCGTGCGGAATGTTTGTGCAACCCTTTCTTGAATACAGTCCATATACGAGGGCTATTCAGAAAGTAAGTTCCGATCGCTCGCGAAATGGAAACCACTGTGAAAATCCGACGAAGTTTTGCACAGCTGTGTTGAACAGTGTTTCTACTATGCCCATGGATCGCGGCACGTAGCTCTTTTCACTTCTGAGCGCACAGTGAGCACCTAAAGATGCCCAGAAAATATTCTCTTTCGCCAAGCACGAGGGTGTGGTGAGAGATTTCGTCTGATGCCACGCAGCCCACCTAACATAACTCCATGCGTTCCATTCTTCGTGACAATTCTCGGTCGAACCCTGGAGGGACAATGAAGATGTTCCAGCAATCTTTTCGACAGAAAGTGTTTAATCGCCCACAACACAGCCCATAATTGGCTCGTTCTGTTACATCTCTGTTCACATGAATCGCTGGCTATGAAGACAACATTCTGGGACACACAATGAGTTGTAGACGAGCGAAGAGAATTGGTGGAAAACAAACGCGGCTGTCTTCTATGACAAAGGTGTTGTAAACTTGGTACAACGGTAAGACAAATGACTAAGTCGGAGCGGCGACTAGGTAGAGAGGTAGGTGTAAGTTAGTTTAAATTAGATTAAGTATTGCGTAAGCTTAGGGACCGATGACCTCAGCAGTTTAGTCCCACAAGACCTTACCACAAATTTCCAGTTTTTGAACTGTTTGGCCGGCCGGAGTGGCCGAGCGGTTCTAGGCGCTACAGTCAGGAACCGCGCGACCACTGCGGTCGCAGGTTCGAATCCTGCCTCGGGCGTGGATGTTTGTGATGTACTTAGGTTTAAGTAGTTCTAAGTCTGGGGGACTGATGACCTCAGACGTTGAGTCCCGTAGTGCTCAGAGCCATTTGAACTTTTTGGAATTTCCATTGCCACATACATATATTCTGGTTGCACACCATGTCTTTTCAGTACGGCGATGCAGGAGGTGTACATGTCAGCACAGCTATTGCTTTACTTACTGAAAATTCAACATGGACAGGAGTTTCTTCTGAAAATGTTGTCCCATTCCAAAGCTGCCCTACCCGATTAGGACGACGAAGCCTCTGCCGATTTAAGGTTTCAATGAAGCATTGGAGCCACTGTTAGCCTACATTACAAAACTGGAACAACATTTTGTGGCTTTCAAAACTCAAGGTAACATCTGACGAAAAGATTTTCTACTTGCTTATTCTGATGCTAATTTCGTCAAGAATTTAATTTCTTCAGCTATTTAAATGAGATGTTGACCCTAGTAAACTAATGCACAGTCAATTGAAGAACCAGACTATTATGTTTCCCGTAAGATTCATGACGTCATCCATGAGGTCCCACTCGTACTTCAGGTTTGTAAATAAACTCGAAACCCGACGTACTTCTGCTAGCGAAAGGCCAAAATCTGCCCTACAGGTGTAGCCAGTCTACAGGTTCCCAAAAACAAACGCTCACACACTTATTGCCTAGAAGATGACGTTTCCAATATGACGCCAACTCAGGATACCAGTCTTATACATGAAGAATAAACTGGCCGTCCCAATTAGCAACTTGTTTTTCATTTCACTGAAGGTCATGAATAGCTTCGTGCCAGTTCTGCCAAATGTAGGAGATTTCACATTGGACGCGCACAGATTCCACGAATTTCTCCAATCCATTGAATGTCAGTATTGCTCCATCATGAGAAGTATCAGCTGACCATTTGTAACATGTTAGTGAGATTCTTCCCCAACGGTTTTCGATTGCAGAAATGACACCCTTTATAGCACCATCACTTCTGTCTGTGGATAAACTTTCAACCATCCAGTCATACCAGTGGTTGATGTAGCTTTGTTCGCCAGAACAATCTACAAGGTCCACAGGCAGGTCTTTTATGGGTCTTTGGTTGTTCCCACTTGGAGAAATAAATATTGGCCAGTGCGAGGATCCGCTTCCATCACCACAGTCTGCCATGAGCTGTGGTCTTCCATGAAAAAGATTATGCAGATATGCTTTGTTCCGATCAGCTCCAAGTGGCTCGCATTCAGGCCCGCCACATCCTGGTTGACCACAGCATTGTGACCTCAGGATCACAGCTACAGGGGCAGGGACACATCTGCTGAGCACACCTTCCACCCATGGCTGGCAACTAAAATGACCTCGAGGTGTCTCAACCATTTGGACGCCCTTTCGACACTTGACACTACGTCATCTAGATGGCTCTGTCATCTGTCCCACAGGATGCTGCATCCTCGTCCGACAGTGAAATGGCTCCAATATCTCTCCCCTAGCGGGGAAAGGATACTGTATCTCTGTGTTTATCCTACAATGGTGGTTACACGGCAATACAGCTAAGACAGACCGGTTGCGCGACTAACAGGAATTCACGATAAGCATCATAACAACGGCTGGTGTACACCACTTCTAAATGCTTACAGCGAGCAGTGAATATGCACTGAAATGAGAAACTGTTTACAAGCTAGCCTGTAAATAGCTCCATTGAAACTTACGGCACTAGCATCGTCGGCCGTGGCGCTACAGTCGCGGAACTAAATTGCCCATGCCAGTCACGTACCTATCTGGGCACGGAGCAAGTAGCCATATGCCTGGCGTGCACTTCAGGGGACATCAGTGGCTAGCAAACCCGTTAATGAAGCCACATCTGTGTCTTCTCTTTGTAGTCCTTGACCAAGCAACACGTCCGCTTACCAGCAAGCACTGCCTCACAGGGCTGTGCCTGCCAGACGTTCCTCGAGCAGCAAAGCTGTTACCAGGTACAGCTACCACTTACCACCGACCACTGCATATTGGGACTCAGTATTCATAAACAGAAACTCCTCAGTTGGACTTTCCCTCAAAAAGACGTTACTATATTCAATGTCAGTGTTCCACTTTCAGCCAGAATTACGCTTTCAGTGATATCCGACCTGTCTTCTGGTGCTGCACCTACAAGTGAACTTTGTTCTTTCAGTTGTTGGAGCTTTAGACTGTTCAGCAAATAGTTCCTCAAACAAGTAGTGCACATTCGTTTTGCAATTAAGTGTGTTACCGTATTATGTTTAGAGACTTTAATGAAACTGCTGTTGTTCGTTGTTTTCCGGGCATACCAGTTAGAACGTGTTGCCCCATATGGTAATATCACTGACCTTAGTGAAACTGAAGGAGAATTACAGAGCGTATTTTGAATGAAGTGAACAGTCTAAAGGGTATATAATAAGCATTGAGAAAAAACCTTAGAAATACGAAATATTAAGCAGTAGGGCAGAAATGAAATTAGCGATAAACTTAACACCGTTGTTGGTGATCTCGAAGTACACGACGTTAAGTAATTTGCTACCTGAAAGCAAAATAACACATGACAGGCGAAACAAGGAGAACAAGAAAAGCAGGTTAGCACAGGCAAAGAGGACATTTCTGCCCAAGAACGGTCTGCTAGTATCAAACGTCGGCCTTAATTTGAGGAAGGAATTTCTGAGAATGTGCGCTTGGAGAACAGCATTGTGTGATAGTAAATCATGCACTATGAGAAAAATAGAAAAAGGAATCGAAGCTTTTGAGATGTGGTGCTATAGAAAGACTAAAATTAGATGTCCTGATACGGCAAGTGATGAGGAGGTTACCACAGAATCGACGAAAAAAGGAGCACCTGTAAAAAACTACCAAGAAGAAGGGAGAGGATAATACGA